>NC_052019.1:14109012-14409845 GCF_015832195.1 Motacilla alba alba | reverse complement strand
AGAATTTGGTTGTGTGCTCTCAATGAGAAATTAAAGTGTGTTTTCAGTTTTTGTTTCACAAATGTTTTTCTTCTTTGCTGCCTCTCCTTTTTTTCACAGCTTATTCTGTTAATATTTGAGTGTTTAACCTTGGTTTTTGTTCTCACTCCATAGTACTAGAATATATCTGTGACACATATTCCTTAAGCTATTCTCTGATATGCAGGTGGTACACATTCAAGGTCATGGTCCTTGTTGAAAGGCAGGAGAAAGGTGAAACACAAAAAATTATCTGAGTAATTTTCTGCTTATTTTGCTTTTATTGAAACTGAAGCTTATACTGAATAAGGACCTTCTGCTTCTTTTCAATACAATATGAGCACAGAGTATTTGTTTTGGTATTACCAGGACTAATTTTCAGTTTTTACAGTACAGCAAAGAGAAATACGGATGTTGTGAATCACAGGGAAGAGAGTACATGGCTAGCTGATGTCCTCATTGAAACACATGTAAAGTAATTTGCTGTCTTAATGTTCTTGCAGAACTGAAAATGCAGGGGGGGGAGGGGCACGGGAGTGGGGATGAATTAATATTTACACTTGTGCTGATTTTGGCTGGATAGAGTTAATTTTCTTCAGAGCAGCTAGTGTGGGGCTGTGTCTGGGATTTGTGCTGGAAACAGAGCTGGTAGCTCAGGGATATTTTAGCTATTGCTGAGCAGCACTTCCACAGAGCCAAGGCCTTCCCTGTCCATCATCCCACCCCACCAGAGAGGAGGCTGGGGGTGCACAAGGAGCTGGGAGGGGACACACCCAGGACAGCTGACCCCAACTGAGCACAGGGATGTTCCAGATCATATGGCTTTGCACTGAGCATATAAGGCTGGGGAACAAGAAGGAAGTGAGATATGCTTGGAGTGATGGTGCTTTTCACCCACACTATGGGTGTGATGGAGCCCATCCTTCCTAAGAATAGCTGAACACCTGCCTGCCAATGGCAAGAGGTGAATGAGCTCCTCATTTTGTTTTGCATGTGTGTGTGGCTTTTGCTTTACCTGGTAAATTGTCTTTATCTCAACCCACAAGTTTTCTCCTTTTCACTCTTTCAGTTCTCTCACCCAAATTGAGCAGCTGTGTGAGTTCTCAGCGAGGGTTAAACTGCAGATATTTTCAAGAAAATAATTTAAATGAGAAAGAGACATCTTTTTGTGTGTTTGTTTTTGGGGGTTTTATTTTTGGTTTTTTTAATAAATATATAAATTATACAGTGGAAATAAAAAACATATCAGAAAATTAATCTGTTTATCATATCTGTTAACATTATGTTTAGCAATACTTTCATTCTGAGACAGCAATTTTTCACCAATAAGCAAATTCTGTTAGGAAAAAATACATATGCTCAAGTCTAGATGTTTCATTAGTTAAAAATCTGGCTGCTGAGTTACTAAACCTGAAACTTCATAAGGAACTACTAGAAGAGGATTTGAAATATCCAGGACATTCATGCCATAAATGTGCAAACTCTAGAGATGTATAGAGATTAGACTTCTGTTTATATGCATTTGTATAGGCAAGTATTCATGTAGCTTTTCCAGGATCAAATTAATCTTGGTACCTAAACCCAAAAATTACTCCCAAGTCATGCTTGCAGCACATGTGATGGAGTTTAAACACAGCCAACTACCACTCCCAGCTCAGGTCTGATCTACTCCTTTGGGTTTCACAGCCCAGTAAAGAAGAAGAAGTTTAAACACCTATTTCTGCCACAGAAATGAACCTCTAGTCCCCAGACAGGTCTTCTGGAAAACCTGTAACTGCAAGGAGCCTAGTGCTCCCCATCAGTGATGCAGTGTCATGTAGATGAGCTGAGGCTCAATACTGAAGATACTTTATTTAATTTTCAATCAGAGACTTTTTCCTTGTTTATTTCTTTGTCACCAGAGGAAAGTTTATTTTGTATTTATATGTTAAAGATCTTGTATTCTAACCTATCTGATCTCAGGAGATGGCTGATGGCTTCTTTTTCAGTTGCACTGTAAAAATTATTTCCTCCAGAACAACTGCCCTGTCAGCAGTGTAGTCAGCAATATTACACATACATTTTGTTTTCCCTTCACTCCCAATGTTATATTGCATTACATTTTTGGAGCAATCTCCTCCATAAATCTGCTCTCTTCAGTTCTAGAAAAGCAATTTGCAATGTTGTGCTTCTTTCCCAAACTTCACCAGGTACTGTTGCTTTCTTGGTGCAAAATAAATAACAGGGTGTGATAAAGACATCTATTTTGACAGTACTGATTAACTAGCACAGCCGTGTCCCTTCCAAAAAGCAGCTCCTTTTGAGTGAGCAATCCATTTCAAATGGTCTTTGGTCTTGTTGCTCTGCTGTGTAATCCGTTTTTTGTTTGTGTGTGTGTGTATGGGCTCTTGAATCATAGCCAGCTCCATTGGTTCCAAGTGATCCTTGGAAGTGTGCCAGTGTAGAAGTAGAGAGAGGACAGGAAAATGAGTCGTTCTTCTTTTTTTCCCCCAAGAAGTTTTTGTAAAAATCAGACCCTTCTTGGATGGTGCAAGCCCCTCACCACAGCCATTAGGGGTTGGTTCAAAAGAATCAAAAGCCTGCAATCGAATCCATTCTATGTATATATTTTTATAGAACAAAGATTAGTAGTTATCTGTCATTTTAAGGAAAGCCCAATGAAACAATTGTTTCTATCTGCACCAACCTTTTGAGTTCTGTTATCCCATTCCCAGGAACTACCCGAGCTGGCTGTTCCTGCACTGGCAGCTGCCGCCATGCTCCTTGTACTTTGATAAAAACAGGGCCAGAATTAGTTTACAAATTTCCATCCCATAAAACTAGTTTCAAAGCATTCATTTCTAACTGTGGATCCAGCTACAAAGAAAATCTTAGAGTTGTTTAATTACCTGCAGAAAGATCTGTTTGGCCATTGCAAGATTTCTGCTGTCGTTTGACCATGAGTACTCCAGGATATCCACAGAGCTGATACTACCACAGCTATTTCAGGCTTCAGAGATGTGTTTATGAGACAGTGAGGGGGGCTGATAGCAGGTGTCTGGGCAAACCCAAAATGTCCTGTGTAGAGGACTTGTGATAAAATCAAGGCATAGTATCTTAGTGCCAAACAGAGGATGAGTGTTTCTGGAAGAGAGAGAAATATTTTCTTCACAGCATTCTGGCATAAAGCACAGCAAGGCACACAATGCACTAAACAATGGCAGGACTGACTGTGTACACTCTGGCATGTACTGCAGAAACAGCCACTTCTTTACCGAGAAGTTTCTCTCTCTGCTTTGAGAAGTTTCTCTAATTATTTGCTTAAAAAATCTGGGAAAGCTCCAGTGTTCAGGCATGTGACCTCCTCTCATGGATTTACTTGTCATTTTTCCCTTAGTCACTTTTTACTCTTTTTCCTTTTTACATCCTGCTGTAACCTATTGTCACTGTCATCCCATTCTGGAGCACATTCTTAATTTATTTTCTATTCTGCAATTGATGTGCTGCATACAAAAAGAGTGCTATGAAAATTCTGAAGTCTAATGGGCAAATTCTGCATCAGTCCTAGCTTTTCTAGGGCCTCCTGTATCATACATCCTTGCAAAATCAGAAGGACTAGATATGAGAATGAAGATGCATGACTGAAGTCATGCAGAAGTCAAAAGTTACATTCTTTTGCCAGGTACAGTAACTACTGCTTCCTTGCCCAGAAATCGGGAACAGCTCAGCTCCATCATCACTCTTGCAGTCTTGGAAATGGAAGGCATATGAGACTGGAAGGTGTCATGTAGGAGTAGGGAAATCTCCATGATCCATCTAGAATAACCATTTCCCACCCTTGAACGATTTTTATCAGTCCTGTTTTATACTATTTGAATTGATTACTGTGGTCTTGTGTGTCTGTCATTAGTCTTGAAACCAGCTTTCTGTGAGCACTGGTTCCAGCTGAAGTTCTCTCAAACTGACTTCCAAGTTCATGGCTAGCTATGTCGAGGATGTGCTCAGAAGAGAGCTCTGGTTAGACTTAACTAAGCTCCCTTAACAACCACAAATAATTTCCCCACTGGTTTTCTGTGTTAAAGAAGGAAACTTGGTTTGAAGATTAATTTCAGCTTCTTCTTTCCCAGGGTGTTAAAGGTCAGTCCCCTGCTGATTCTGGTTTGATTGAGCCCTGAGGTCATTCCTGAATAGTCTTAGAACTACAAAGCATAGCTTGAGTCATTGGGAGCAAAGAAAAATGCTGCAATGCAGATCAGCAACAGAAGAATATCAGGATGAAAAATGACAGCCCCTGAGTAATTTCATTAGTGTTGTTAATACTTGAGAGGGCTAAGGGCAGAATTTGCACCAACCTCATGCATCAGAGTAAGATTAAAACTGAATATCTCAAGCCACATCCTGTGGTGATAGAGAGGAAGGAGCAGTTCTCCATT
This sequence comes from Motacilla alba alba, assembly GCF_015832195.1. Taxonomy (NCBI): domain Eukaryota; kingdom Metazoa; phylum Chordata; class Aves; order Passeriformes; family Motacillidae; genus Motacilla; species Motacilla alba. The sequence continues at coordinate 14,405,415 of NC_052019.1, read as the reverse complement.
ATACGTGTACTTGGTGGGGAAGCCAAAAGGGTTGTTGTCTCTTGTTAGTTCCAATGGGTAATTCTAGCCCCATGGTGTGACAATTATTTCCTCTGACCAAAGAAAATATCCAGCCTGGATCCAGCTATGTTCCTATATTTTCCTGGATCCCAGGAGAGCATTTAGTTTCTGTGACTCTGTAAGCCCTTATGCTCACATCTGCAAACAGTTGAGAGAATAACTTTGGAAGTAGGTTCAATGACTCTGAACTTTTAGCTTAGTTCTTGCCTGTTGCCCCTATGTGCAAAGAAAAGGAGTAAGAAAGTTTTAGAGAGTGAAGAAAAGGTCAGCATAAATGAAAAGCAGCATAAGACTGTGGGTGGGGCAGCAGATGGAAATTAGTCATTTTGTTTCTCTCAGGGGCTGTCCCAGCCTAACTAGATGAGGGCAAACAGATTGCCTCACCTTTACAGCTTGCATCAGTTTAGGCTTGGAGTTTCCTGGTGCAGATCTTGGGACAATGAGTTTCTTTAGGCAGGCTCCCACTCTTGGCTGGAATACCTAGATGGCATTGTACCACAAATAAATAAATAAATAAATACCAGGGCCAACACGTAGATAATGGTGTGCATGGCCTCTATTCTGAGAAGATGGTTTTGCCTATGATGATTTCTCTAACCAATACGAATGTCCCTTCTCCTAGTTCATTCCAAATAGTTTCTATGAATTGCTGGCACTTGAACTATCCATGAGGGCCTTAACTGTTGTGTAGGTGGTACAGTGGGGAATAAAATTTGTGCATTAGAATGCAATGGGGTTAAGCAGCAAAGTCTGCAATATGCAGCAAGTACTCTTGGGCTGGAGCTTTTCCAAGCCTCTCGGTTTTCAAAAGCAAATTAAGTTCTCCACTGGGAGCAGGCAGAAAAGCAAGCATGTTACTACATCAAGCATGAGCTTCTATAAGAATCATAGAAGCATTTTTGTTGGAAAGGAGCTTTAAGATTAGGAAATCCAACTGTTAACCCACCACTGCTATTGTGTTAACCCACTAAACCTTGTCCCTGTGTGCCACATCTGTGCATCATTTAAATACCTCCAGCAGTGCTGAATCCACCACTTGCCTGGGCAGCCTGTTCCAGTGCTTGACCACCCTTTCAGTGAAGACATTTTTCTTAACATCCAATTGAAACTTTCTCTAGCACAACCTGAGGCCCTTTCCTCTTGTCCTGTATTTTGTTCCTTGGGAGAAGAGACAACCACACCCACCTTCCTACAGCCTTCCAGGGATTTGTAGAGAGCCTGAAGGTCCCCCATGAGCCTTCTTTTGTCCAGACTAAACGCCCCCAGCTCCCTCAGCTGCTGCTCACAGGACCTGTGCTCCAGGCCCTTCCCCAACTCTGTTTCCCTTCTCTGGACATGCTCCAGCACCTCAATGTCTTTCTTGTCAGGAGGGGCCCAAAAGTCAACACAGGATCTGATATGTGGCCTCACCAGTGCCCAGTACAGTGGGACAGTCCCTGCCCTGGTCCTGCTGGTCACACTATTGCTGGTACAGGCCAGATGCCTTTGGCCTTTTTGGCTACCTGGGCACACACTGGCTTGTGTTCAGTCACTGTCAAACAGCACCCCCAGGTCCTTTTCTGCTGCGCAGTTTTCCAGCCACTCTGCCCCCAGCCTGCAGCACAGCTCTGTAAAACTTTCCTACTCTCCAGTAGAGCAACACTTCCACCCTACTTGGTGTTATCTGAAAACTTGCTGAGGGTGCAATCCAACCCTTCCTCTAGATATATTCCTGATTATACATCATTTCCTTATTAAGCTTCACACACAGGAAGAAAGGCAAAGACTAACAATACAAGACTTCAGTTTGGAAGATTCCTTAGTTTTCCTAAAATTGAAGCAGAGAGGTTCCTATAAAACCATTTCCCTAAATTCCCAACTCAACTTGAGTGAATGTAAAGGTTGATCCAAAGTGCAGGGAAGTCAGTGGAAAACTGTCCATTGACTTAAAAAGACATTGAATTAGGCCCAGGATGATTAAAGGGCTTTCTACACTGGGTGATCCTTTAAGATTAATTAATGTGAGCAAAGTTCAGTCAAAGTTAAGTGGTTTTGAAAGACCCCCCCCCTCAATGTTTTCTCTTTCAATAAAAAAATAAAATTATATCCCCCTACTTCAGAACAGTTGCTCTCTGAAACAAGGCCAAGCTATTTCATTAACTTCAGATCATCAAGTTTAAAACAACAATATTTTTTGTGTGTGAGAGTGCATATGCAGCAAGCCTTGTGAAATAAGCTTTTTTCTTTGGGGCAACTTCTGACAATTGGGAAACAATTAGATGTCAAGCTAATTAAAGCAGCTTTTTCTTATATATATATAAATAAAACAAATCTTATGCTCTGAAGTGGTTTCAGTATATTCAAAGCACTGAAATTGGGTCTGAAAGAAAGGACTCACATCTGCCACTCAAGGTCTACTCTCCTTATAAACTCATGAATAATCATTGTCACCAGCTTATCACTGTCAGATTAGGGGCTTAATATTACATTTTATTTAAACCTGATCCAGATGGCTGCCAAGAGATTTTCAGGCAAATGAACTGTGAGGCAGACTATCATCAAGGAACATTTTACTGTTTGTGCATACAAGTGTATTCTAGGTCTCCCAAGTAACTTACAAAGCTGACAAAATATTTTTTATTTTAGTTTTTTTTTTTTTTTTTACTTTGGCACCTGTGAACTTAATCTTCTTCTTCAGCTCATCAATATCAAAATTTTTCTGGCACAGGCATATAGTCAATGACCCATCCTTCATCAGATATTCCATTTACTTGAATTTACCAAGACATTCAATTAACAAGCTAAAGAATAGAAGCAGAATCCATGAAGTTATGTGTGGCTTTCTAGACATCCAGTGACTTGGCAAAATTTGACATTCAAAAATACTACCTCAGCGTGCCTGGAAAACCCATCTGGTTCTTTTTCTTGTAGTTTTTGTGTTTCCCATTACTCAGTGGATATGCTCACCTGTAATATGTCTGCAGTAAAAGAATTTCCCATCATAAGAATATGGAGAGATTTCTTTGGTAGTGACTGACACAAAAGTGCACCTCTATTTGCAGGTCTTTGATAGAGGAAAGGAGACCTGAATACACAGCAGCCATTGCAATAGGATATCACACTATATCCAAATCAGGGCTCCCTTGACCTCTGAATGATAGACTGTATTTAACTTCTTTTTAAACAATGCATGTGTGAATGTATATGATATGTAAGTGTATAAAATAAGTTAATGGTTCACTTTCATTTATGTAATACTATAATATACATTTATCCCATGTTTTAATTTTGTTTTATTTCAATATTAAGTTATATCCCCAGTTCCAAGTCGACCTCAGGAAAAGTTTTTTCTGCAAAGAAATTTTTGTTCCAGTCCTCCTTTTTTTTTTTTTTTTAATTAAATAATTTTATTTTGGGAAAAAATTCCTTGAGAAAAAGGAAAAATATATTTCTATCTTTTTTTTTATTTTGTTTTTAAAAAGTTACATTTCTTAATTTTTGTTGTATGTTTAGATTTTTTTTTTCTTAAAAGTCTCTATTTAATTACATCGGAAGCAAGTGACATCCTAATTCAGAAAAGAAGATTTTTATCAATGTTAGCTAATTAATGTAAAAATTTTCCAGAAGAAAATATTTCAGCTCTTACATCTTCTTATCCCACATCAATAATAGTACTATTCCATTCTGAGATTGCTATGCTAAGAAAGAAGTTTAAAAAGAGACATCTCTGTAAAAAAAAATCTTAGAAAAAAAAATCTGCAATGAAACTGTTGCTAAATTATTTTTTCCCACAGTTCCTAACATAAGGAATTTTGAAGATACTGATTTCATTTTTCATTTGAGGTGGAATAAGTTTCCCATTGAAGCTTCTGTGCTTGATATTTTAGTGTGGTAAAGGCCACCATGAATCCCTTGTGATTTCTATGACCTTCAGACTTGAAATTATCTTGTACTAAGTGTATTCTTTTCTCTCAAAAAATAGGTTAAAATTTTTTAAATTATGGAGGAGACATAGACACATTAACATTAGTGGTGACTATGTACCTCAGTCCCCTAGACAGTTTTGAGAATCTCAGCTGCAGATGTCAGATTTGTTATTTTATGATCAACTTCTGTAGTAGCATTGCATTTGTACAGATAATGGAGTCATTATCTAATCATCATTGTTCCATGTTTCACACTCTGCTTGAACTCATGTAGTAATGATTTTCTGCATGATAAGTGCATTTCTTAGATATATTTGATATAACATATAAGGTCTCTGGTACATTCTGATGGCTACAGAAATCCCAGGGCCGTGTGATTATAAAATCCTTGGTGGCATCCAGCCTCAAAATAATGTCAGCTTATGATATTAAACAGTGAGACACAGTCTGTGGGAGTGGAAGATGGCACTTCCTAGAGTATGAAAACAAAATGGGAAACAAAATGAAAAGACCCTGGAAGAGCAGCACAGCAAATGCCCACACTCTGACCCAACAGTCGTACTGCAGTGTTAGGGAATACACTCCAGCCCTGTTCATTAACTCAAGAAGATCTGAGGGTGATAGGGGACTACAGAGTTACTACAGAGGGACTACAGAGTTACTACACTGACCAAACTGTGACACTTGGCTTCTTGTATGAAATCAAAAGCTGAAAGCACTATAACAAGTGTAAGTAGTGGTTGTAGTACGGTTTTAGTTGGGCAAGAGGAGAATGTCAGGAGTCTGTGATTTCAAGGAGACATACCCAGCAACTTCTAAAAGTCAAACACCTTTTCCAGCCCTTAAAGGATTCACCTTCCCATGAGAAAAGGTGGCAGAGATGGGGAACTTGTCCATTTTTCTTACTATAGTGTATACTGGAGAGCAACTCATATTTGTGCCGTGTTCAAGCACTAATAAAAGGAGGTCCATAGGATTGTCTTTGCAGCCCTGGTCACATCTCAAACCCAAGATTAAGAGTCACAGTATTGTCTCTATGCTGCCTTCAAAAACTGACTTTACAGTAGATTCTTCTTTGCTTCTCATTCCTCTGTCACATGTTGTGTTGTGTTTTTTCCTATTACCAATAAAAGGACAGAATAGATCAGTTATCAAAGAGTATAAGGTAAATTAAACTAAATTTTCACTAGTTTGTGGCTTTCTAAGGATGGTTTTGGCTTGTGTCACTTAGTATTGTCTATTATTGATCTCACTGTGGAAAAAATGTCATTTGTGGTGTTATTACAAAAAAGTTCAGAGTCACTTTGAAGTGAAAGGAAAGCATGGCAACTGTAGAAACTGTGATAGAAAAAACTCTGCCATGAGTAAATTTAGCCACTCCCCTCCATTTAAACTGCAAATAGTACAATGATGTCTCTTCCTCATCAATTAAGGCATCAAATTTCTCTACTGTCACTGCCTTTCATCTGCTTTGGTATTTCTGTCCCTGCCTCTGAGATCTTGAATGACTCTGTTCTTGTCTTCATTTCCGGCCTGGGCTAAAATCATGTACCCCTCATGGTCATGTTTTTTCACCAACAAGAACATCCTAAATGTCTCCTTCTCATCCTTCTGTCTTCTTTTTAATCTGTAAAGAATAATTTTCATTTCTTCTCTTTCAGCTTTAAGTCTTGTCAAACAAGATTTTTTTTTTTTTGCTGTTAGAATTTGAGTTTAACAAATTAAAAATCATATCTTGCCATCTCATTGAGTCTCATTGCACCATATGAGCCCATAGTCTCACCAGGAAAAGTTTTATGGGAGACAAATTTTAGTGCTACTGTGGGTGCTTGGCAAGCAATTATAAATTATAGTGTTAAATCCATTGTCAAATCTGGTTCTTGGTTTCCAAAAGCTGTAGAATACTTGAAAGGTAGGATGTAGCTTCTGACAGCATTGCTCATTTCTTTATATAAGAGATATTTAAATGACAATTTCTGCTAGGCTGCACAGGCTTGACATTTCCCTTCATTTGATGCAAGGTTGGATGCTCAGTCATTCATTGTTGAGGTGATCTATGAAACTTGTTTCTTTTATAAGTCTCTCTGGGTATGCATTGAGTTGGGAGGGGCAGATTTTCTTTCTGCTCTGGGTTGCGAAGAGAGAGCATCAACAACCTCAGAGCTCTGAAGTACTCTTCAGTCAGAAGTATCTGCAACTGTCAAGCTTAGCACCTCTCAGGACTTGAAATGTGCTCCTTGAATGTCAGGGAGAAATGCTGTGCTAGCAACACATGACCCAGCACCAGTATTTGAAGGTGATGTCTTTCTTTTCATCGCCTCAGCTTTTCATGCCTCTGTTCATACTCTCATTTATGCAATGGGGAATCCCTGCTAAGCACACTCAGTGAGATCCGAGGCAGTGTGTTTTCCTTGTGATTAGTTTGAATATCAAACAGCTGTCTCAATGATATGTTGATGTTAGCAAAAGTAATATCTGACATTTACACAGCAACCTGCAACCTTAAATATTTTCTTAGAATTATATAACAGGGAAGAACAGGCTTTGCTTACAAACTCAAACTATGAAACAAAACCCTGCTACATACACTAAGACAGACACCCAGTAGAGTGCCACTCGCCTTGGCTCCACCCTTTAGTTTGGACACAATTCCTGATAGGAGTTCACCACCTTTTCTATAAAAATCCATGGCCACTTGTTCTCTCTTTCCTCTGTTTAGTGTTCAAAATGGGGAAATCCCGAATGGCTTTTTTTTGACAAAACCTACTTGGTTTTCTTATGAAGAAAATTTGGTCTGGAAGAAAGTTCCCTATGGGATTCCTAAGCAAAAACATATTGATACAGCCTCTGACCAAACAAGTCTTTGAATTTCTGGCTGCCAAGTATTAAAACTGTATCCCAGTGCTCCATCTTTTTCCTAAGCATCAGCTCTTGGCCCCTGCTGAAGGGGAAAACAGGGATAAATATTTCATTTGATCCAGTAGAACAGTTCTTCTCTGTAGTTAGCATTGATCCATTTTACCCCATTTAAATGTATTCCCCCCAAAATTGCAGATGTCTGTTTATAATGGAGTTATAAAATCAGAAACAGGTAACAGATTGCTCATCTGACTGTGTGAAAGCTGTGATATGTTACAGTTATCTAACTAGTCTTTTTCTCCTCTGAATTTTCTCAGGAAATGTTTGTTTGGCCCAGCCAAAGAGTGGTATGTTATCTGTAGAAATTTGAGTGGAATTCAGTTGGACTAACATTAATTATTTAAGGTTGGGCATCCAGTCTCAAGTCCTCATTTAGACTCTCTTTGTGGTCAGGAAGGATAGACACTCTCCTCCTCTCTAAGGGACATGATCCATCTTCTCCACTGACTCATTAAGGAGTCCAGAGTGTAACTCAGGCTAGACAACTTATTTCTGATGAGCTAATAATAGGTTACATTAATTTCCTCCACTCTTTTCCCTACAAAAACACACTTTTCCATGAGAAAGAAGGGAGGGAGCCTATGCTAGCCTGGACCCTCATTTTGCTCAGTAGATGGAGATATCTCTCAAACCTCAGCATTTCACCTTTTCCACCAGTATCATCATCCCAGTCAGGAAATGTGATGGTTACTTATTTTCTCAGCTTGTACTGCTTGTCTGTGTCCAGCCAGAGATGGCTGTAGTTTTCATCCTGCAGGACAGCCAGGCTGCAGGTTCTGATTGCAGATAGTGCCCTGTTTGCTATGTTGATGCACAGAGAGAAACAGCAGCTCCTCAGGTGCTCTGTCTCTCTCTTTATTCCCAAACATGAGGCAGCCAACAAGGGGTAAAGGACCTGTCAGTTGGAACAGACGAATTAAATTTGTAACAAAAGAATGTCTTCAGGCAGCTGTTTAGACATATCACTAAGAATCCACAGATTCACTTTACCCTCTGCTGCAAACAGCAGAGGAAATTAGGCAGCTGTATCCTCATTGGTGAGTTTATTACCTAACGCCTGGAAAGTGAATATCAAAGATGCTGGTGTTGCCAAGCAACTGCATGAGGATGACAGCGGTCAGAGCACACACAAGGACTCTGTTAGAGGAGCATTGTACAGGAAAGGTCGGCTCCATTCGCCATTGTGTGCCACGGCATGTGATTAACAGGGTGGCTGGTTCTGTCCTGGGGATGCACACAGCTCCTTTCTGGTCATGATATGTCTCTGACAGCCAGGGAAGGTAAACTGGAGAAAATGGAGTAGCAATCCTCTGACCAGCACAATGAACATAAAAAGGAAATCTCCTTGCAGCCAAACATGGTCTGACCTTCAAAGTGTCCTAAATGCAGCACTGAACTCAGAGGTTCTGCAAGTGCTAGTGGAGGTATGAGGAGATTTAGCATGCCTAGGGCAAATCATTGCTTTTGAGTGTGGCTGGCAGGAGATGTCATATGTCTGTTCATGTGCCTCCCTTATCCTCTAGAACTGGGTGTTTGCCAGGAGGCAAATGGTTAACTGGGAATGGCTTCTGATCCATGAATGGCTCCTGGTCTAATGAATCATGGCTGGCTGTGGACAGATTCACAGCCAGGGCTGTTCTCTTGGTACATGTGGCTGCTCTCCAGTGCCCAGGAATGTTCCCTGACACCAATTTCTTAACACAGGAGCAGCCCATGATGCTGCTCCTTCTGTATTTCTCATCCAGTTTTTCGTCTGAAGAGTGGTAGAGCCCCAAGTCCTCTTGTCTGCTTCTCAGATGGCTGTTAGATCCTAACAGTTTTCCCCTTGGCTGAGCAATGCCATGATCTCTGGGGCTGCTTTGCTTTCATACCTTGTCAAACACAGCGAAAGTGTCCTATCCCTTCAGAGACCCTGCAGGAGTCCTCGTGCACCCCTTTGCTAGACAGGAGGCTCTTGCACTCTCCGTGCTTTCTCTGGCAATAATGAATCACATGACACAGGAAAAGTTATTTAATATCCCACCCCAAATGGTTGTCTCATCAGAATGCTTGCAGTATTCGTTATTTAGCAGAGAGTGCTGCTATTTAATCTTTGTATTATAGTAGCATCTGGAGGTCTCAGCTGAGAGGCAGTATACAAATACAATGTGAAAGACAGTTTCTTTTCAAAAACTTAACATTGTAAGCAGAAAAGCAGCATTGCAGAGTGATTTGCTCCAGATCTCACAGGGGAGTAATATCAAAGTAGTCTCTCCTATCTATTTGTTTGACTGCTAAAATAACCCTGTTGGTGGAACCTTTACATATATAAATAATAGAATATACCAAAGAATAGTGTTTACTTTATGAAAGAATATTTATGATAACCCAGAGAAGAAGGCTTAGAGAAAAGTTGTCCAAAGGATATATAAGTAAAAACAACACTTAAAGCAGATACATCAATAAGACTTCAATGAATACCCCCTAATATGTTCTTCTAAAGACTACTTCATTAAAACCTGATTTGAGATGAAACTGATAAAGCAGGGTTGTTTGGTTTGGGTTTTTTTGGTTATACATATCCTGTATTTCTGAACAAAGTAAATTTTTTTCACTGAGAATTGAAGATACCATGAAACCAAACAGTTTTATAATTCATGTGTTGCCAAAAGGCACGTGACAGAAAATAGAGTAGAAAACAATGAACATACTTAACCAGGTCAATTTGCAGATTAGACTTCTCAAGTTGCCTTTCCAAACTGTTCTTAAGAATTCCTATAAACTTAAATTGTCACAATTTTTTTCTTTAAGTTAACTGAAATGCAGAGCTAAAAAATGTTTACTTTTTTTTCAAATTCTTGTTTTCCTGCAAACAATTTGGTGCTGACCCTAATTGTACTGCATTTTGACCTCCTTGTACTTTATAGGATATTATTTGTAGAATTACTCCTCACATTTTGAAGCAGACTGTGTCTCACATTCAATGAATATTTATGGTTGTCTGAGTACTTTACTGTCTTGGTTCATAAAGATATCTCTAGTAAGGAGAGAATATAAGCATGTTTATCAAGTAGGGTGCATGTTTTGAAAAGCTTTCCTGAACTGATTTGAGTCCAAGCAACATATTGTCTTTTCACATTATATTTAGTATCTCTGATTAAATTCTAATTCACATAGTCACAGAAAATTGCTTTTCTCCCCTCTTGTTTTCTCCACATTGTGGCTCATTCCTTGTACTCACAACTGTGGCATATTCCATGTGAAACCCTGGTGTTTTATTGGATCCAAAAGAGACTGCTGAGGCGCCCTGAGCCATCTGAGGTTAAAATGGAAACTTTACATAATCAGGGACATTTGAATCCATCTCTGATGCTTGGATACCACTGAAGGTGCTCTTTGACTGATGGAGCTACTCTGTAAGGTAGCAATGAATCTGTTAATAAAATGACAAAATGTAGCATGGGAGCAAACTCTTTTAGTCCTCTGAATAACAAGTCCTTCGAAGTTTATAACCTGGCAGCAACTCATCTGGCATGTAGGTAGCATCTTTGGCAGGAGCCTGGATATGCCCATTAGAGATAAAGAAACCTCTACCAATGTCACTCTGCTGGCATGGAATGGGGTGATCAAAAAAATTTGCAACTTTTCTGAATCTTAGACGTGGTTTTCTATATTGATTTATTAATTTTTCTTTATTCAGAATACATCAAAGTCTACTGACAGCATATAGAAATAAACAGTAAGATATGCATTTACCATCAGACAGAAGTCCAAGACCCACTCTGCTCCAGCAAACACATGTTTAACTTCAGGTGGTTCAGTTACCTTTCAGGGAACTACTCAGACTTAGAGAAAACATTTATTTGGGCAAATGTTTGGAAAAGGAAAAAAGGAATGAATTGCATAAGGAACAATTTACTCAAAGCTGCAGAGAATGCTACTAGCAGAAGCAACAGGCACCAGTTTTGCCTTGTGTATCCTGTTAATGTGCTGTCCTTGCATCCAGTTTTCTCCCCGGGCTGATGGGTTTTAGTCTGGATACGTAACATCCTATATTAAAAAACATGGAGGAAAAGAGAGAAAAGGATTAATCTTCAGACATCTTTTACAGAGATCCTCAGTGCAAGAAAAGAGCCAGGGACTCTCAGCATGAAGTTGTCGTAATTTGATGAAACTGCATCCACGCCATTTCGGATTGTCTGTCTTTACTGCAGTGTTCTGTCACAGTCAATGGCAAAGAGCACATGGGATCTCTTCTGAAAATTTCCTTGAACTGTGACACAATTTTCTCACTTGGTCTTTAATTTAGATTTGTCAGTCAAGGTCCCTGTGCGCATTCGCAGCCAGGGGATGAGCACCAGATAGAGAGTGAAACGGTGCATGGAAGACAGAGGCTTCAGCAGAAGTCTCCCAGGCTCCTGTCTGGGCTCTCACCAGCAGTAGTTGTGTTGCTGAGATTCTCATCATGCAATGCTGAATGAAGACATTTCCATCAGTGAATAGAACAGACCCATGCCAAGACCTCTTGGCTTCAAGTGACTGCAAAGCAACAGCAGAACAGAGCCTTTCCAGTGCCTGAACTCCTTGATCACCTTTCTTGACTCTTCCACTTAGTCCATTCAATATGGTTTTGCAAATATTATTTCAGAGCATAGATGTTCTTTTTTGTTTTATTTCTGTAAACCTACCCAATAAGGCCAGGAAAAAAAAATAAAAAAAAAAGCAGCTCTGAACCTGTATTATTTAATACTATAAAGTGTTTTCAGATACAGTTTATATCACTGGCCTTGGACATATCAGGAAATTATAAAAATATATCCACTCCATCATTGTGCTAGGATGCAGAGTAGGGACTTTCAGAGAGACTAAAAATTAGCCATCAAAACTGTTTTCAGTAGGGTTATTTCCACATTTTTATGTATTTATGGAGGAAAGGATGTCAGAAAGTCATAAATCCCCTCTTCTGAATACTTGCACTTCAAACATCATAGAATCATAAAATTGTTTGGGTTGAAAAGGACCATAAAGCCCATCTAATTCCAACCTCTGAATATGGTCTAGAGTTCTTGGGAAATTGTACATATTTCTGCAATTTCATTATCTATGAAAATACTCTTTTGCAAAGAGCTCATATGATGGAACGCTTTTTTGGAAAAGAAATCATGAGGCCTCTTAGGGGAAGATGGAACGTAGTGACAAAATGTGATGTGAAGACATAAAAATGACTTCACTAAAGTATTATGAAGAAAATGACAGTATTTCCTTATGAAGATGTTTGAGTTATCTGAGAACATATTTGGAAGTTTTTGGGTAATTTCTGAGAGGGCATGCGAATATTTGCTAATCAAGGTGTTTAGTTTTTGAACTGGAAAAAAATAATGAAGGTAGATTCACATAGTTTACTTCTGTATTAAAAGTGGAAAGATGATCAATTCATCAAGCTCCTGCTGACACAGCTGAACCAATGTTAACACAGCTGGGAATTTTTTGCTGAAATTCCCTCTTGTGAAAAGGCTGCAGACATGCTAACACTAATATCTCAGAATTTAACACTCTCAGGCTTTTGGGAAATGCAATTTTAACATAAAATTAGATCTGTATGGTGGTTCAAAACTTACATATGCATTTTTTTGTCTAAACTAATATCAAATTTAAAACCATTTTAGATCAGGTAAATTTAAATATAATGAGTAAAGATGCATTGCATTATGGGCAAGATAACTTTAAAACCCAAACAAATGAAAAAAAGGAAACCTCCATCAAGAAATTAAATGTTCTCCTAAGCATTTTCTGTGTTCACAAATTAACTCAGTTATTCCTATTTTTATTCATTTAAGATTTTTATACTAAATGCTTTCAAGGTTATGACTAGCTTTCTCTGTTAAGTTTTCTTCAGCTATCGGAATCTTGATGTACCGTGCAATCTAGTTTGCAGCTACTTCACATGTGGTTTTGCTGAAGTAGTGAGCAACACTAGTAAATGCTTGTTTCTTTTAAATAATTTATTTGTCAATGTATTTATCTTCTACCCATTGTAAAACTTCCACTAGGAGTTTGACAACAAGTATAGCTTTAAAAGTTTTTAGATAAATGTTTTGCAAAAATCACTCAGCATAGACAATTTTTAGAAGAACAAATGAGAGAATGTTTATTTCTTGCCACAAAAAATACTATTATGTGAGAAAGAAAAGTGACTTGTCTTAAATTTAAGATTAACTTTATCCCCTTAGCTTGAGCCTTTAATCTGTAGAAAAGCCTGGGGATTTATGAGTGTTAACAGACCTGAATTTTTTATTTCTCCTTCTTTCCTTTTCCTTGTTCATTTTCCATCTGTGTGTCCCCTAAGAACCTGAGAGCAATGATTGAAAGGAAAGATAGATGATTTATTTGATATGTCTTTATTCTGCCACACAGACAGCAATACAGTTAAAAGCAAGGTGATGGCTGATGGTTTAAATATGCACAAAATTTTAAAATTCAGTGGCACTGTGTGAAAGAGATAACAATACCTGGAAAGGTACAAATTCTTACATGAGCACTATGACTCAATGATCCTTGTGGGTCACTTCCAACTCAGAAGATTCTGTGATTCTGTAAATAATATTAATCTTATAGAACTGTGTTCATTATATCCTGAGAGGTGAGGCACATCATTTGATGTTCAAAATTCACAAGGAATTTTCCTGCTGCCAAGGTTGCTCAAGATAAATGCTCTAAGTATGAACATTTTACAGTATATGTTGGAATATGTGTTTACAATATCTGTAGTGTGCTGAATACCCTTTATCGGAAAATAAACTATTGATCTTTGGTACATATATTTCTCTAGTATGTGAATTTTGATTTTCATTTTCTAGTGGCAAAAGGAACTGAACAAGGTCTTCCTGAGAGTCATACCCTCACTGTTACAAAAAGGTCTATTATGTAAAGAATTCTCCTCTAGTACCCACTTCTAAAGACTTTTGAGATCATTTCAAAGTGATTTTTTTCCAAGAGAGGACATGAGGTTCTGCATCCTAATTTAATTGAGATGTTTGAGCTTCAAAGAAAAGCTGAAGTTTCAGATACTTTTGTGCTTAGTGTTTCCTATTAAAACACCTTCCAATCCAGTAACTTTTTCTTTTTTCAATCACTCTTCTCAAGTAGTGCACTCATATAGAGAGTTTATGTCCTAAAACATGGATTCCAAATGGAATGTTTTGCCTGAAATTTTTGTTTTGTAACATCTGACCTGTAGCACTCACATTCCTTAACCAGACTGGTCCAAAAGAGGCCATGTGGCTTTTTGTTCTTGCAATTCCACTGGAGTAAATAAGGAAGTATCTCACTAAATTCAATGCAGTGACGGTGGTACAATATTTATTTTGATAGTGTTGGATTAGGTCTCTCATAGCAAGTGCAATTAGCACCTGATTGATATGGGAAAAGCAATTTAATAACTAATGAATATTGGAAAGATGTGATGTAAATGCACTAGAATGTAAATGCACTAGAATGTAAATGCACTAGAAATAGATTCACTCAAAAACAAATGGGAAAATATAAATTAGGGGAGGAAAAAGTAAAAAAAAAATTTAAAGATGGTAATGAAGAAGTGTATTTAAAAGTCAAAACCATTCTTTTTTTTCCCTGAATTCTATTTTCTGTGAATATCCAAAAAAAGCCCTTATGTCTTGTATTATTTGCTTATTTGGATCATCCTGAACAATTGTAGGCTTCCTCCACAAAAAGCTCCCTAAGAGAAGCAATGGAAAGCTTCAGTTTGCAAACCAATAGATGTATGGGAAATGACTGTGGGAAATCCCAAGCTCAAAAATTGCAGCAGTAAGGAGGGGGGGGAGGAAGAGTCTTCTTAATTGCTGATTTTCCCATGTTTGATCTCATATCTGTAGAAGAACAGAAAGTTTGACTATGGATTTAGATTAAGCAAGTATGCAGAAAACCAAAGGAAACAAATATTTGAAAAATCAAGTACCCTATGTGACAGGAACATAAAATGAGGGATTGTTTTCAAACTGAACACGTGAAATATACTCCTTTTCTGAAATAAATTTTTGTAGTCCTCACTACAAAGCTGAAAAGAGTAGGGGAGAAGGAAGAGGAATAGGGGCGAGGAGGGGGAAGCTGAAATGATCTTTCTGTTACAGCTTCAGTGATGCTACTTCTGCAATTCTGTTTGGAAATGGAGGAGATAATTGCATTTTCAACTTTGAACCCTTGCCATTCATTTCTGTGCTGTGACCTCAATAGTCTGTCTTATTGCCAGCCTGTTCAGGTACCAAGAGCAAAACAGTGGGAAATGACACAGCAAAAATCAAATTGCATGAGTCATTTTTTTTAATTTCCTTTATGTGCCTTATATAATTCTGATGGCAGCAGAGCTAAAGTTAATGAACAGTAGTAAAAGCATCTGCTGAAGCTGTGTCAGTAGATTCACCTCTGTGTTCACAACTGCAGCGCTGCAAAATTTATCCAAGGTCTCTTTGAAACAAGTTTTTAAATGAGGTGAAAAGTACCAGAATTATACAGCTCATGAAGGAACCATATAGTGTTGTGGTACCATAAATAAATGCTGACATTTCCTCACTAGTAACTACAATGGCAGTGGGTAAAAAAAAATTGAAATTCAGGGGGTTAGACTACTATAAAATTTTTACAAGGTTAAGCAAAGGGAGGAACTAGAGCACTGTGAAATGTCCACTGTGCCTTTTAACCAGATTTCTAAGGGCAAATATCACCTTCTTCCCCTCAGGGGTGCCCAGACTTTCAAAAGTAAAAGAGAAAAGCCCCATCAGATTAGTTTCTGGGCTTTGCAGCAGGAGGCATTGCTTGTATGTAATTGCTCAGTTTCATTATTCATGGGCTAAGAGCAAAGTGCTAGTCAAAAGAAATTGGCAAGGTCCGGGGCACTACAAGGAAGATATTTAAGATTTCATTCAATAAAATACTTTATAATAACTTATGAAAAATTCATTTCCTGAAAGAGGAAATACCAAGCATCTGCCTAATTTGTGTGTGTTGCTATTGTCATATGCAATCCATGTAAGGATGACCATGGGGGACCAATTGCTTTCTCATGGGAATCACATGAGAAAGGATAGGGGTTTTTTTGTTGCTGCTTTAATTTCAGTGGCTGCTCCTGGAAATTAAGTAATAAAACTGCTCTAATAGCTCAAATTCCCACAAATGGTTCACTGGAATGATCATCTTCCTCCCTCATACCAATGTGGAGAGTGACACTGGCAGGATGGCAGGATGCTGGGCCAGGGTTTGGGAGCTTCTTGATGATTCTGAGATTTGTTCATCAAGTTCCTTAGACTTAAATCCTTAAAGAAAAAACTTTAATCCAATGACTCTTGCTTATCTTTCACTGATTTGTGGAGCTGGTATTCTGAATAGTTTGGCTTGGGAAAGCTGCTTACCAACATTTCCCTTGATTCTTCAGTCTGACAAATGAAGATGATTAAAAATAAGCAACTAAGAGCAAACTGAATAAAGGCTGGGCTGCATAAAATCAGGTGTAGGTCTAACACTATCTGAATTATAAAAATGTGACCTTGAGTCCTCCCTTCAGTCGCTACAAATTCCTGGAGGAGATCGGAAGTCATGGACACCCACTTGCCTTCTGCTGGGCATCCATAACTCTCTTGAACCAATGCCCAGATGCGCCTCAGGTTTGAGACAAGGCATATTGATCACATTCAAATTCATCACAGTTCAGAAACCAGATTTATCAATTTCTCCACTGAGGCTCAGATATAGGCACTTCAAATTGGATTTCACTAAAAATACGCCAGATATTTTGACCAAGTTTTGAATATTGCTCTTCCTGCTTGTGCAAAAAAATGCAGAGGTATCTCCCTCGTATAGAATATTATAACCTGATACTTGGGGAGGCAGAGAACATGGAGACAAAATCTAGGCTATGTACCCTCTGCCTGCTCTCAATAGGTTCAAGAGCTACATTTTGGCTAGGACAACAGTGGCCTCAGACCCTCCACCCTCCCTGAGGAAACAACTATTCTGCTTCTAACCAGCTGACCATATTGCATATGTTTGCATCAGAAACCTAGAAGGTTGAGCCAGGCCAGCATTTCACAGGTTCCGTGCTCAGGGGATTACTTTTGAATGCTAGAGTAACACAGAGGTGTATCTTCAGGTGAAAGAGGGATTGGGAATAGCTACATTCTGTGTTGCAAGGTGAGAGAGGAGGTCGCTCTGTATTATCACTGGGCTGCCCTGAGGAAAATGAAAAGAGGAATATTTTAGGAAAGGTCACAGGCTCTTTGCTTTTATGAATTCCATAGAGGTGTGGGCACCTGAAATGGGCTTTATTTAGGAGATTACTCTATTCATGGAGTTTTCCTGGTAAAGAGTTACAGGCAATTCCCTGTTCAGCCTTTGGAATTTCCCTTGGAGAAAGTTTATTTTTGAAGCAGATTATTTTGAAGGCTTCTACGATAGACCTTATTTCTCTTTAAAACTGTGTAAGAGGCAGAGGAACTTGCCTCAGTTCTCTGGATTTCAGCCTCAGGAGGGCCAAAACGTCTCTTTCTCTGCCAAAGCACATGGGTGTCAGTGTGGATCCTGTTTCAGATTGCTATCTGATTTTGTTTATTTTAAAGATCAAGGCTTTCAGTTAAAAAAATCTAAAAACTAACTAAAGGCTGTACCCCATATACATTACAAATTACATGTACTTTACAGCCTTAAGAGTGACAGCCAAAGAAAATAAACAATTTTATCTTCATAATGGTCATGACTCCTGGAATCTTTGGAGTGAATACAACCCTTGCAGGTTCCAAGACATTAGCGTCAATAATAGGTGTGCAATGCAGATATCTGCTGGATAGTAGAATGATGGGGTGCTGTTGGGGCTCACAAGACCACTCTTTGGGGTGGTAAGGAGGAGATCACACTGCCTTATAATTCTCTTGTGTTGGAAGCTCCTGGGAATGCAGCTGACCTTGTAAACAGGTCACAGCTGATCAAATGTGCACTGTGGCTTGTGTTTGCTGTAGGTGGAAGGTTGTTAGCAGACAAGCAAGGAGTTATGGCTCTGTTGCTGCAGAGGTCAGGGATCTCCAGCTCTCTGGTCTACATGCTGCCAATCTTTGCATACAAAGTGTTTCATGTAGTGGCCTGGAAATCGTAGTGGTGACTACATTTTGTCATCTAAAGTTCAAAAAGAGCTCGATTTGGTTTGGAACTTTCTCCAAAACTCAGATTCTTACTGTGAAGGAACCAGTACTTCCTTAGAAAACTAGAACCAACTTTATTGAACCATGACAATTATAAATAAGGGATCATTACTTGCAGTTTTATATCCTTTTTATCCTGAATTTTCTGGATGTAGCATAAGCATTCACTAACTCATAGTCTCATGATAGCATAGAGTTATAGCTATTTAACAAATCAGTTGATACCAAGAGGTTAAGCAAATGGGTTATTTTCACAGAGAGAACGACTGCATAGCCAGTGAAATGAAAAGATGCCAGAAATTCTGGCATGAGGTACTCCTAAATCACTGTGCATCATTCAGAAGACATTGATAAATATTTGCCTTCCTGAATGCTGAGACACACTGCCCTTTCCTTAAAGTAATGCTGCATTCCCGACTCAATAGTTGTATTGTCTCTTGCAATTCTAAGGAACATGAAAGGATATGACTGTGAAGGACATCAGGAGGACATTTGGTCCATTCCTTCAGATGAGTCATTCCTGAGAGATATCTATTAGGACAGGCATCAGCAGTATGATGTTCTTAAAGTCCTCTAATATTAGAGATCCCCTGGCCTCCATCTGTAAAACCTTTTCAGTGGTGTTCTATTCCTAAATTTTTCAGTACTTTTCATAAAGTCTGACCCACACATTTTTTGTAATTTAAAACTGTTGCTTCTTATTCTATGCTTTGTGTCCATAAGCACCAGACATTCCTCCTCATCCTTTCATAAGAACCTTTGACACACTTGAAAACTGTTATCCTTCTCCTCCGCCTACTCTTCCTTACCCTCTTTGGTCTCAGGGTCATATTTCTTGACTTCTGTTTTTTATTGAGTCTCTGCAATACTTCTCTAGCTGGTCCAACTTTCTAGAAAGTTATTGCCCTAAACCAAACCTGAGGCATACCTGAGAGAGACCTGATCAGCACATGCAGTTCGCAATATAACATCTGTTTGGCTGCAGGACTGCTGTCTCATTAGTTGTTTCTTATCTTCAATTCCTAGGCCAGTGATTTCTATCTGAGAGTCTGCCTCAGAGTTCACAGAATCATAAAATTACAGAATGATCTGGGTTGGGAGGGATCTTGAAGATCATCTAGTTCCAACCTCCCCACCATAGGCAGGAACCTATTGAGACCAGGTTGCTCAGGGCCCCATCAAACCTGGCCTTGAACGCTTCCAGGCATGGGGCATCCACAGCTTCTCTGGGTAGTTTCTTCCAGTGCCTCACCACCTTCTGGGCAAAGAATCTCCTCCCAACAACATCTAAATTAAATCTCTTTCAATTTAAAGTCATTCTCCCTTGTCCTATCACTACATGACTCCAGGATGTTCCTCTCTGGTTTTCTTGTAAGCTCCCTTCACGTACTGGAAAGCTGCTGTTAGGTTTCCCCAGGGCCTTCTATTCTCCAGGAAGGACAGCCCCAACTGTCTCATCCTGTCTTCAGAGGAGACATGGTCCATCCCTCTGGTCAGCTCCATAGCCCTCCTCTGGACCACATCCATGTGCTCTAGTCCATGTTCTGGGGGTCCCAGAGCTGGATGCAGGGCTCCTGATTGGGCCATTTGTTGCATTACTTACATTAGTCTGTATTAAATTTTATCTTGGTTTTTTTTTTCAGCCCATTCTTGCAACCTGTCAAGATGATTTTTTTAATTCAAATCCTACCCTCCAATTTATTCACAGTCCTTCCTAGCTTCATGTCAGCTGCAAATTTAAGAAGTGTAAATTCCATTCCATAACTCAGGTCATATTGCATACACTTTTATAAGCTTTTGGAAGACTGAAAGAAATCAGCTGACAGTTTGGCAAAAGACTGTACTCCTATGTACTGCTCAGCTAGAGAAAAAGTTTACTTTGTTTTTTTCTAAATATATCTGAGACTTCCATGGTTTTGGTGCTTTTTAAAACTTTCAATATTTTTAACCCTTCTTTATTTTTCTGAATAAATTTTTTAGTATTAACCTTTTTTACTAGTAGTTTTTAGAATTCTGTGATGTGGTAGAGATACCAGATGTAAAGCACTAACCACTGATATTGTGCTAGCATTTTTAATGTTGTACTGAACTATGTAAATCACAAATATGATACAAATGCCACCAATATGACAGAGATTATCCAAAATTGCTGACACCAGCAGTCTCCAGGGGAAAATTTCTATGTGATCAGTTTTAATCAGGCATTCCTCTGAAGCTTTTATGTGGGCTTCTACTCATGCAGGTTAGGGCATCTGCCAAGAGAGTATTTTCCTTGCTGTTTATGTAGTGCTGTAAGTGAACATTATAACTCAGAGGAAAGAACGTAAATCCTGGTATGTTTGATTTGCTGGGCCATGGTGACACCTTTTCCATCAGAAACAAAGCTTTCTTGTAATTCAGCTTAGTCAGCAGGGTTCGTAAAGCTGGATAATCCCATGACTTTCAGCTGCTAAACCTGTTGCAGATATTTAATATAAAATGACAAGAGCCACCGTTCTTTAAACTATTTCTTTGACACTTAAAAAAATTCTGAGGCCACTGACCCATCATGAACCAAAACTTAAAACAGTGCTTAATGGTATCTTTGTTGCAGATCTTTGTGATTTACGTCCAATGAGAAATCTGAAGTTTCCTGGGAAGCAAAGGATTTAAACTGAAATTACATAATAATTTTTGTCTTGTGTATTGTAAAAGGTACTATGAAAACCATTCAGGTCTTTAAAAATGTCTTTAATGTGGGAATCAACAGATGTCAGGAAAGTATGTTTCTCTTAAGTCTACTAGTCTTTAAAATTTCACTTATTAATATTTACCTATATTGGTGATTTTTTAAAGAGCTACCCAATGTGAAGTCTTGTTTACATCCTTGGTTACCCAATAAAAAGGAATTTAAATGGATTTTTGTAGCTGTTGAAGTCTACGTGGGGTCTTGGACTACTTTTGCCTGTACAAGTTATCAGAGTTTTCTGTAGTACTCAACAGCTGCTAGACAGAATGCACCTTCTTTTTCACCCTCTTCATAGGAGTTTTATGTCAGTAAATTGTATTTTCAGTTGTGTCTGTGAGAAGATCTAAAGCCCAGGAATTGGCCCTTTGGACTACACCTGAACTCTTAGCAGGCTGCAGGCTGAGAATGTAAGTCCTGCTAATGTTTAACCAAAAGGCCCATGGTCCTTTTCCCTCAAAATAAAAATTGTCACTTCAGTTGTTCTCCATCTCTAGCAAGATATGTCCCAAAGCATAATCTTTAATTTTCCGCTTTCAACAACATTTCTGACAATGTCATTTAGTTCTGTGTTAGAGCATTTTCTAACACACTAGCAGATATCTTTAAAGTTGGCCTGAAGTAATGCCAGCTAAAGTTTGTGAGATAACTTAATCTTAATGAAACCTGAATATCTTGCCAAGAAGGGATATTTACGCTTACCATTGTGCATTTCTCTTGATACAACCTTAAGCAAGATAGCAAACACTGCTAGCTGAAAGACCCAGTGCAAGCAAATACAGAATCTGAGAGGAAGAAACCATAAATGACACTTTAAATATGAATGAAAAGGACCTCTGGGCACTAGAGGCCTTCATTATTTTTTTCTTTTTCCTTCTAGTAGGATTCTCCAGATCATAGTTAGAATTCATTTTCTTTGGTTCTTCCTCAGGTATACTGTAGCCACAGTCTCCTTTTCTGTGATATCTGTTTTCCAAGGTCCATTAAAACTGGACACTCTGTAAATTGAATATCAGCTCTGGAGAAACTGTGCTGGTATAGCAGGGCCTGTTGTAACACCTACAGGGAGCACACTGCTAAATGTACTCAGAAGCAAATGGATCCAGAGCTGCTGCTGTGTTGCCAAACCATTTTGTATTCTTGATTCTTCTTCTGTATTTCTCAAGGGCTGGTCAGCAAAACAGTGAGTATGGGAGAATCGTTTTCAGAGATTTGTTGTTGTCAAGAGTGAGAGGAAATTGGCAGCCTGAAACAAAACTGAAAAATGTATCTTGTATTTCTGCAGACAGGAATCATTTTGGAAAGAATCAAGAAGAGAAAAGTCTGATAGTGATTCTTAGAATGAAGTACAAAGGTTTTGAAACTGGCTAAAATGAAAATAATATGCACTCCTAAATGTATTCTTTGCCTTCTAATTTGTCATGATACACCAGCTTAGACATGTTTTTGCCTTTTTGAAAAATAGTCTAACTTAATTTTAGTCACATAGATTTTCTGCTATGATACATGAACTTTGATAATTAAAGGAGCAATTGTATGATGACAGGATAACAGGCCTTCTAGGTAGGAAGAAAATTGGTATATCTTGACTTCTTGTCATATCTCGACTTCTGCATGCCTCTGGACTTTTATGTGTAAGCTTGGGAAACACGGACTAGATTAAAAAAACAGTTAGGTGAGTGCATTAGTCATTTAAGAGATGTGTATTAAAAGAGTAAGTGTCACTAATTCCTGATCAAATTAGAGGGATAGTTTGAAAGGGTGTTTACAAGAATTATGCTGAATGGTATGCAGTGCTTTTTCAAGACAGAATGGAGAACTCATTTATTAAGTTCACAGAGAGCACCAGCTGGGCAATATCTGTATGACAAACCAGGATTAGAACTACACCAGTGTTTATAAATTGGACAAATAGCCTGGAAAAATAGAATGTAATTAATAAGCTTAAAAAAATACAATGCTCTGCCTTTTTGCACGAATAGTAAACCACATATAAGCTGAAGGGTAATGCAGCAAATCTGCAGAAAGGTTTAGAATGAGTCACCAATAGAAATACCATTGTTTGCAAAAGAGAGACAGATAAATGTGTGTTTACTCATTAAGTGTCACCTGTGTTACAACAATAAGATTTCTGAGTGAGGTTACATCTTCAGTATGTGTTCTGTAGACAGCTTGGTCGATGGAGAACAAGAATGATTTAGATTAGCTGGAGAGACAACAAAGGACAGCAGTGAGAATTATGAAGATTGAGAGGGGACATTTGGGGAAATATGAAGGTGTTGGATATTTTTGATCCAAAGAGTGGAAGTTTAAATAACAGAAAGCTTAGATGAGGAGGGGAATGAACTCTTCCCTTTGTCTGCCTGTTGAATAAGAACAAGTTATCTTAAATTGCGGCAAGACAAATACAAGTTGAACATAGGAAAAATTTTCCAGGAATAAGAAAAATGAAGTTTTGATCAGTGAGTCTGAGAGAGCACTGGAAATCCCACCTGAGAAATCCCGAGAAGATGTTTGGACAAATGTCTATCAGAAATAAGAATAACTTATCCAGCCTCAAAGTGGAGAAATGACTGGATGATTTCTTCAGTTATTTTCTGGTTTTGTTTCATATAATTCAAAATTTGTCATAATTTTTGACAATGTGTGTATTCCTTTGGCTCAGATAGTCTTACACTTGACTTTTAGTTTTTCTGTGCTTAAGACACAGTGATTAATCACTATTTCTGACAAACTGTCAACCAAAACAAAAGAAGTATCTCAATCAACATGTGCCTGACTTCTCACAGGATCATGTTATCCACTTTTTTTCCTGATAAATTATAAAGCCATGTGAAAAATTGCATGCACTTTTAATAAATTTTCCCTTTTGGCCTCTACTCTGCCATCAGCTTTATGTTCCCCCAGGGATATTTCTCTCGGGCCAACAAGTTCAAATAGTTACCAAAAGGTATCTGCATCTGGCAGGGACCTTATGGAGAAAATTATGGAAACATATCCTCTCTCCCTTCTTCTCTCCTGAGGACAACAGGTAGCACCTCGAGTAGAGGGATACATGATACTCATTCATTCCCAATCTGCCAATAAAATGTTCACTCTGACAGCTGGTGATCATGCTGTTTTCTCTCTGCTCATGCCAGGGGTCATTCCTGGCTTTGCAAAAGCATGCAGAGAATTCTTTCTAGTTGAGTAATGTCCTAAAGTATTACATTTGAAAAACATTTTCAATAAGTTAGGATGAAGACTAAAAGTATAGAAATCTAGGCAATCAAAGGAGAAGTTTGTATTGATTTCAGCAGGGTTGAATCAGATCCCTGGCAGAAAATACCCAGAGGTTAATGCACTGGTTATGAAGTTTTGCTTCTCTTGTAATCAGTTTATTTGGTCTCATATTAATGAAAGCATCTAGAGAAATATATACACAGAAACAATGCAAGGACATTTTAAGAATGCTGCTTATGCCTTCTTTCACTTCTCTTTGAAATATCTGCCATATACCAAGTAATGAATAACTTGGGCAACCCAATTTCCCAGCAGTAAAACCTTTACAGAGACTCCACTATTGCATAGTCGCTTCTTCTCCGTGTAATGTTATTTAATGTGGATTTTCTGCTGAGAAAGCACGACTAGCCTAGATAAAATGGAAGTATTGCAAACTTGCTTGAGAGTCAAACTGAATTTTTGCCTCCTTCTGACTATAACAGTTATATCAGTGATCAGTGACATTTCTGCTTTGCATTTTATACATCATTCGTTTCTGTATTTCCCAAATCCATTTCTGTAGTCTGACACATCTGTAAAACACCAATATTCTACAGAACACTGCCCAACGCTACTGTATGCCTAAAATTTCTTTCCCGATACTCACATAGAGACGCAAAATCATAGAATGCTGAAGAAGTATAAATAACTGTGATTCTAATTTAACCATTTAAAAAATTCTCTGCTGCCTAATGAAATTATTTCAGTCAGTAGTTTGCACTGCACACTGCTAAAGCAGAGCAGTGAAGTGCAAGGTTTGATTTCTTCTAGCAAAAACCATTTAATTAGGAGTTAAAAGAAGTCTGCCTGAAGGGATGTCTGTAAGAAATACACTTTGACAAAACTGGTGTGTGTCTGGGATTTTTCACCTTGTTTGTTTCTGCTCATCGCCTTGCTTCTACTGATTAATGTGTGGTTCCTCAAAGCCTAAAAGTCCTATGCTGACAGGTAGACTTCTTTTCCTATAGCCCTGAACTTTGTTTGAGCTACACTTTGCTGAACTAAAAAGTTAACCAGGCATTGAACTTCTGCATGCACTATTTTTTCAGACTGATGAGAGCTACTATATTATTCTAATATATTTTTTAAGAGCACCTGAATCGCAAACTAGATGTGGGCAATCATGGGTCGCAAAGAAGTGATAAAAAGCTTTTCCTTCAGCAAGAAGTAACAGAAAAAAAGTTTGTTTCCAAAAACTGCAGAGCAGGGGGTGGTTTAGTTCACATTCAGGTAGAGCAAACAGTCAAATTTCAATGAAAATCTTGCATTTTACTTCTGACTAAGGGATGCAAACAGCATGTTTCCACAAAAAGCCAAAACCCATAAGCAATTTGTGAATAAATGTCCATCTTGCAAACCCAGCTCAAGACTTGTGTGTTTTATGTATTCTGAAAAGGCTCCACCTTCAACCAGTACTGGTGGGTGATATACCTGCACTCTTCCCTTTGACTAAATTTCCTAAAATTGCTGGAGAAGATGTGCTCAGCCTTCCTTGCTCAGGAAAGTGAGAATTCTGCCGTCTGCCTCTCAATGCAGACTAAAACAAAATCCCCCAGAGCAGAGGCTGACTCTGACACGTACGTTTTCATTCCTCCAGGCTGATAACCACAGGCAGGAGAGTATGAATGAACGTGCCATGTATGCAGGGGTTATGCAATACGTATCCGCACCGTCCAGTTCGCATTAGCATCACTGCGAGCATCTTATCAGCCTGAGCTGCTTCACAAATGAATGCTGCCAGGCTGCTGGAATTATCTGCACAGTCAGATACTCATTTTTAGCTTTTTCATCATGGCTGAAGACAGCTCCACTTGATCTCAGCAAAGTTATTTTAAAATCTGAGAGTTTGCCAATGTTTCTTTTTAAAGGATCACATCTAGTGTGACTCATTACTCCTGGATTTCATTTGTCAGAGCAGCCAAGTAGTCTAGCTTTTACATTCCCAATGGCCATTATCTCTGTTTGCTAACAGCTAAATGGCTGATGCATGGATACACATTATTCCTGTGTTTTCATGCAGAGAGAGATCTTTTTCTGGGAACAAAACATTAAAACAAGACACTAGAAGAATATGCTAATCCACAGATTTTAGAGAAAAAATGGGTATTGATTGAAAATATGTATATAAGGGATATTTTACTGACTACTAGCTCTAGGGAGTTTATTCAGTGGATTTCTTTACTTTTAGATAATATAATTGATGTGTTCAAATAGAGTCTTATGCTACTGACACTATATGTTAAATAATAATTTCTAGCAGCAATCAATATGTAAATTCCACATACAGCAGTTCCACATACTGGCTCCAGAGTATGAGCTTTACTCATCAAACGACTGCCAGAGCCTGCCTCAAAGTAAGTATGTGAAAAACCTGTATGTGTTCAGCCATCCATTTATGCCAGTGATGTTGGTTCCACTGGCCACTGACTAAACCTGATTTTAGGCAA
Organism: Motacilla alba alba; assembly: GCF_015832195.1. Taxonomy (NCBI): domain Eukaryota; kingdom Metazoa; phylum Chordata; class Aves; order Passeriformes; family Motacillidae; genus Motacilla; species Motacilla alba. The sequence goes on along the minus strand of NC_052019.1, from coordinate 14,378,918 downwards.
ATACCTCAGTGAGTTAGGGTCTGAATCATTGTAAAATTGAGCTGAAGAAACCATTTGATTAACTACTGTGGAGTCTGAACCCTGTAATTATAAGATCACGCACAGCTGGGGCAGAATTCATTAGACAACATTAGAGTTACCTTTCGATAAGCACAAAGAGTGAAATAATTGTTGCTCCATTAAATAGATGTACTACAGTTTGTGCATTTCATGTCTGCTATATGGGGCTGCAGATGCTTTCTGATTAGCAGTGAAACATGATGATGATGATGATCTACAATTGCTCAGAACAATTTCAAGTGATAATTAGCTCAGCAGAGAAAATTCCTACCGTTACTTCAGGAGGTCAAAGCAAATGTAATCCAAAATCTTTCAAGCCATTGAAATTTCACATTTATAAAAATATCCCCTCTAATCTGAGGGAGGGGATAAGACTAGTATCAACAGTAAAAAAGATATAATCATTAAAATTGATACTGTGTCCTTTACACTGTTAATTTTTTTAATAATCTGTGTACCTTGAGTGCACTCTAGTATCTTGCTACTAGTTGTAGATCTATTAATGTGAATGATACTGGGCTAATTTTGACTAGGTAGATGTGATAAAGGCAAGATTTCACTCTAGAAAACAAATGGGAACGTCTTCTAAGGTATGGAAATCCAGACAGTGCTGACACAAAGCAGTTGGACATGAACGTGTGACTACATCTGCAGCACAACTGTTGAGTGGGGTTTGCAATGAACCAGGCAATCAGAAATTCCATTGTAGTATGACAATGAGTTTCGGTAATGCTGTTACCATAAATGTGCATGGTCCAGTCATATAAAGACATTATTTCATCTTTGAAAATGTTACATTTTAAAATACAATATGAAGGTATTACTTGGAAGGAAGGGCAAATAAAAGAGCAGCAAATGGTTAGTTTGAGTATTAAATGGTTGATTAAATAGATAACATCTGCTTGTGATGACAATTAAGTGTCATCATCAAAGATTTTTTTGTCATTTAAAAAGTACTAGACCTGTGATAATTGTACTTAAAAAGTAAAAGAACACTACTGTGTGGTTTGTGCAATTAAACTGCTTCTCTGCTCTTGCAAATGTGTCTTTTAAGGTCACTTAAAGAGTCATCAGCAAAAGCATTCTTTTTTTAATAAAAAAGCAAAAGCACGATGAAGTTCATTGGCAAGGTTCTCTCTACTACTCACTAGATGGTTAAAGCACACAGAGAAAAAGCCAGCTAATATCTAAAATCAATGTTCTAAAACCAAAATCAACCCAAAAGTTTCCTATGTGGAGGCTGAGAGTGTGGGGAGAAAAGGGTAAGGAGAGGAAAATGAAGGAAAAGAAAGGATAAGGAGGACCCTCCTGTTGAGTTGCAAGGTTAAACTGAGCCCTGGACTTGACCAATGGTATAAGCCTAAAGGTTTAAAAGCACTTGAACTTAACAGCACTTAATTGATAGTTCAAGTTAAACAATTTTATAAAAGCTTCATGTAGAATTTACTATAGCACAACAGTAACTCACTTACAGGCCTAACTTACAAGCCTGAAGTACTTAAGAATCCAGGAGAGCAACATTCCATTCACTAGGGCACATTCACACTCGCATGCACACAGACCTAAAGAGTGGGTACAAGGTATATCTGTGAGTAATCCCCCTTGAATGCAGTGAAGTACTCATTTCAGATGCCTTTGCATCTTCTAAATGGTCATGGGATCAAGCCTCGAAGAGTGAGGGATATCAGCCCAGGATTCACTGCCCCTGTTTGGCAGTGATTCTGCAAGTTTACCAAACCTGAGAGTTCCCTGGCTCCGAGAGAAGTCCCACTCACAGGCAGATTGCTGGTCACAGCCCACCGTGGTCCAGGAGAGCTCAAAGGGTCTCATTTAGGACCCCTGTTTGCAGGGTCGCAAGAATGTTTGCTTTAGTCATAATAATTTTTCATCTTGGCTGCAGTTCAGGGTGTTAATTTCCTTTGAAAGTTCAGTTACAAAAATGTTACTTCGCTTGGGTTGTTATTCAGGCAAGGAATGTAAGTTTCCAAGGCTGTTCATTAGAAACAGGAGCTTGTTAGCATAATTTCATGGAAGCAGACAGTATTTCTGATAAGCTCAAGAGGAGCTTAGCCCAGGTGCTGTTCGTCAAGGCTGAGGCCTAATGAGCATTTCTCAGAACACAGTGTGGCCCAAGGGAGTAGGGGCAGGGGGAATGCACCACCACATCTGCCCATTGTATAAACTAACATGTGATTAGAGCATTAAAACTTGGAATAATTCAAGCAACAGTTACAGGTCCCTTCCAGCTTGAGAAATTCTATCATTCCATGATTCTATGAATGGTTCCAGGTCAAAAAACTTTCTGTGTGGCTTGGGAGTCAGCAGAATTTACGCATTTCAAATGCCAGAAAAAGGTCATGTGTGTATTGATATGCTGGCATATCCATAGCACTGAGCAAGCACTTTTCAGAGGATCCACGAGCATGGCATTTTCTGACCTCTCTTACATCCAAGCACCCTGGTAAATGTCTGGACTTCAGACATCACCTGTCTTCCTTGGGTGTCTTGCGAACCATTATTTGAACAAACTGTATTTGGCCTTGAGAGGAGCCTGTCTGTGGTCCTGAACACACACCTTTGTCTTGATATGTCTCCAGTCTAGCTGTGACTGTGTTACATATCTGAGTACCATTTTACATGGAGTATTCACAATGGGGAGGAGAAGAGAGCTTAAACCCTCTTTAATACCCCAGTAAAACCCTGCATTGTGTATATCTTCCCACCAAGGTCAGTTCTCCTCATAAATGGGTTGATGTGGTATTTCAGCACGTAATTTAGAGAGAAAGCAGCTGATAAATTAATTTCTAATACATCAGCCCTGCATTGCAGCATAAAGCCCAAGCTGATAGAGTGGCAGTGTGGCTTGTGGGCAGCATGCACTAGCATTCAGGAGCTCTGAATCCTGTACCTGGCTTCTGTGCATTTTTTTTTTCCACTGAATGACCTTGAACACATAATTTGTGCTGTTATAATATGAATAAGATGATTCAGACTTCAATTTAAAACACTTCAAAAATCTATGCTTGAAAAGCTCTATATGAGCATTAGCTGTTATTGAAAGCAGTGTCAGGGTCTGCACAGGTCCCCTCTGTTTCTGCATCTATTGTTCCTTATCTTCATCACTCCTTTTGTCTTCACTCCTTTGCCTCCCACAAACCCCTTCTCATAATCAACCTTCGTAGACTGCATTCAAAATAGACCCCTTCAGCAGCCTGAAATAACTACTTCAGTTTAAGGCAAGTAAAGACATAGAAAACAAGAAAACAAGTAAACAACCTGATGATTTTCTCCAGTAATCCAAAGCAATTATATAAACTTACATGTGATCCTTGTGCTCCCATTCCTCCTGTGGTCTTTCCTCTTTTCTTCTTTGCTGTTTTGCTATTATTATTACTTGGCATGCTATACCTGCTCGAGTCCAAATGGTCTGAAAGGCAAGGGATGTGTCTTTTTCTCTTTACTGTGCCTTACATACAAATGTAGGAATGAACATTACATTTGAAGCATTTTCTCAACACTTTGATGATTTACTGTTCTGCATCTTTGTAAACACTTTGTCTTCTCCCCTGCAGTGAATCAACTGCCTCTTTTGGATCTTTTGTCACTGATTCTTTCTGTGTGTTGCAGTTTTCTCTGCCGCAGAGCTGAGATGGGTTCTTTTGAAAGCATTTGCTTCACACTCATTTATTTCTCGCAGAGTCACTTCACCCCAGGGCTTGATTCTCACTGCCTTTTGCAAACAGTTTTTCCCACTACCTGGGGCTACTGATGATTTCTTCCTGCTCTCTCTCTCTCTGTCTCTGAGGAGTGTGGGTTTTCCCTTGAGAACTGTACCTGATTTCTGAAAAAACTAAAGGTTGTAACTACATGAGAAGGAGCAAGGGGCTGTGTTACACCATGCCCAGTCTCTGACAGGCACACCCAAACCCCTAAGGAAGATGACCACGGGGTGTCACTTCCCTAAGACACCTCTGCAGGTCAGGACTTTCTGACTAGGATTTTTTTGTAGTGGTATAATGATGTTTCATCTCCCTCCTCTACTCCTGGACTCACTAATATGCTACCAATATATATACTATATTTCTAACATTAAATGACTGGAAGAGGGAAGTAAGGCTGCCTGCCATTAACCTCAGAAGTAGCATTTTCAAATAAGTATCCAGAAAGACTCCTGCAGTCCAAGAGATCATCATTATTTAATAGCACAGTTTCCATGTAATTCTATTTTTAAAATCATAGAATGTTTTGATTTGGAGAGGACCTTAAAGATGGTTTACTTCCAAACCTCCTGCCATGAGCAGGGTCACCTTTCACTAGTCCTGTTTGTTCAAAGCCCCATTCAGCCTGTCCTTGGTTGGTTCCGGGAATGGAGCATCCACAGCTTCTCTGGGCAACCTGTGCCAGTATCTCACCACCCTCAAAGTAAAGAATTTATTCCTAATATCTAATCTGAATCTACTATCCTTAATTTTTAAACCATTACCCCTCATCCTATCACTATGTTTCCTGATAGAATGCCACCCTATCTTTTCTGGAGGCTCCGTTTAAGTATTAGAAGGCTCAAATAAATAAATTGTTCCTCTTCATGGAAATCTTAAGTAAAAGGCAAGAGATTTATAGAACCTGAAGAGAAAGCAGAGTTCACTTATCACTTCTGGATTGCACTTAGTAATACTGTGGCAGATTTGAATCTTTTAGGGTGAAGTGTTGAATACACAGATTCTGGTATAAACAATAATAGAAAATACCATGTAAATCTTTTTGTATTATGTTTATATGAAGATAATGAAGAGTAGAAGCTTCACTCTATCATCTAGCCACAATGCACTAGGTAGTAGAGCTGCACCATTTATTCCAGGCTCTCATTTGATCCACATAAGGTGCTCTTTTTCATCTTCCTTCCTTTCACAGTATTTTTTTTTCTTTTGAATCCTAGTTTCCAGTGCAAACAAAAGTTTGAAGTAAAACTCTGTCCACAATGTCAGGCCTACTTCAGGCGCCGGACCTCTCTGGGAAGGCTTACCTGGTTCTTCTGGCTCATTTGTCAGTCTTCAGGAAGTCTGTCATGGAATATTTTTCTGCAGAAAAGGACAGAAGAAGGAGAGAGGATGTTGGAAATATGTCTATATACAAAAAAACATTAACTCTTTCCTTTCCTTGGCCATGTATGGCCATTAGCTTAATTGTGTTAAAAAGGAGATTAGATGTTAGGAAAAGATGGAGCTATAAGTGCAGGGAAAACTGGAATAAACTACCAAGGAAACTAATAAAATCTTTTCTTGGCAAATTTCTGTGAAACAGAAATATCTGTCAGAGGTGATTTAGTTACCTTTACCTTGCTGCAAAGCAATAAACTGGACACTAGGAGATCCCCCTCTGCTCTTCCTTGCCTTCAAATACAAATTGGCATTGAAGACACTTCATCACCAGGCCTTAGCTCCCAACAGCATTGTATATGGCTGCAATTGGTTTGTCTGTTCCAGAAAAACACTCATGCCCATATTTTTAAAGAGGCAGGCTTCAGAAATCTGTCAGTGAAATAAAGCCTGAAAGAGAGCATTCCATCTGGGGTAACCCTTTTTTGCCGTATGTCAGTCCCTGTGAAATGTTTTATGTATGTATTCTTTGGAAATCATCTAGCAGAAACAGCTGTGTGTGCTGCCCACCTGCTCAAGCCTACAATCTAGTGTTATTTCAATTAGATTTGATTGCAGGAAAAGTTTATGAAACAGCTATCAATGATTTCATGCCATCTGGCTTCCGCTTTTCTTCTGTTTAGAGAGACCCTGTGTTTACATTGATTGGCCTTCTATATATACAAGCATGATTGAGTTTTATTATTCTTTTTATTTGTCTGATAGCAGTGTGCTTGTTGTCTTGAAGTGTGCTGTACAAACTTACAACGGAAGAGAAACTGTAAAGATTTCATGTCATGAAGTTTGGATCAGACACACATGAGGCTTCACTTGAGAATACACCAAAAAAGAAAAAAATAAACAGTATTTTAAAAATCCTGATTTATTAATTAGGATTTTTTTTTTAAAGCGGGTAAAATAACTTGGTTTTAGCCATGTAAAAGCTGAATTTTCAAACAAGACAGTAATTTGGTTCTCTTCCAGAGTCAACAGAAGGAGACATAAACTTTATCAGGAGGAGTGGGTCTAAAGCCATGTCTTGGGTGAAGTGGATTGTCTCTGGAGTCACTTCTTTCCTCTGTTCATTATCATGGGAGCTTGGACACCCACCATAAGATGGGCTTACCTTCTCACCTGCTAAAAACAGAGATGAGCCATCCCTTGACTACTGAAGTCCTTGGCTACCTTTAAACTCCTGAAATTATGGAAATAATATCTTTGGTTATTAATTTTTTTCCAATTAGCTATTTTTCCTTTGATAACATTTAGAAGTTTACCCTACTCTCAGGCACAAGATGAACATAAGTCTTTCAAAATGTTGACATTATTTTTCTTTCTCCCCCCAGATTTTTGATGTTTCTGTTGTGTGTGAGGATTTGGTACATAAAAGTCAATCTGGAAGTGGGTATTTCATTGGTAGAACAAATTCGTCTTCTAGCTTTGACCTGATTTCAGTTATGGCAGGCGTTAACCCTGGTGTAGTTGAACTTGACATTTCAAATGACAGCTGAAAGGTTCATCCCTGCTTGGGCAAACCAGCTCTAGGAAATGACAGTTCAAACTCACACTACCATCTTGCATGTTTGTGCCTCCTGAGAGGAACCAAATTTAGGTGCATGCGTTGACTTTGGAATTAACACCATCTGTTCACACTGTGCCTGCCTAAGATTGGCTTGGGCTGCTTGCCTCTTTCTTCCCAGAAGGACAACACGCTGTGTGGGGCTTGCAGGTGGTCTGGGCAAATGCTAGGCTGTCAAACTCAGTGGTCTGGAGGCATCCCTATTCTTTGGAAATACTACAACCTTTTGAAACTCCATAGAAAGGGCTATGATACCATTAGAGGGTCCAAACCTCTTCTATATTTTCATTACAGTGTTTATTCCATTGCTGTGGGCCTGCCTGGAATATTAAGTACCAACAGAAATTAAACTAAAAGAAGCAGGATAAAGCTGTAAATGTTCTGATGAAAGGTGTCCCCCTTTATTTTCTATAGTGCCCACTACAGTGAGGATTTGCTCCTGAGTTTCATTGCTTTGTGCAACTGCAGCATAGATGCCACTGTGCTGTTCCTATTTAAACCAGTGCAGACATATACTGAACCTTCAGTGGAAATTAGCTGTTTAAACACCTTGCACCTGGCCTCTGGTACTGGCAAGCTGAGAACCATGCTATCTCATATGCCCCTGCTGTCTTTTAAAAACTGATTAAGAACCTTAGAATTCTATATATTTTCCTTGCTTTCACCACGGCACCAAGTTTCAGATGTTTTACTGGGAAAATAAAAAAATGCACAGGCCATCTGGAGTGGAAAACAATGTACTGTTACCACATTTTTAAACCAAATATTTGGAGAAAGTGAACAATTCTCTTTAAGCTAAATGAAAATGGGGGAAGTGGCCAACATATTTGCTTTTGCAGATTTCCTTATGAATTATTTACTACTTCACTAAAACAACTTATGTTAATAATATTCTAATAAGCAGTGCAGATCTGACTCATGTTCAGCTGAAGAGATATGTGAGGAGAACCCAGGAAACTTTGCTGTAGACTCCCATAATTCTCTGGAATACAAATGGTATAATTACCCAAATATTGCTGAATATATATGAATTTAGGCAGCTGTAGAGTATAGCTTCCACATACTTAAAAGGATATGTTCAAAGAGTAGCTAAATACTGATTTTACCATTATTCTTCCACATTTTTGTAATGAATTTGCATGACCACAGCCCGTAGTGGCCAGACTGAGGTGTAATCAGTGCCATCAAGAAAAAGAGCATGTCTGCAAGAACTTCTATAGGTAAAACCAGTGAGCCCTGTTCTGGGCAACACAAGGTACTGAGGCATGGGTACATATACACTAACACCATGGACAGGTGCTGCAAGTTCATTCTTTGCAGGAGTAGCACCCTGCTGTATTGCAATCAGCTGCTAGATTTTTTGTCTATACACATGCAACAACATCCAGGCACCTAATCTGAGACATTTCAAACCAGGGAATTAGGAAGAGGAACAACTTTGGGTCTACCTGAAATATAGTGATTTATTCAAACCTATTTCATGAGGTTGTGAAAAAGCCAGGTCTTGACTCAGACTTTCTAAGTCCCTACTCAGATCTTTGCCTTAGGATGAATCCTCTTGTAATCAGCAATGCACTTTGAAACTAACGGCTTAGAGTCTAATTATTACCAGATCAATTCCTGCACATTCAGAAATATAGAAAACCCAAATGTTATTTGGGTTCTGATAGTGCTAAGATATCCAGATGTGCTTAATGTTAATCCTCTGGGCTCGGTGGAACAGATACATGTTTTAAGGAAAGAATGTGGCTGTCTTTGCAGGAGTGGGACTAAATGGTAAAAATTTTAAATCTTTATAGTAATTGGCTGCTCTCCATTTTGAGGAATGCAGCCTCCTGGAAAAACGGAAGGCACCCCATCACCAACACAGAAAATAACAACCCCGACAACAAGCTAATACAAAGTGTCTGAAAGAAATGTGTTATTGTCATGAAGAGAAAATCAGCAGTACAATTGGCAATTTAAGGAATGGAGACATCATTAAATAAATACATGTGCAAAGCAGAGGCTAGTAGTATTGCCAAAAATAGACCTGCAGAATATGGAAGTGATTGAGCTATTTCATTAGAAATCTTCTCCATACATTGGGTGCATCTGATCTTAGATGTGCAGTAGGAATAAGCAGCATTTGTCATATATATACACATATATATGTATATATTTGTATATATATGACTTACAGATACATATAATCTTGGACAGCATGCTGAATAAAGTCAAAGTGGAGGGAAGTGAGTAAGAATCAGTAAAATTAATCTTAGTCCATTATTGGTAAATAAAACTAGGCAAAAATTTGTTATAAACCTCAAGCCATTATGGTTTTTTAGCAACTTAAAAATCATCTCAAAATTGTCAAGATATGAAAAATGGTTCATGAAATATTTTGAGTAAGTGATTTATTTATGCATCTCCACTGAACGCATGCAGATCTTTATTTTTCTGCATGGTTTCAGAACGATATGAAATAACAATTTGTGGCTTGACACTCTGAGCTGTGTTTCACCATAGGAGGTTTTTGTAATTCTGGATAGATCTTCAGCTGGTGTAAATTTTATTCCAGCTGAGCATCTGGTCCTTATTTTCACTGGTGTTATACTAGCAAAATTAATATCAAAACTGTGAAGAAATATGTTCATAAAATAAACATGGTATTCAAATATATTGCTGAAGAAGAATTGTTTCAAAACAGATGCTGGATTGTCCTATTGAATCTTTTCTCTATTTTATTACATTAGACATATGAAAGTTGAAGAGAATGGGGACAAATAGAAGAACTTGAGGAGTATACAGCACCTGAGAGGCAACTGAGAGCAAAATTTACATACATCACAACATCTCTAACTTCCAGAATAACTTGTTTGTTCAAAAATATATTGTATGACTGAGAAACTCTTAACTAATACACTTTCTGTTGCACCCAAAGTAGAATAGAATAGAAAATTACAGTTGGGAGGTACCTACAATGACCATCTTGTCCAACTGCCTGACCACTTCAGGGCTGAGCAAAAGTTAAATCATATTTATTAAGGACATTGTCCAAATGCCTCTTTAACAGTGACACCCTTGAGTCATCAACCACTTCTCTGGAAAAACTGTTCCAGTGTTTGACCACCCCCTCAGCAAATGAATATTTTTAAAGGTCCTGCCTAAACCTCTCTTGAGGTTTTGAACCATTCCCATGTGTCCTGTCCCTGGATAAAAGAGAAAGGAGGTCGGCACCTCCCTCTCCACTTCCACTCTTCAGGAAGCTGCAGAGAGCAATGAGGTCACCCTTCAGCCTCCTTTTCTCCAAACTAGAAAAGTCCAGAGTCCTCAGTCACCCCTCACAGGACATTCCTTCCAGTCCTTTCACCAGCTTTGTTACCCTCCTCTGGATGCATTCAGAGACCTGAACACCCTCCTTGAATTGTGGGGCCCAGCAGAGCCCTCAGAGCTCAGGTGAGGCCACCCCAGGGCTGAGCACAGCAGCACAGTGACCTGTTTTGCCTGGCTGTTGTGCTGGGTTTGATGCACCCCAGGGTGGGGTTTGCCCTCGGGGGCTGCCAGGGCCGCTGCTGGCTCACACTGAGGTGCTGTTTTCCTTGAAACTTGAAAAAACACTAAGTTGAAAAACAAACTATAAATGGGCTGCAAAACCTTTGGCTAAAAAGTTAACTTCACTCTGTATGTTCCTTGGCACAGGGTGAGGACGTCTGAAGTGCAGAACCAAAGAAGCTGGACGTACCTGTCTGTGGAGCTGAAAGTACCTGTCTTTCTAAGCAGCTGCTGCTTTTCTGAAACGACAGTGCCATAGCAGCAGCTCCCTCTGGGAGGCTGAAACCATGGTGTACGTTCACCCAGGCCCTCTGCACCTACACACAGGTACACACACCACATCACCAGAACCACAGCCTCACATGGTGAAACACGTCACGAGTTTGCACTGACAACATTTGAGATGAAATGCAGGCATCATGCAGCTCAAATTCCCAGGAGCAAGAGGCAACCAAGGACTCAGGTACCTCAGAATAGCAGACTTGTTACATGCCTTGCTTCTCAGGTACAACTCAGCATAAGGAGAGATGCATGCAGAAGAGGCATCATACTGAGCCCCATCCAAAACCTGCCTAACAGCCTACAGGAGATTCAGAGGCTTCTGACATCTCACCTGTACTTACTTGCAGTCTGGCACCTGTATTTGCCTCTCTCAAGACAGGAGATACTCAGTATGTCAGGGAAGACGATGGGAGCTGAAAATGCCTGAGATAAATAGTCCAAAATTTGATGTTTTTTAGGAGCATTTCTAGAATTCCTGAAGGAGCTTATTAAAGTGCACATTGCACATTGATTTCTATCTGAGTTCCCCATATACTATTCAGGTTTGATGACAAGTGCTACCAGCTGCATCTAGGTGAAGTCAGTCTGCTCCATTTGACTTTCTGTTCCCCATATGCTGGCCAAGCCCAGCTTTGTCCTTGTCACCCGCCATCTGCCTGGGGTCCAGTTTTTCTACTGTACAAAACTGTGTGTGGGCCAAAACATGTTCCAGGACCATCCTGATGGCAACTGGGACACTTCCCTCCAGTAGACATGTACATGTGCCTGGGACTTCAGCATGCACTGGGAAGAATCCTCACCCTCAATGCATTGGTATCAGAGACAGTGCAGGTACTTGGATGGTAAGATTTGCTGGAGTGAGCCAAGAAAGTGTTTACATTCAGTAGCTAGCATAGACATTGATGGTTTCCTGTGACTTCACAGAATTCTGTCACAAACAAGTAGCTCTTGAATTGTTCTGGAAATAATAGACACTCCTAGGCAAGTTCCACACAGGTATTTTTAGAGTACATAGGCAAACTCAGGATAAACATGTGAAGGAGTGGTCTCATTTCCCAGGTAGATAATCAGTGGTTTAGAACTTTAAAAAAACATTTTTCCTTTCTCTTTAGATAATCCATTTTTCTGTTAAAGAAACTATAGTGCTGACATTGTGTTATTAGTTCACATCAATGATATAATCACTTTGCAATGCACACCAAAAACTCAACAAACTCTTTGGTATAAGTAGCAATATTATACATACATGCATGTATTTACATTTGTCTCTCTATCTTTTGATGTATGGAATGTATATTCATCTTCTACCACCTTTTAATTCAACTTCCAAGATCCAATTTCCACCATCATTTAGGTCTATGGAGGTACACAGACTTGTAGCTGTCCTTTGGTTTATTTTGAAATGCAGCATGAAAAAATTTTACTGCATGGACAATCGGGCAGGGCTTTTTTGTTTATGTTGTACCCATATGTAAAAATCTCATACTTCCATTGAATTTGACTGACCAATTCAAGTCCTGAATGTCCTTAAGAAATGACCCTGAACTTTAGACTACAGGAATAGTATGACAAGTCGTGCCATTCAGAAGCAGTAAGTATTAGGTGGAAGTCCCAGGCAAGAAGAGCACTACCCTGATGATGAGCAAATTTAGGATGCTTAAAAATGCACAGTGAGCTTCATAATATGCTTGTGCAGACAGCTAGTGCTTACAAGGAGATTTAGGTAAATGTTTGTTCAGGTGAGTAAAGTTAAGATTTCTTGGCTTCCCACATGCATCCCAAATTTCCTTAGAAACAGACTGGATTGCAGGTACAGTGAGAAGATGAAGTAAAGATATCTCTACCAGAAAAGGCTTCCCATCTTTAGGTACTAGCCTTCCTCAAAAGGATGTGAGAAACAAGGGCTGAGAAGACATTACAGTGTCTCAGTTAATGGGTAGTATCTAGACTTTCAGGTTATACACAGGGTAAATTCTCTGGAGTTTTTCTCCTCTTCAAACATGTTTTTTTTTCTCATAGTTTTCATGAAAGAGAGTTCCCCAAGGTTTTTACTGAACAAGAAATCCTTACATGGGATGGGAGATGGTTAAATACCTGGAGAAAACGTGTTCCTCATTGCTTGTAGAAATTTTCCAGAAATGACTGAAGGAATCAAATCTCTAAACAAATCCAGACCAGGGAATTTCAAATTGTTCCTCATCTTCAAGACAAGCAAAACTTCTTACTCTTTATACCTCTACCATGTTTCCTTTTAAAAATGCCTCTAAGTAAGAAGGAACCAAAGAACTTTGCTGTTCAATCTTCCTAATATTTAAAGCATTTCATCTGCTAAAAGTAAGTAAGACCATCCTTTGATAAAAATGCTGAGTGCATGTCACTCTGCCTTAAATCTGAGCTGAAAAAATTCAATTAGCAATGAGGAAGGATAACGCTAAAATATATACTGCAGTAAGAGAACCAGCAGAGAGAGGGCAATTTAGAATGATAGCTACTTCAAGCACAGTAGACTTGATTAAAAATTTAGCAGTTCTGCTGATGAATGTCCTAGTTCAGATTTTGAAAACATCTATGAACTTAATTTTCCACTGATTAAATAATCATTTTATAAACCGTGTATAATTCATGTAATGTTAGCTCAACAATCTTGTGAAATATGACTGCAGCTAAACAGTTAACTCCTGCCCAGTGAAATAGGACTTGCAACAGACCATTAGCATGAGCTGGGCAGGGTAAAACCCTTGATCTTGGCTGCTCAGTGCCTTCACATCTATCACTGTCACTGAACATAGACGTATATACACCATCTGAGGTACTCCTTCCGGGCTAAATCCCCATTTCAAGTGTTTCCAAATAAGGGTCCTTAGCAGTGGGCGCCTGAATCCAAGGTTCAGCACCTTTACACAAAACCTGCACTTGAGAGATGCTGAACAATTGATCTCAGATAAATCGTTAAGAAGTAAGGTGCAATCATCATTGATTTCAAAGAAAATTAGGGCCCTCTAAAGTGTAAAACTGTGATAACCCAGGTTATTCTTCACTGACTTCATCCCAGATGATTGTGGTAGCAAATTATAGTACACCCTGGAAAACAGTTCAGTTTTGCTGCAAAAAATAGCCACTGAAGTATAGCATAGAATCATCCACACTTCTTAGAGAGGTAAGGGTACTGCCTTGTTAGAATGTATGGCAGAAAAATTACATATCAAAAATAGTTATAGAAATAGCCAGGTAAGATAGATTATGAATTGTAAGGATAGAGCAGGTTTTGATTTCCTTGATGAGAAAATTCAATGGGATTTAGCAAAAAAGTGTGAATATAAAAATAATGGAAACCAGGAGTCAACTGGTAATTATCAGAAAAATTCTGGAAAGAACCCAGTTCTTTGAATACTTTATCAGAGTCTAAAATAAAGCTCAGTATATCTACAAAATGAGTGATATGGTGTAAAAAGACATGGTGAAGTGCTGGGCTCAGAGATCTCAGAGACTAGTTTTCACCCAGTGTGAGGAGAAAAAACACAGCTAAATTTAGTTGGGTTTAAATCAACAAGGGAAGAGCAATGGGAAAGTTGAAGAGATTGTTCACCACACATCACAATGGCAAGGATTTTGAAAGGCCAGAATAAACATATTTTAATTTCATATATTGAGCAGAAATATAGAAAAGCAAACGTTTAAGAATATCAGCACAAGAAAGAATGCTTTAAAATTTTGTATGACTTCAAGGGTTCCTAACTGTGATTTTTGCGTTTCTTCTCCACTCAAACATGTTCTTATTGTACTCCAACTGATGTGGAGCGATATAACCTCTTTGGAAGAAAATGGGAGAAATTAATATCCCAGTTGTAACTTTTCTAAGTGTTCTTGGTGTAAATCCAAATAAAATCCAACAAACATGGGACTGGCTCACAGCTTTGAAATGTGCTTGAAATTTGCTGTAAATATTGAAATTACATTTGCCTTGCAGTTTTGCCCGGGTGTCATTATGAGGTGTTAGTTTCACTGATGCTGCAAGGACGGTGAACTCAGGTTAAAATTAGGGAGAACTTTGACATGCACATTTGCAAAAAATATTCTGTGCGTTGTAATGCAGTTTTGTCTCTGCCTTGCACCTCTGAGGACCCTCATGTATTCCAGAATTTGGAGGCAGCAAAGAAACCAAAAACACACTTGAGGAAAAAAAGGCAAATGAATGTGCATTAGACTTCTCCAGAGAATGCTGCAATTGCTCATATGTGGGACTTCTAATGGCCAAGATTTCCAGCAGCCCCTTTCCTGTTTTCTTCACCTCCAATCGATGCCAAAATATCTTATTTTTCTCATGCTGTAGCAGATTTCATGGGTAATTTCTGTACTTGTCTTGCTCTGGAGGCTATTAAAAGCTTGGAGGAAAAGCATATTGACTGGGAGGTTTTTCTTGGCTGAGGCCCATAATAGTGAAGCAGAGCACCCACGTAATCAGGATCCACCCTCATGAGTTTAAAGCTCAGTCTAAAATCCACCAAGCACTCAGAGGAAAAGCAGATAATTTAATACATGTTGGAATCACATGCAAATGGCTAAATACAGTGAAATATTATCGATGTGTGCAATGTGCTCCATGCTCATGGAGCCCAAGCTGAGTCCCTGAGCAGCATCTGAGTTCCCTATCTGTTGCTCCTGAGTAACAGTCCTGAGTACCCCTGAGGACCAGCCAGTCTGCAGAGTCAGGCTCCCAGAGCCCTTGCTCGCTTGCCTTTTAGACACATACTTACTGATAAAAGTTTATCCTCCATTCACTCCCTTTCTTGATAATGCAACTCATCAAGTCTCCTGACTGCCCCCAGTTATACCCTGCCCCCAGTTCAGAGACAAGAAGTTAAAGTGGTTTCTCTCCATGAAGATGAGTGGAAATGTTTAGATTGCATATGTTCCTTTGTACAGATGGGTCCCTGCTTTCAAAATCACCTTTTTGCTCATGGAGGAAGCAACATGGTCTCAGCTAAATGCTGCAATGCTTATTCTGTCACCAGGTGACATCATGTTGCCATGGCAATGCTTGGCAGCATTTCATAGAGGATTTCTGCATTTCAGATAATGGAATTTAAAAGGGCTTTGGTCTGAACTTTTCAGGGTCATTTCAAAGCAGAAGATCCTGTCTTATCTGTTATAAAGAAAGGTGATGGGTCAGGGGGAGGTGGAATCCAAATCTCAAACTGGGCCATAGCAAACAAGCTAGGGATAGCTCATGTAAAACTGAGAGGAACTGACCTTCAAGGTGCACTAGGTATCCCCTCCACCCAGTTGTTTCTTTACTTAAGCTTGAGCTGTGATGGTGCTGGACTTTTCAATTATAGGCATATGCCCAACAGCACACACATTTATTTGCAAATTAATAGCTATCATCTGTCATGTAAAATGGTGTTTCACATTTACATCACTGACTTTTACCAAGAGGTTTCCCCATCACTAGCTGTCATTCTCAAAAGGATCAGGAAGTACTCCGAAAAATCAATGGCTTCTTCTGAATAATGGGAACATCTGCTTTTGAAAGTGATGTAATTTCATCAGATCAACTTTTTGATACATGCTGTTTTGTACTCTGTTAGATAGCTAAAAATTGATTGCAAGAACAGTGCTGGTATCTGAAACTCATAAAATAAAATAATTATCATCTGAAAAGTCAGGTTAAAGTTTATGAATTTCAGCACAAAAGCATGGCATCATGGGAAGTTTGATTACTTTTACCAGGCAATAGAAAAATCTGTGTTTTCAATATTCAGGTACTTGCTACATTATTGATCACATGTGCACATTCTGGTTTTTGAGAACAAAGGAAAAGTTACTCAGTGTACATTTAAAGCAGCCAGAAAATAACAGTTCCTTACAAAAATTATAAGAAATTCCTAAATTCTTACATTTTTCTTTCAAAAGAGCCTTCAAGCAGAAATTGTACAGGACAATTATGGATGTATAGATCAGGGCAGCATGCAAACGAAAATGCATAGCAAGCAATAACAAAGTTAATCTCCAGAGTTCTTGCCTTTGGGTAACTGCAGTTTAGCTGCTTCTCATTTTTGCTAACACTTGGAAAAACAAGGGAGGCTTCAACAATATTCTCTTTTCAAAGTTTGTTCTGGTCTGGGTAAGTATTTGCAATTTGCATGAAATGGTACTAAATATCTTTTATCTCCCACAAATAAGTATCAAGTAATCATTTTAATGAATGGGCATACCCAATGATACACAGACATTAATGTCAATTCCTCTATATTTATTAAATAACTATACATTTCCTCATACATTATTGCACTAAAGTGTGTGATTCTTCCCAGACTCAGAGCACATCTTGAATATTATTGAAAAATTTTGAGTAAACATGGGAAAACTGCAAGGCATTTGCACAATAACTTTTAGTAGTTATAGTTTAAATAACCCCATTAATGTGTGATATTATAAAGTTTATTACTTAGAGCCATGATGAGCATAACGAGTGAGCAAATGGGAGTACTGCAGAATAAATAACACTTCTTTGCTTACAAACATCCCCATAAGTTACAATAATAAAGTGTATAAAGTGACAACCCAGGAAGAAGCATCATTCAGTTGGCTACACTAAACTTTTCTTCTTGGGCAATAAAAGAAGCTACAATAAATTTTTTATTTGTAAAGTTAATTTTTCATTATACCGACTAACACAAACGAAATCAAAATGTCAGCAAAGGTTTTGGTTTGATTTAACCTATTACTTTAAAAGATGTTACTCATCTCCAAGGTGGTTTTTGACACTCTTAATGTGTTTTTGAAGACAGCTTTATGTTCTACAGCTAAGACACCCTGAAAGTTTCCACCTTTGTAAATCAAGAGGGAAGTAGAGGGGGTAAGCGGAGTTTTATAGGTTTGTTTTGCCATACACAAACACAGAGTCAAATGTCACTGAAACCTCCTTTGATTGCACTCAAAAGTGCATCTTTTACAAGTGAGAAGGGCAACAGTTTGTTCTTGGGCCAGTGCTGTCTTTCTCCAGTGTTTTTTCCAGGTGACCAATCCCATTCAAGGCACCAGATTTCACCATGGGAACAAGTGAATAGGATTTGTCCTATAGCAAAAATAAGACTCTACGATGCATTTAAATGTAACTTACAAGGTTAGTATAAGTTTTCTACCTACATTCCATGTGAATGTGCAGACAGTGAGCAGAAAGCCCAATCAGAGCCCAGCCTCTCCACAGCCATTTCTCAGAAACTGGACTGTGAGACTGCCTCCTTGCACAGTGCTGTAGAACTTGAGTCTGCGTAGGATCAAGCATATAAGTAAAATGGTGAACATTTAATCATGAGCAATTAGTGTTTCCATCCTGCAACAGAAATATCAGGATCTGGGGGGCTTGAAGTTAGAAATTTTACTTTTTTTTTAAAAAAACACCGAAAAAACAGGAACCCCCCCCCTTGCATTTTAATAGAGAATTATTTATTCCAAAGTGATTAAAGTTAAATTCTCATTTTTCTGATGAATTAATACTTTATATGGAAAAAAACCCTGAATTTGCAAGTATCAAAGTAACCTAATAGTTTATGATTTTTTTCCAGTGTAGTCAAAAAATCCTTTATGTCAGTAAGGTTTCTGACTTTGGCTCAGTTACAGGAGGTGCAGGACTCTGCTGCAACCATGGCATCAATACAGCTGAATTGTGGTGCCTGTGGCACACCAGCTGCTGGGAGGACAAAGAAGTTGAGTATGATCTATTGGAGATATAATCATTCTGGATTTTAAGCCATGTTGATTACTTGCCTTGTTCCCAAAAAGAATGTTTTCCTTTATAGAATTGTTGGGCACAATTAAAGAAAAATAGTAAACTGGGGGGGATAATCCCAGCCTGGATAAACAACCAAGGTATGATGATCTGTTTTTTTTCAAAAATTTCACATTGGTATGATATTAGCCACTATCAGAGATGGAAACATGGGATTGCTAAACTTCTCATTTGCTCTAATACTGCCATTCTTGACTTCCATAAGTTAGCAACCTAGGAGTCCCAAGACAGAATTAGAAAGGGATTAATCTCACCTGATTTCAGCTATCTGAATGTTAGGAATCAATTTAGGTGGTTTTTAGATTGAAGTCGGATGAACTGAATTCCACGCTCAGTCAGTTGAGAAAACCAGCTAGTTTGGGAGTCCTGGGCTTCTGAAGCTTCTTCCATCTCCTTGATGCACCTGATGTTGAAAGTTACATAATGAATTAAAATATATTATCATATCCCTGCCTGACACAAATTTGATTGAAACTAAGGCTGTCCTGCATGAGTGTAGCATACTCTCGTCATGACGCATGGGGAATTTGTGGCAACAGTACATAACTCAGTGAGTACTATGAGAATGATCTCTGCAAAGTTCAAGACCTCTAATATCTCTGCTGGTACATGGTGCCTGGTGAGTAACAGCCATAGAGCTGGAATAGTCTTTCTTCAGTTTAGCAAGAGGTGAGGTTTGATTGATAATAGATGGGGTGCTCAATTCCCTTTGAAACTGTTATAAATCAGTCAGATAGTTACAAACTGAAAAAATAAGTCAGGATTAGTGAAGGGTATTTCAAAGACTTTTGCAGGCTGTAGGTATTGCTTTGCAGAAAGTCAGAAGAAGAACTGGGAACTAAATTGGGTTTTTTCCATTCCCCAAGAAAAAAACCTACCAATCCCAGGTCTGTAAGGAGAAAAGGACCTGGGTACTTTGAAGCTATGCCCCAAACTTTCTGCACCATTAAGGCCGTGGTGCAGTGCTTCAGGATGATTCACCTCAGAACCTTAACAAGAGAGGCGGAACTTGGGAATTTTACCTTTATGGTTACAAGGATGGAGCCTGCCTATGTGTCTCCACTGCAGAGCATGACTATGCAAGTTAGGGAAGGAAATTATTCCCTTTAAAGAAAGTATTTCAGTGTAACCACATCAATCTAACTGATCCAAGAAAATCACCAAGGGTTATGAGGGACCTCTCATTTTAAATTAAGCATAGGAATACCACAAATAAAGTATTGCCAGTGAGCATCTGGGAAAGAGTGGGTAGCAATGTCTATTATTAATGTTATCTAGCCATTGCCCTGAAGAGATCCTACTTTCTGTTGCTTACTCTCTGCCAAGCTTCAACTTCTCAAGCTGAAATTTGACTTGGCAGGCAGCACCCAAAGGGGGGTCACAAAGCTCATCTAGGGCAGAACAGAGACATGCTCTTGCATCTGTAATATCAGCTTGGTGTTGTATAACCCTACTGGAGACAGAACTTATGTCTTACTACTTATAATCACTCTGGCCAGAGCATACTCACATTTCTCCTACAAAGGGTCCCCAACTTCAGAAGCAGGACTGGTCCAGTAACCAAAACACTAAAAAAAATCTACTGGTGGATTTTTAATATAGGAAGGTTTTCTGTTTTACAAAAGGGGTTATTTGTTGTGGTTTTTAGAGAAAAATATATTCATCAGTTTAACTTGTGTTTCAGGACAATATGAAAGATGATGATGAGTCCCTGGAAGTCCTCATGAGGAAACCTGTGTTTCAAACCATGCTAGTGAGCATCACCATGTAATGTGCAATAAGAGCTGAACAAGTGATCAGGAGAGTCAGTAGGCTCAGGGAGATGGTTTCATCTCATTTAAATGCACCTACAATGCAGATACCAGAGGCTAGGCAAGTCACCCAGGACTCAACTTACAGTCTTTGGTCAGAAACAGGCACTTCTAAGTAGTGATTCATCTGACCTATTTTACCTGTCTGAGAGGAATTGTACTGGGATGTAAGAGGTCCTGTTTCTTTCCAATAAGACAGCCTTAATGGGACTAACTGTGACATAGAGTAGCTCTCTGCACACCAGACTTCTGCATTAGTTGGGTGAAACTCATGGTCTCTTTTTGTGCTGTACATAGACCCTTCTGGAAAGGGAATGAATGCCAAGGAGAATACAGCAAAAAGAGAGCTTGCACTCTAGAATTCACTAGGTTGCAAAGACCTGGTGCCGTAAAAAGAATTCATCCCTAGGATAACTATGGTGTCAAGCAATAGTAATGTGAGCAAACAGAGTTACCACCATGAGACGGATAAATGTACAATGGCTAGCGAAACAAAACTAGTTTAGTATTGGAATTTGGAGAGAAAGTAGTAAGTGGGAAAACGCTCTTCCCTTCCCCAGCAAGGAGAATTTTTCAAAATTGTAGCCCAACTTTGCAAAAAGACTGGAACATCTTTTATATTTTGCCCTATTGACAGTACAGAATTGCATTATTTCTGTGGGGACGTATTGTCTGTAGGATGCTTAAGAAGATTTGTCACCAAGAGGCTGCAAATACATTATGCAGGAGCATACCTTCCCCACTGTGTTCAAGCACTAATCCACAATAATAACAAATGCAGAGGTAAACACAGGACATATCTCCTGAAGGAACTGCCTCTGAATTCAACAATTACGAGAATCAAGACCCAGATGACAGAGCTGAGAGATCCCAGGAAGCACTCCTCATTGCCTGGTTGAACCTCTTTGCAAAGAACCCTGCTATAAAGCAGGGGCTGTTTCTTCACATATCTTAGACACTGTGCACCTTTAAAGGCACAGTCAGCTGCTGGTTCTAGGAATACACAAGGAAGCCTAGAGACCGCAGAGATAACCAGATTCTCCATTGCTACTGGCCTAACCACAGAAAGAAGGAAAAAGACAATTATGGAGGATGTTGAGGAACATAGAATTGTGGGACAATTCAGGTTGGAAAAGACCTAAGAGCATTGAGTCCAGCCATTAAGCACAGCCAAGTCCAACACTAAACCATGTCACTAAGGGCCACAACTACATGGAAGGCCCAGAAAACAGAGGTTGTAAATTAGGCAACTCCAGAAGAGCAGCAGTCAGATGCCAATACCATAAAAAGGTAATGATGTGACTTCTGCTCTCATCGATCACCTGGCCCGAGGTGAGGGCTGCACACAGAAAAAAACCCCATGAATTAACAATACAGAGAAACAATTGGACTCTATGGTAGAGATGTTATGGTACAGATGCATTCCAACATGGATATTTTCAGGAAATAGTTTCATGAATAGACTTGGAGGGAGAAGAATAAATGATAGGAGAATAAAACTGGTGAATGCATCCAGAAATCCATTTACTTGCTAGTGTCAAGAACCTTAGTTGCATTCCTTCATGAAGAAATTATTCAGTCTACAATCAGATGATTTAGCTTTATAAACTTTAGCATTTATATTGTTACTTAGGAAGTGGTACAGAAAACACAGTTCACTACACTATGACAAAAAATAAATGGTGATCAAGTAATTTAAAACACCCATTCTGGAAAGTTGTGTGGGTAGTACTACTGGCTCCAAAATCTGTATTAATACTAGCATTTACCACCTCTGCAATGCTTGTTTTACAGTATGAAGAAAGCAGTATTTTGATAAAATTTGTGATATTAACAACAGGTATGTTGGTGGTCATCTTGATTAACCCACCAGTGATTAAATCAGGAATCTTCTGGTATTAAAGCCTGAGCTGATATAGTCAGAGTCAGCAATAAGAAATCATCCAAGAAACAAATTTGTATCCTCAGAGATCAGAAAGAAGAGGGAGTCTGGACTGCAAGGGCCGTATTAGAATTTTGGTGAGTTTAGCAATATCAAAGTATAGAAAAAGATATGGCCTCTTTAGATTTTCATTAAATGATGCCCCAGCAGGAGTTTAAAATTATGGAAATTATTGTGGAATTAATTATTTTCCTCCTAGCTTGTACAAAAAATGAAGTTTCTCACATGTGTGTATCTTACACTGTTGAAATTTTGCACTTCATTTTTTTCTAACTAGTATTATCAAATAATATCAAGGGAAAAGGTTAGGATCTGAAAAAATAAAAATTATATTGAAAAAAATTGTGCATTTGAAGGGTTGAAAACATATACAAAATTAAAATGTGTGCGTTAAGTGAAATAGATCTGGAAGAGAGTTCCCAAAAACTAATAACTGTTGTCACCTGAAGAGTCAGGTGTGGCCTGCAGTCATATAATATTTGATGTAATAAAACTTTTCTGATACAGATTTCAGTGCACTGTAGCATTATGCTTTATAAAGATGGCAGTTAAAATTTTTACTATAATTTTCTGTCTGAGTCTTACTAACTTTATCTTTCAGGCTGTTCTTTTATTCTCCCTACACATATAGCATTATGTTTTATATCTCAAGCTTTTAGGAAATTGAATCCAGTATCAGTTCAAGAATTAAATTTAGATTGCTTGGTTCTGAACGGCTGAAACATTGAATACTGAAGAAATTTTTAGAAATTCTCAAAACTGATAATCAGTAACTTAGGGACAACCTTGTAGTTAAGGTGCAAAACTAAGCATCATCAGATTTAGATTCACTGCGCTGCTTCAGGTCTTTTTTTGTAAGCTGATGCAAATATCCATGTTCCCCAACTGTATAATGGGAACATTATTATTCCTCTGTCTGCATTGCCTAGGAGTCCTGCAAGCTGCTCTTCAGACTTGTAATATTCCCTCATCTGTGAATGCTCTGCAAGAGAAAAGCTTTTGAAAGTATTCTTATACAGGGCAGGAATGATCTTATTGTGCTTTTGAACAACACTGTGCAGCACTGGGATCTGAATCTGCTTGTAGCTTCTTCAGCTGCAGAAATACAAGTGTTAATAATAATTAACAATATTAGCACCTTTTAATTGTTCTGCACTTGTAAGCTCCTTCTTACGTCTTTGCTCTGGGTTAGGGAACTCCCTATTGTCTGCTTTAGCTATGGTAAATAGCAGTGGTGCTCAATATTATTATGGTTGTAGTTGTCAGCAGTTTATTCAAAGAACATCTTATGATTGCAAATAAAACAAGCAGGTGTCTGTGCTGAGTTTATAAACTATATTAGAGATAGCACAGCAAGACATGAACAGAGAGGAAGCCTTAGAATTCAGTGCCTTTCACAGAAGTACAAAGCAATAGACTTTTCCCTCTTCTTTTGTCCTCATTTACTTTCTTCTTGTTTTCTTCAAGTCCTGATCTGTGGGCAACTTTTGCATTCTCCACATGCTGGGCAAAACATGCTTAGCTGCTAAGTTTAGGCCACAATACATAGGAAGTCTTGAAGGAGATGGATGATGCAAGAAATGCTGTTCTCCTTGCACATCCCTGTGAATAAATGCCACTTCTTGAAAACAAACCATGATGTCTTATTCATCAAACCTGCAACTGCTCACCTCCTTCCTTGTGGACAGCTGCACAAAGAATAGGAATGACCCTTTGGCTTCCAGCAATGTCTTATCCCAAGGCAGAATTGGTACCTTATGATAGGCAAATCACTACTCAACAAAAAGAAGACAGAGTAAATTTAGGTCCTAGTATAAAGACTGTTAACATTAGAAGTGAAATTCCTCTTGGGCATTTGGCCAGGTCTCTTTCTTGGCCTATGTAACCTGAAAAGAACATTTCCTCTTTTTCCTTCTGTAGTTTGTTATCATCTCCTGTTAGGACATGCCCCAGGTGGGACGCTGGTTCCCACACAGGATTGACAGGAAGAAACAGAACCATGTTAAGAGGCTTCAATTTCGCCTGTGCCAACAGCAGCTGGTGCAGCATGTCCTGCTGCATCACAAAATGCAGCCGCTGTTGTTTTGAGAGGCATGTCTGTCAGAGCAGACACTACCTGCTGGAGCAGGGAGGTTCATTCCTGACTGAGGCTTTGAAGTGCTCCTGTCTACCAACCCACACACACTAAATAAAACGAAGGGTTGAGATGATACTGGAGTTCGACAAAAGAGTACAAAAGGGGATGGGGTGAAGTCCAGGTGCACAGTGCTTCACGGAGAAGTTATGGAGCCTCCACAAGAGTCAGAGGCATAAGGAAGGAGAAAAAAGTTGCTGTAAGCTACTTTCATTATGAAATTTTATACTGGAAATGAAAATATCACCCCAGAGCAAAACACTAACTTATTTACCCTACAGACAACTCCAATTGAAAAAGGATTACAGGTTAAAAAGGAAAGGGTGACCTGTCAGCAGGGCTAATAGCAGCTAGCAGGTCTTCAAGACTGGAAAATGGTAAAGGCTGAACTGCTGCCAAAACCCATGATGAAGCCAAATCCAGCAGGGAGATTCTGTGTTTCATCAATAAGCTCTGGATCAGGCCCTTCATTTCCCCTTTGCTCACTGCAATGAGCAAGAAGTGGTGGAAAGAAAAGTGACTCACTCTTGTAGGAGGCTGCTTGGCCCCTTTGCCAGGCAGTTGGCTGACAGCATATTGCTCTGTAGGGCATGTTATATCTCTGCACTTTCCTTATCAAAATGTCAATACTTTCTCATTGCCTTTGAATGTCCCTAGGAAAGTACATACACAGTGCAGGAAATGAAAGTCATGAGATCCAAAAGGCTGAGATAGGTGTTCCTAGGAAAAGGCCCAAGCTAGAGGCAGGAGCCTAAGAAGAAGGGTAAACAAGAGTTATTTACTTATTTTTGTACAATGACAGTTGCAGTTTTGAAAGGCAGGAGCAGAAGTTTGAGGACTGGCCTGCCCCTGAATAACTGAGTGTTATAACATTTTTGAAGTCAGAAAAAGTAACTAAGGAGTCCCACTGTCAACTCTGAAGAATGCAGTACATATTCTCTTTTAGCAGCCTTTATTTTGGCTTCTCAGCTACTATCCGTATTTGTTGAATAGCAGTGCTTTAGCCTAGGGAAAGAGACACATCTGTAACAAAGTAATTGTTGCTCTTAGTCATGAAAACTTTGCCAGTATTTCAGTGAGTCTGGGTTTCACTCCTGTGCTCCTACTCTGACTCAGCTTTGCTCCCATTTTGTCTTTGGTACTGGACATTTTGAATTTTTAACATCAAAACAGCAGAAAGAAGCACTAAAATTTACTGTTTGGGTTTCTTTATCCAACCTTGTTCTCTCATCAGTGTCTCTATAAGCTGTACCAAAGACATTGGTCTTTGGTCCCTACAGTACTACCATTGTAGCTAGTATAAAACAGAGCTGATCCTTCCTTTTGCATATTGCAAAAAATGCTAATAATAATAAAAAATAATTTCTCTAATGCTCTATTTATTGTAAAATATCATTATTTGATTTAACATCACAGGATTTAAAAGTGGAAATTATCTTGCTTTGGCAGCAAGATTGTGCCCCAATTCTAGACTTGAAGAGCCCACCTCCCACCAATGTGCCATCCTGTGCAGATTCCATGAGGTCCCACTTAAAGGGTTGTTCTTGGCACAGCTGGACTACATAGAAAGGAAAACAAAATCTTGGGCTCTGTCCTGTTCTCCAAGCAAATGCTGTGAACTGATTTTTCATGTAAGCAGTGGAAACCACAAAGTGATAAACCCTCTGAAAATACAGCATTGTTTTGAGGCAAAAATGCCCCAAAAAATGATTGTTTACAAAAAATGAGTTTTTTTATGTAACAGAAAAAAATGTAAGGTGTGAAACAGCAACAGAAAGTACTAACAGCAATAATAAGATAGTTACTAACAGGCTAGGATTTCAGTTTCAAGGTAAATTTGCATTTACATAGATGTACCAGGTTAGATTTTATACAGGAAAGTCAGTGAAAAGAAAAATTCAAACAGATCACAGACACTTACTTGCTATTTTGCCATATATGATTTTTATGTGCATGTTTGGTGGCTGATTACTTGGATAGAGACAAATTTGTTTTATTTCTCTCCCT
The DNA here is from genome assembly GCF_015832195.1 of Motacilla alba alba. Classification (NCBI taxonomy): domain Eukaryota; kingdom Metazoa; phylum Chordata; class Aves; order Passeriformes; family Motacillidae; genus Motacilla; species Motacilla alba. Next base: position 14,352,642 of record NC_052019.1, on the reverse strand, counting down.
GCAGCTTGTTCATTAAAATTCTGTTTTACTCCAGCAGCCAGCATTGTGCTGCATCCTGACAACTGCACACAGGAAAAGTGCCACAACAGACACATGCCAGCTGTCCCTTCCAATCCAGCAAGCTACTGCTTCCCCACCTGGAAATATGTTATTTACCCTTTTCCTGGTGAAATAACATATTCTGAAGCAAGACAATGGAAGGCAGCTTGTTCGTGCGCAGCTAAAGCGCACACGTGGTAAGCTCAACAGCCTGGTTTCTCTCTGCATTGCTTCAGTTTCACACAGATGCATACCAAAATCATTCCTACTCTTCTGTTTTTTTGGCAGCCACAAAATCTAACTCCTGTTCTGCTACCTCCAACACGGCTTCTGAGCCTGTGAAAGGTGTCTGGCCCCATGCTCACCCCCCGCAGGGTACGGAAGATACGTGTCCTCGCAGGGAGCTGCCCGGCTGCCCAGCCCTGGCTCTGGGCATGTCTCTGTAAATTCCAGGGACACATATCACAGCCTTATCTCCTGGGTTAGGGACAGAAATTCCTCCCTCTGCTTCAAAATACAGGCACTGTGCCAAATTCCTGGATACCTAAAATTAAGCCTCAAGGCTATATCTAAACAAGGACTTAAGTACCCAGAGGGGACCTTAGAAGGAATTCAGTCACCTGAGTACAAAATTGTCACAACAGAGTTGTGGAGTGCTGCTCTTCAACTATTTTCCAAGCTTAGAGGAGCATAAGGCCCAGAGATGCTTTACTTTTTCAAAGTCTCCAAGCACCTAAAGCTGGGTTTGGAGTGCCAATGTAGTTGTGCCTGAGGTGGCAAAAGTGGATATGACAGTAGCTAATTCAAGTCTTAGAAACTTTAACTTTGCAATTTTACATGTGAGTAAAGCAGTTCCATTTTCAATGGTGTTGGTGGCTTGCAGCACCAAATCTGCTGATGGCCAGCACCCACAGGGCGAAGGGCATGAACTCTGACACTGCGTTCCGATCCCTTTTTCTAAGTAACTAAATTTATAGTCTTGTGGGGATTGACTGATCTCCCACATAGTCTCATTTACATTATCAATTAATCAGTGCAGAAACTGAAACAAGGATATTTTAACATACAGAAAAAGTACTTAGTTTTAAAAGGTACCTAAATGCATCTATTGAATTGCAGCATCTTTCAGGCCATATTGTTAGGCGATATTATATTTGAAATGCAAAGGGGGAAAGTGAATAGAAAAACTCTCTGCAGCAAGTTATGCCTGGTTGAGTTTCACATTGACTTCATGTTTGCTCATTCAGCATTAGAGAGGTATTTGGGCCAAGGCTCTAATAGGTGAAGAATCAGAACAGGAGGAGATTTTGCGTCAGTGTGTGGGCTGTGAATGCAACAAGGAGGTGATTAAATAGACACTGGCAGCAGAAGATAAAGTTAGCAATTATGAGGCCATTTCCAGGAACAGGCTGCCCAGAATAAAATTATTTTGCTAAAAATCAGCAGGTAAAAGTAAAAAAACATCTTTCAAAGAGGTCTACTCTTGTGAAAAGATTGGATTTTCTTTCCTTTTCCTTTAGAGCTGCAAGCTACATGGTTGCACAGTTTCCCTTTGCACATATCTTGGTAATTATGTTTAATATTCTTGCCCCTCTTTACAGAGCTGGTAGGACTCATGTAGAATATTAGGTTGGAGAGTGATGCTGTCTGCAATGCTAAGGCATCAGGAAAAAAGAGATTGTAAACTTTTTGCACCCTCTCACCCTGATGCTGTGAGCCCAGCATGAAGAGGCAGCTATCTACAGTGTGGATCCGTACTGTGCTTCAGCATACGTAGGGCAAGGGGCAGCAACATCACCAGATGCTCTGCTTAGTGCCACTTCATTAGAAATTGGGCAAAGATCACAGATTTCTTCCTACAGGCTTCCAGATTCATGAGAGATGACAACTCTTTTCAGAGATTCCTGACATGATTGGCTTTAAAATGCATTTCTGAGAAGTGAAGACCAAATCCTGCAAAGTGTGCACATAAGTCATCCAGCCCCCTGCCCTTTGTTATGGAATTATACATGCACCATTGTCATATTGCAGAAGTCATTTTATATTGATCAACAGGAGATATTGAATATGCATTTATACTTGCTGAGAGCACCTCAGGTGTAGAGAAAATTATGTTATGAGACATAAAAGCATGAATTTCCACTGTAAGAAGACTGATTTAAAAACTCAATCTCCTTTAAATATTGCTACCTGTGCAGCAAACTTGCTGTCCTTATACATATCTACTGAGATTAAAAGAGCAGATATTTTTGGAGATTTCAGGAGCAGCTGAGTTTGCAAGATTATTTATTAAAAGAAAATATCTGAAAGATACCTGTTCTGTTCAGGATTTCACATTTTTGTTTGTATCTCATAAATGTAGATACCTCATAAAGTACTCTTTAAATGCTTCCCTCTGCAACCAAATCCATCCCTCAGAATATAGAGAGTCAAATAATGTGCATATCCCTGAAGCTGGCATCACCTAAATACATCACTAATGATGGTGTGATTTCTCAGCATTTAAAGTCAGTGAGGAGAATTACAGCCACCTGGTCTCTTTTGCCCTTTGTGCAACCAGGCCCTAGCATTTTGTCAGAGCTCCTTCCATTTCCCCTGACAGATTGACCTTCGGTGTCTAGCCTCGATTTTCTTCCATCACTGCAGGTAACACAAATAACACAATTGCTATAAGAGTCACCATAGAGACAGATCCACCACTAAATCCAGAGCCTCATCCTTGCAGTCAAACCTTGATACATCAAACCTGAACACTGAATCTGGAAGCTTTAACTTCTACAATGTGGGGATTGACAAAACTAACCTGGAGCTAAGCAGAAATAAGATTACTGAGGTACAAGGTTTTACTCAATGTTAAAGAGATAGCACAAGTAAGCTCTATCCTGTGCACAAGTAAAGGAGTGGAAGGATTTCGCTTCTGTGATTTTTTTTTTTTTTTAAGGAGAAAAATATTCATATGAATCTATGCTGTGAGGCATAGGACACCATAGAGCCAATGATGCTGATCCAGGAAAAATTCTGTGGACACCTGTAAGATCTGTGCCTGCTGCGGTTTCTTTAGGAGTGCTGCCATAGTGTGTGGGCACACATGCCATGGCATAATAACAACGTAATAGCCCAACGACTCACAAGAAGAGTGCAGTCTATAGAGGACCCATGTTCTCCAAGGAGTGTTTTTGCAAACAGAATTGAGGTATATTATTGTTATACCAAGTAAACAAAGCAGTAGATTTGAGTGCTGGGGATTTGAGATTTGACTTTTTCTGTGTGAAAAAGTCCAAAGATATTTCATACAGGCTTATTCTTATTCTGACAAAATATACAAAAGAACAAATGGTTCAATCTTTTCCACTAAATACAGCTTCAGGCATATAATTAGCAATCTAGAGAGGATGATTGCAAGTGAACGAGCATGAAAAGTTACACTGTTATCATAGATGAAGTTATAATATTTCATTATCATTCCATGATGCATGAATTAATTGATATTTATTCACAGAGGTGCATTGGAAATAGTGGTGCCTTTTATGATAATTGTACCTATTTTTCAATCTGGGGGGAAAAAAACTGCCTTAAACACTATGACTTATGAGACAGACTTTCAAAGAGCAGCTAAGTACTTGCACCTACAAAAATACTGCAGTTATGTGCATTTCTTTTATATATTCATGGTTCCCATAGCTATGCCTATATATATGTGCATAGTGTTTATGGCACATAATCATGTATATGAGAATATGAACATGCACCTTGAGGTAAAAATAGTGGGTTTAAGTGTTCTTTTTATGGGAAATAATTAATCAACCCACAAGTGAAATACTTTCACCCTTCAAGTGAAATGACAAGAGTTATTTGGCATCTTTGAAGGTAACATAGATCCTAAACAGGATGGAAAAGAAGCATACCTGTTTGTGTGGATTTCTCTCAGAGGATTATGTTGCTGCATCCTACAGGCTTAACATCAATCCTGGGGTTTAAACTTTTAAATTCTTAATCACTGGAAGCAAATAGCAGGTTGAGCTAAGCTGTGAACTTTGGTGTATTTTTGAACTACTTTCTGAAACCTGGATTTGCTTTGTGATTGGAGAAGGGTGGCAGACAGGAGTATTTAGAAAGAGTTTTAGAAAATAGTTGAGCAGTTTTTGCCCTACACACTGACAATATTTATCACCATTGTGAAAACAGGTGGACTTGGTGCTGTGCTTTCTTTGCTTGCTAAGACTAGAAATTACCCCTCCCATATGCAATAGGAGTTGCTGACTTCGCCATGAAACCTCAGAGATACCAGAAAACATCAGGAAGACAAAGAAAGGCCAGATAGTATGTGGTCACCTGGAATCAAGGTGAACAAAGAACTTGGAGAGGATGCCAAAACAGAAAAGGAGGATTTCATAAGTATTGGAGACAAAAGGGGTGACAGTGAATACGGTGGAAACCCAGGTAAGTAGAATGCTTGCAGACTCTAAGGAGATAGCTAGGAAGAATGATATACGTTTAGAAATATCCAAGTACAACAAGTTTCAAGTGGAAACTGCAGAGGATTTCTTTGAAGATTCATCTGGTCAAATGAAGCTGGGAACTGCACAACAGGAACACGAGCTTGTCTTTCAGGGCCATTTGCAAGATGCTAAAGCTGGGTCCAAGAAGGACCCTTCAGTCCAAGATTACTATGCTAAAAGGAATGGAAAGAACAGCTTGTAAAGGAGACTAGACAATAACAAACTGTGCTCTCTTCTTGGAGCCAAGTCTCATGACATCATTCTGGGAAGGCATTTTGAGGTTGGCAGGAAAATTTTCACTATTGAAATTGCACATTAGCACAAATGACACTTCGGTATGTGATAACATAAGAAGAGATTGAAGGGGCCTGGTAGTGAGGCAATTCACTGTGATGCTCTGTCCCTGGAGACTCTCAAGTCAAATAGCTGAGAGTCTTGATATTCTATAAAGAAATGATGCCCATAGTGGAGGAAGCATGAAAAATGTTCAGGGTCCATTGCAATCTGGAAGAAGCTTTCTGCTGAGGAAGAGGCTGGTTTATAAAAATTTAAACTTCCAAAAGTCTGAAGGTTTTGAAGACAAATGGTATTCATTTCATGCTAAATCAAGACAAAGGTCCCAAATTAAGCAAACTCTCAAGGGACAGAAAAAAAACATCCTTTATACATCAATATATCTCTACATAAATATCAGGATTCTGTGTAATAATCAGGAAGAATTTGAATTGCTCATTTAGGACCATGGTTTAGTCACTGGTACTAAAACAGCAAGATTTGACTGGAATTTTAAAACTCCAAGTTCTGTTTTATGTGGAAAGAGTGTTGTGGAAAAAGGGAAAGGAAAATTATTATGACTTCTCCATAACTAATGATCATGAATACCTGTAGAACAAATCCCAAAAACCATTAAGTGGAGTACTATATCTAGTGATATAGTGGAGTATCTATATCTAGTGGAGTATCTATATAAGTGGAGTATCTATATAAGTGGAGTATCTATATCTAGTGATATAGATCACTAGATCACACTACGGAACTACAAGGATCTTTAAGATTCTTTCTATAATAGTGTGTGACAAAAATGCACACTATGGTGTGGGGGCCAATTTAAGTTACGTGTGATAAATTGTCAACTTTGGCATTGCTGATGTGTCCTTGAAAATTTTTAATTTTAAAGATGAACATTCTGCAATGCAAAAAGCAAGGTAAAAATGCAATAATTATAAATTTGAAAGCTGAGGCATACTGAGAGCCAAGTGACTGACTTTTTGCCTTTGTCCTATGTAAACAGAACAAACCCTGTGTATTTGCTATCTTAATGGACCAATTTGCTATATGGAAAATATGAGCTGGCTCAGCTTGATTTCATTGTATCCTGCAAGAACCTCTGAAAGAAAGAAAACTCTGAAAATAGAGTGCCAACCAATGTATCAGACAAATCATCAGAAAGCTCCCTAGCTGTCAGATAGACATATTCAGACTAGAATAAAGATTCAAAGTTTAAGCATGAACAAATATTTGGAACAATTTACCAAATATAATGTCTGGTAGTCCAGTGGGAGTGTGTGATGTGGTGGTGTCAAAGTGCATTATTTTTTTTCCAAGAGATATCCCTCTTTTTATCTGTAGCTAGTGTGTCTAAATGAGAAGTTAATTCAGGAAAATACTATGGACTACATTAGGCAGGGATCTGGGTTAAATGTTTACAATATTGAAATACTAATATTTTTTGTAAAATTTATGAAGCAAAACATCAGACCCTACAAGGTCACTGCAGCTCAGTCCTCATTATCTCAGTGCCTCTGGAGCACAAGACTTCTTGCATGCTTTAGAAAACAACTGTCCTAAGTCTCAAAGTTTTGGTTTTATTCTAATGGTTGTTTCTCCAACTTTTTACAACTAATGTATAAATCCTTTCAAATGTATGGTCTTCTACCAATGTGACAGAATTCTTGGCAGTGAAAATTATACATAATTTTCTCTTTTACAGAAGTCCTGTTCTTTTTTGTCTTTTCCATGGTTTCTTCATTCATTAGATTTAAATGCATTTTTTGTGGCAGAGTAGAGATATTATTTGTTTGTAGGCAAGTAGTACTTTGTCCAAGTGTTGACTGTATACTGTGTATGTTGATTTGATTGATGAAGATAACTAGCTTTTGTTTAAAACAAAGTGTACTTGTAATTGAAATGCTTTCTCAGAGTCTTTAAATATGCTAATAAGGTTATATGTATGCTTTTCTTTCAGCTCAACTCAGAAAGCTGCTGTTTTGGGATCAGCAAGACCCCATATTGTGACTCTGTATTATGGGACACACTGAAGGCTCCCTTTCCTACTGATCCCACTGGTCCATCTCATCTACTTAGGAGGCAGCAGTTCTGTCAACACAAGCAACTGTCCCAAGGAAATTGAGAACAAAGAAAATGTGCAAGTTTTGAGGTCATGTGATAGTGATTTGAGTCAAAGGAAAGAAAGAAAGTCTCACACTGCAGTATCCCCCAAATTAATTGAGGGGTGCACTGTCAGAGCAAGCATGTCTCTTGAAGAAAGCAAAGAGGACTGCTGACAGTTTCTGCATGCTGTGTGCATGCATACTCCTTAAAACCCCAGTAATCTTGTGTTTAACTTCTTCCTTTGAATGTATTAAGTGTAATTGTGATTCTGAGACTTGCTTAGTTTAGGGGTGATCAAATTGAAGTGGTTAATTTGGTAATGTCAATGCAGGTCCTTATCCAAATTCACTTGGAGATCCAGGAGTAGGTCTTTCTTCTTGGAACTAGAAAGCAACTCTATGGTACTAAGAAGATGTTCAGCAAGAGGTATTGTTACCTGTGCTGTAGCTCACTGCTGACATAAATTGTAGTATTTGTTATTAATCAAATCCATTTAGTGCATAAGATATTGAAGAGAGTAACTACAGAGGTGCCTGTTTGTTTACTGGGTAGATTGACATGTTTTCTATCAATTTTCAGCTCAAGATGGAATATTGTCTGAGCTGAGTCCTCAGAGCTGCAAATTAACATATTCTATCTAGGCAGAAAAATGTTGCCAACGTCTTGCCAGTTTATATCATTACTCTGTACTGCATTCCTTATTACCTCGCAGGTTTTTACCTATGTGTATAGATCAGCAAGGAAACAGGGATGAGAAGTACACCAGGTAGCCATCAGAATCCATCCATCAGAAAAAAGAATCAAGAATATCTAAAGTATCCTGATAGACCTCTGTCTAACAAAAATATTTCTTAGACTTCTTTGTTAAAAAAAGCTCAAAAAGTGATATTGATTTCTCGAGTTACTGCAGTTCTTAACTATCCTTCATGTCATAAAGTCTTACCTAACATTGAGTCAGTTGGTCAGAGCATGGTGCTAACACCAAGTTTGTGGGTTCATTCCCTGTATGGGCCATTCAGTTAAGAGTTTGACTCGATGATCCTTGTGGGTCCCTTCCAACTCAGAATAATTTGTGAATGTTTAACCTGAACTTTTTTGCTTCAGAGGTTGTTTCAGAGAGTTCATTTCTCTCTAAAATACAGTAGCCCATTCACAAGTAACAAGGACAGGATTATTGTCCCCTTGCAGAGTTATTTGATATATTTAAACACTACTGCACTTCTCTCTAGTTTCCTTGAGACTTAAAAATTCTGTTTCTTAAAACCCTTCCTCATTGGTCATACCTTAATTCCAACTCACTGCTTTCTTCTTCTCTTTCTCTGTCTTTCTTGGACCATAAGACATTTTATCAGTGCTGACTAGCACAGAAAGATTCATTTCTATATGATGTTCCCATGAATACCTCATGCACCTCAATAAGATTGCCTTTCAACAGTAATATGTTGTTTTGGGCTAGTGACTCACTGTTCCTGCCAGGTCCTCCTCTCCCAAACTACTTCCTGGCAAGTTGTTCCTCATTATGTATTTGTTCAGTTCATAATCTTTGATAAAATATATAACTTTGTACTTGTCCTTATTGAATTAAGTCCCATTTTTTTTCAGAACATTTCTTCAATTTATCAAGATCATTTTGCACTTTAATCCTGTTCTTCAATCTCACTACAGCCCGGATGATTCTGGATCACCTGCAGATCTAATAAACTCATATTCTATTCCTTCATCCAAGACATAAGTGAAAATATTGGCTAGGCTCAGGACAAATTGGCTGAATTCTACTTAGACATCCTTCTATTCTGACATTAAATTAAAAACAGCTTTGTATCCACCCTGTAGCAGTTTCACTTAGTTTTCTTGACTTGCTTATGAAAGTTTTATGTGAAGCTGTATCAAAAGGCTTTGTAAGATACATGGCTTCTATGCTTTCTTCCTTATCCCTCAACCAGTTAAAAGAGTTTGAGATGATTTCTTCTTGCAAAATTCAAACAGACATGGATTCCTCATCCTGGAAAAAAAAATTAGATAGTCTATAAAATCCTGGGAATTGGGAAGAAAGTATAAAATGAATGATAGTTCTCTGTCCCTGATAAGGCAAACAAATGTCTTCTGGTGAGGTTTCGAAGCCACAGCTGACTTCCACAGCTCTCCCAGCTGGGTTCTTTGCCTCCATGTCAGGGATTATTATTTCTCATCTCCTTCTTGTGCAGGACCATCATTGTGGTAATAATTTTCTTTATAAGTTGGTGATAAATACAATTTCATATATCACAAAGCATTCATGAAATGCCACAGGTTTCTTCACTTCCTCCCAATACAGTAAAAATACTTCATAAGCAAGATGGTTGCATATTTACAGAAGAGTTTCTGGGCCAGTGATGTTTACCAGGCACTAAAGAACTGTTTTCTGGTATGAACCATCTCTGATTGAAGAGATTTGCTTGGCTTCCCATGAGAGCCACACAGCCTAGATGAAGACTAACAAGCAGCAGTATGAGCAGGCTACAGGCAGTGCCTGATTTGAATCAGAAGTGACTAGCTCAAAATACTTGCATATCTCATCAGTGGAGAAAAAGTGTAGAGGCTACAGGGGAATTAAGTCTTTCTGTACCCCAGGATAACTGAGTGAGGAGAAAAAGCCTCTCCGGACAGAGATTTTAAATGGTATTTTCATAAAAACTGAGGGAAGGTTTATACGGAGAATCAAATATGAGTTTCTGTGTTGGGGGTGAAAACATACACCAGTTGCTCATCTAAGGGCTATTAATTTATATTTATGACTTATTCAAAATAATCAAGGGGAAAAAAAACACTTTTAAGAGAAAGCTTTCACAAAAAAAAAAAAAAAAGGCAGTGGGAATGATCTTCATTTCAACTTTCACATTTCAATTGTTTCCCACTGCACAGAGACAGGAGAACTCTTTACAGTCTGCCACCACTCAGCAGCCACATAATACTGAGATAATCTCATTGCTCAGGTTTTTTTTTACTTTTGCCTCTTTTGCTTTTAAACTGCAAATAAAATCTTTTAGGGAAGCTATCACACGGTTTGTGTTATGTGAATACATCACACAATGTTGACCAGGCTCAGCCACAGCTTCTCGTTACTGCAGAGAACAAGTATGTTGTAAACACAGATGCAGTATCACCTTCATGACTAATTGATATTCCACGAACAAGACTCCTTTCTATTTTGATTTATAATCTTTTATCATATTCATGCCTTAAGGTCAGTCTTGTATATACAAAGCTTTGTAGGAAAACACAACATACTTTATTCTCTTCTGTTTGTTATTAATACATAGTGTGGGGCCCCAGAGAAATACAGAAAAGTCTGCAAAGAATCCTGGAGGAAAAATAAAGGATTGCTTTTCTCAGACATTATTTATTCAGTAAAATTAAGCATATGACATAAGCATATGACATTAAACATATGTCTGCTTTTCTCAGACATTATTTAGTAAAATTAAGCCTATTAATCAATAAATTAATAGAGATAATTTTCTTACAGTCCACCTGAGTAATTACTTAGACTATTCCTTTATATTTCTAAGAATTTTGATACCTTGTTTTTCTGAAATATTCAAGTAACCTGAGACCAAGAATGATAGCTCTTTATTTATTCTTCTTCTCTGTCAGTCTCATATTCTCATTAGATTCTTGTTACCTATGCCAGGACAACAATATTTCAATTTATCTGTTTTTCTGTTCTCTGGTAATGAATTAGCAGTGATGGGAACCATAGCAACTGAAGCAAAAACTTCATTAAGCAAGAACAATTTTTCAGTTTACACTGTATGATGTGAAATTGCTTTCAGTAACAAAGTCTTCCACAGAACAATTATAACTAGAACAAAGAAAGCAGGAAAGCAGTTAAGCTGAACCCCAGTTGCAGAGAGGTCTGCATTTCAAGCTGTGAAATGCTGACCAGGTTTCCATCTTAGGAATAATGCTCAAACATAGCCACTAACTGTCAAAAAACCCAAAAAACCCAGAAACTTCATAGGTTTCAAGCAAACATTTGGCAACCTTCACTGTGATTCATCCTGAAATGTTATTCTAGGCAAACCAACACAGTTAACCCCACCAGAGCTCTTAAAGAAAACCTTCCCAGATGAAATAAATGTGACTGGAATGAACTACCTAAAGTGTAGATGGTTGCTGTGAGAAGAGTATCTGTTCCATCACCCTGTGCTCTTGATGTTGCCAACAGTTTTTGTACTACGAAAAGATAACAGCCATGGGCATCAGACACAATGGCCTGAGCTATCTGCAGTCACACAGTTTAGCTCTCCTGAACTAAATCTCACTCTGTGTGTTAAGATGAAAGCCTACTTAGGCGTGCAAAAAAAGGTGGAGTTAACATTCAGCTATGACACAATGATGTTAATGACATCTCAGAGGTTTACCATTCAAGAAATATTTTAGAAGATAAAAGAATTCATAAGTGATTTAATAGTTGAAGTAAATATCCTAGTCAGAAAACCAGCCACCCCATGCTTACTGTAACAACAAACCAAATAATCTGAAACATGTAGCAGTACAAGGGCAACTCAATTACCCTGTCATGTAATGAGAAAGGAGGACAAGAAGCGACCAACATTTGCTTTGAGTGCATTATGAACATATTTTTTAATGTATTAAAGACCAGGAGAGCAGCCTTTTCTAAGTAATAAGGCAGAAATGATTAAGAACATGACAGAGAAACAACTTAGAGTGAACTACAATAAATCTGAAGGGCCTGTGATCCATAGGGAAGAGAGCAGGAAACAAAACCTTTTGGCACTTGAAGAATACTGACTTCAAGAAACTCAGAGATGTGTTAGATACTAGACCATGAGAACAAGTATCAGTGCACATGGCACAAAGGGAGATGTGAAGAGAAAGAAACACAGAAATCACGGGAAATCTTCCTATCAGTAGTGAATTTGTAAGGAAGGTATATTCTCTGTTGCTCAGCAGGAAGGGACACTAAAGGACACCAAAAAGCCTGAAGTGTTTAGTGGCTTTATTACTCAGTTCTCACTAAAAAGGTCAACTGCAAGTACAGGACTAGCACAATTAATACTGGCAGCTAAAAGGATTCTATCTCAGGCTGGAATATATAAAGGGAAATGCACAGAGCATAGCTAAAAAGGATGCTCTCAAATTGGCTGGATTTGATTAAATGTTATGTGAGCATGACTAAAGAAATCTTAAAGCCAGTACTGACTATTTCTGAGACTTCATAAAATGGGTGAGGCACCTGCAGACAGCAAAAGAGCAAATGTAGTACCTGTTCTCTGAAGTAGGAAATGGAGGCAGTGAACACAAAGGCACAAGATATATTCCAGATCAGAACAGAGGTCATTGAGCATAGCCAGTGTTAAATGTCCAGGTAAAAGTATAACAACTAGAAACCAAGGGAGTAGTGGTACTTCCCAGCCTGCAGGATGTAGCTTATTTTAAAAGTCTATTCTACAAGGATGAAAGATTTAAACAAAAATACAGGCAATGCAGAAGTATAGAGTAAAAATAATCATGAAAAGGTGGTCAATTACATTCATGCATACATACATGTGAACAGAAGGGCTGTGATTCAGTTATCACAATTTCATCATAACAAAATATCTTTTTGTCTTTGAAGTAGTATGCATATTAACAGAGATCTGACCTCCTGTCTGACTCCAAGATACTGGACAAGGTTCACCTTCCTTGCTTTGGTTCCTAAATTGGAGTGAAGGTGGAATTTGTGCAGCAGCTCATTAAGACTACAGGTATTTGGAAGAAAGTTTCAGACAATGGCTGGATTATGGGGAATAAAAGGCGAACAGATAGGACCTTTGTCTGGATTTTTACTCTTTTGCTTAGGGATTTTCTTAATTATTTCTTGAGATTTTTTAATAAAAAATCCCTCTGAAAGAGTGGCTACTGCTTTGGGAATATCAAACTTTCAGCTTTGATTTTCCACTCCCAATATGAATGCAAATAATTTTTTCCCTGTTGAGCCATCTTCGTTTCTGGTGATGCTACATGTCTATTGCATTGTGCTCACTTTAGCAGGGAATAAACAACCTTAAGAAGAAACTTAACACAGCAAGTTTAAAATCTAACTGTGAATGTAATAAATAACTTTTTGAAACACAAAATACTATGTACAATTTTGCTTTTATTTTCAAGAGGAAATGTCTCCAAACTTGTCTATAAAATATGCTGTTTTGAAGTTTCAAAGTTAATCTTAAAGTCTTTAATTTTTTTGGCACACACATCCACATAATATGCCTTTTCCTTTAACTCATTCCCACAGAATAAAGAAGCTGTGATTTCACCTAAGAAGACATTGTACTTTCAAGACATAATACCCTAATATTACTTTTTGCCTCATTTTTTTCAATTACAGAATTATTGTACTCTAACTTTTGTGATGACTCTGTAGTGGTCAGCTGTGATTAAAAAACAATACAAAGCAGATAAATAATAATTAGAACATTTAATAAGCATATTGTAACTAATAGAAATACATATAAATAAATGTGATTATTACTGGTTTTGAGGCAAAACCAGATATAAATTGATAAAAATGTTAAATAGGATCATTATGAAAGAACCTGAATTTTCAAGCAGGGCAAAAAAACTCTGTCAAAAACCACAGGAAAATGTAATGTACTGAGGCATAGCCGTTTGATCATTTCTTGCCATGTTCTTAGGTTAATAAAACAGAAGCAGCATAAAAGGAGTACCGGAAAAATGTGAATCTTTACACATTTATAGTCCACTGCAGAAAGACAAACTTCAAGTACAGAAGCAGAAGGCATCCAAAATCACTAGAAAGTGTATTCCTTACTCAGATGTCAAGCATATGTAGGAAGCTAGCCTGAACTCACTTAACTCCAACACATAGCTGCAGGTAAGGCTTCATGAAAAGTCAGGAGTGAAGAATGTGTTTCACAATTTGTGAAGACGTCAATAACAAACCTTGTTTGAGTGTGAGGCTTCACCATGCCAGTGGCTATGGTGGGTACTTTAGCACGAAGTCATGGATGAAAAACTCCAGAGCTTCTGAAGGTCAACTAATAAAATTGAGATTTTTTTTTTTTTGGATGAATTAAATCCCATTAACTTCAGGAACATGTTGAAAAGTATGCATTTTGAGAGGCCCAAAAGCTGCTTTCCATATTTTTAGTGCTTTGAAAAAGTACATTGGGAGCATGCCTGAAGTAGACTATTACATATATATATATATATATATATATATATATATGTATTAGCATGTCTGCTATTAACTCTGTGGTGTAAGGAGAGAAGACAGGTTTTCTGGGGAGGTGTTAAGTTATTCAAAAGAGCATATTTGACCTCCAAAAAGAGCTGGCCCATCACAACCAACAGGATGCAAAAATATTGAAAGAAGCCTACGTCCTCTACTAAAAGCAGTGAAAGAAGTGGCTGTGACAGTGGGAGTTAGAAAACAAGCTGAAGGTTTTCTTTGGACATAGAAGTTTTCCATGCTGGCCTCAGGCTTAAATTTTTTATCCCTTCAACCAGGAAACTCCTCTCACCAGACAAATCACCTCAAGCAGAAAAAGAGAGATTCTACCCAGGCTATTTGGAGGCTGCTATTTACATGCTGTAAACAGTTTCTGTGCATTTGCTAGTGTTTGCTGCTGGAATATCAAGGGGTCCCCTACTTCCAGATGGTCTTCCCTGTACAGTCAGACTTGAAGAATTTAACCACCAGTTTTATTCTAGCCTGGATGCATTATCAGTTGTATCAAAGAGTACTCATGCAGTTAAAGTTCATGCTATTAGTTTTATTACCTTTAAGAGCTACCCAAGAAAGAGAAGCTTTACTAAAAATATTAAATCTGTGTGAGCATGACTGGGAGGCTGGAATATAACCTTATCTGGCAGTTATCATGAAGATCTGTTTGGAGAAAGATAATACCTCTGTGTAGCAAACTCAAGGCCAGCAAACAAAATTTGCTGTGACTTCACATGTCTGAATATGTCTGAAGATAAAACTAAACTATCCTGGACACCTTGTAATCTGCTCTGAGAACCCTGACTTTCTCCTGACCCTCTGTGCAACTTCTAGAGTTATTAGATGCTATGAGAGCAGCTTTTTACAGTGCCTTCCATCTCACACACCTAAGTTATATAGCTGGTGGGAGAAGGTTACTGTAAACTTCTGGAAAACTAAATGTGATTATAACCTTTGGAACCAAATGTGATTATAAAACTGAGCAACAGTCTGTAAGAACTCAAGTTTTGTTCATATAGCCAGTCAGGTGCTGGCCAAGAGCATCAAGGTAGATCCTCAGTGAAGGCAGGAAAGGTCAAGACTTCTTGCTTAGTGAACAAACAAGATGCATGGTCTATTTCTGTAAGAAATAAGGCATTAGATTATGATGGCATTGCCTTAAATATTTCTGCCAAATTGTTTCTGAATTCCTTATTGGTAAAATTTACAAAGGGAACAAAAATACTTGATACTGCCCTTAAAGATTATTTCTATGACTTATTTAAATATGAATTTTTTAGCTGCATTCCAAGACTTCTTGCAAATGGTTTAATATATTTGGGAAGTACATGCAAAAATTTTTGGAAGGATTTTTCTGAGAACTCCTTTGGTGTTATCCATATGTGTCCAGATGTGTAATCTGTTACAGCTGTTAACAGGAAGAGCGTCTGAACACTTACGTGGCTGTCATGATATCTGTGAACCTCTCCTTATGGAAAGGACCTGACTAGCTATATTCCATCCAAACAGAGCAACCATGTCACCAGGGTGAGCAAAAGCAGGAAAGCTGAATGGCCTGCACGAAAACTGAAGGCAGTCCTTTGTCTAAAGAGGCCAGTGAAATTGTTACCTTTGAAAATCTGAAAGCTTCATTCTGTTGCTTAGACCCCCTAACAGATCAGTGTGGATCCACCCAACAGCCAGCCCACATCAGGAACAGAAGATTGTTAATAGAAATTAAAAGACTCAGGAAGAGAATATTACTAATAGAAATTAAAAGACTTCCCCAAAATGTATTCTTTTTTCAGGCATTTTTGAAGGTTAAGTAACTATGTGAGATTTTTTTCTACAGAGAAAATAAAGTTAGAAAATACTAACCTGGCATTCTTTCTGCCTGGAAATGTGGTATCAGGCATTTCCAACACCAGTAATTTTGGCTTTAGGAACCATTTTTGATTTTTTTTTTTTTTTCAGTTTATGGAGGGCTTTTATGGAAGACAATTGTTTGCATTCAGTGTGTGAAATGGGATTAATTGTAGATGACTTTGATGGATGCTACTTGTAAAAGTGATGAAATTCAGAAGGGACTTATTCATTTGTGCATGAGTATCATATCTACAGATCAGAACATATATAGCCAGGACAGGGGGGAAAAAAAAGCTAAGCATAGTGAGTATGTGGCTTTTAAGAATCCTTAGAAAAAAAGGTGGAGATCACAATCTCGATAAACAAGTGAACCTGTCAATCTTGAGTTCTCACCAGAAGCTTCTGAAGATGATACCAATGAGCCAGAAGCCAGATAGAGAGCTTTTCTGTGGCAGAACTGAGACATTCAGGGCTTAAGAACTGAGCTATTCCCTTCAGGCCAACTAGCAGATGAGGCTTTGAAAAAAATCAACAATAGAATATCAAAAGCAAGAACTTCTTTGTTGGAGGCTCCTGGGTCCCTGAGAAGATGGCTTGGTTGAGAGATGAGAATATGCTTCTTTTACAGCTCTGGATCAAGGCCCTAAAGTACCCATGGCATTTGACTCCTGCCCATTTAAGTAGTGACCAACTCACAAAAAGCTCTCGCTATCTCAGGAAAAAACTCTTCTTGTCTTACTTTCATCACAATGCCAGATAAGCAGCCAAATAAAAGAGCCAAACTAATCTAAAAAAAAATTTAAAATGCAAAACTGGATTTTTAAAAATAAAACTTCTTTTCTGGCATCTAGCAGGATTTATCAGGACCATTACTTTTTTGCTGTCCAGATAGGAGGCTTTTGACCAGCCAGTGGTAGAGCATGGAAAACAGTGGACACCCAGCCTGCCTGGGACCCAGCCACCAGTTAGGGTAATTAGGGCTTTCTCCTGCAGAGGGAAATACCAGAGGCACAGGCCCTCTCACCTCCAGGATGCTGAAAGAGAACAATCTACAAAGAACAGCTTCAACTGAAAGCATGAAAGCCAAACTCCCTACCCCGTGCTTTGTAAATATCAGATGTATGTGAGGCAGGATGATCCACACAAAAGAAAAACAAATGTGCCTCTGCAGACCAGGAGAGATACAACTGCCAAACTCTAGGAATGCCAAGCAACTGCAGTTCTGCTGTCCAGGAGGTATTGGGAACTGTGAATAAATATTGCAAGGGATGCAAATGCTGACAAAATACTAAATACACTGGGCTGATTTCAAATACATTTCTTAGAACAGTGCAGCAAGTGCAGCCCACTAGGATGGTTCCATCTTCAACTGCTACAGCTGCTTGCAAAATGAAGATCTCCCTGTGATTTCCATACCTGACCTCAAAACAATCAGCTGTCTGGGTAGAGCTCTATATTACACATCTTGGTTACTTATCCCAGGTTTGTATGTAATGGCTTCATACATGGCTTTAGGCTTCCCATCTTACTTTAGAAGTCTAACATAATTTCCCTAAAGGGCCACAAAATTAGTATAATAGTACAAAGTGCAAGAAGTTTTTAACACAGCATTCATGAACAGAACTACTCAGAAATCTAATGAAGACTATTGAGTGGTACAAAACAAAATTTCTCAGTAACTGCTTTCATGGAGGACCAATTTGCATCACCTTTTTACAAAATTATTAAGCCCTGTCCTGGGGTGACTTTATAATGCTTGTAGGCCCATTTGTCTGTTCAGCCCAGAAATAAGTTTAGCACCTTTAAGATAGGTTCTGAGAGCAAAGGGGGCAGAGAAGAAGCACGCAGTTTGTTTTCAGACACTGCACTCGCTCTTCCACATTCCAGCTCCGGAACTGTGTTATCTGTGGATGGACAGACAGTGGGACAGAGCTCTCCTTTGCTTTCAGTTAGTTTTTAGCTAGCTGAGGCAGAGAAGTTCCCTGGACTGTGGTTTTTCTTTTTCTTTGGCCCTGTTTAACCTGCTCTGCACTGAACACCCAGCAGAGCACTGGCAGCTCCACCTGTGGCCACCGGGCCAGGCCTGGGCCGCGGCATTTCCAGCACCGGAGGGACTGATGAGAGACTCAGTGAGCTGAGCTGCAACCCGGGAGGGACTTTCTGAGTCTGTCATCTCTTCAGATTGGCAAGAGGTTTTATTGTTTAATGCTGCTCATTTTTTGAGCTGGTGAATGCTTTGCCTGTTAAATAAAGAGTTTTCTTCTGCTTTTCTTCAAGGAAATCTTTTTCCCAAACCAGTTGTGGGAGGGGCTGCTTGAATCTGCTTTCTAGAGGAACGCATTTGGAGGTTTTCTCCCAAATTTTCCCTAAACCAGGACAAGCCCAAATCATGCAACAACTAGGTTCTCCTCTCCCAGTGGTCCAGAACACAAATGCACTCATGGTTATCAAGTCTTTTTCCAAACTCAGTAAAGATTTCCTAATGACCTGATGGAAACCACTTAGCACTTTCAAGGACTTTTTTTGCCTGAAACCAAAATATAAGTATGACAGATCATGTCCTAAAAACCCCTTTTCCACCACTGCAGTTTTAAATCATTGTTCCTGGTTGACCAAAACTCTGGATAATAATGTAGAGAAAGTCTTAAAAGTGTGGCATAGCAGTGTCAGTACCTGTATCTCTTTTCATGTCTATGACAGACAAGTAAGTATTAGTTTTTCAACAAATATTTTGTTCTTCAGATACCCTGGAACCTTCATCTTTCTTCTCAGAAGCTTGTCTGTTTTAAACCCTTCTTTCTTTCTCTCCATGTTCATTGATTCATGGGGTTTGTGCAAAAGACCAGCGTAAAGCTGTGCAGTGAGGGTGTCGCCATTGTAATTGGGCATTGATTATTTAAAGAGCACAGTTGTTACTTTGGTTGATGAGACCATCTCTCAGACTGACATCCACTCTGAGAACAGAAACATGGGGTAATTTACCAGACCCTTTTTACCCCCCTTACCAGGATTGGTTTTACCTTTTATAGATCTGCAATACTTCAGCTCAGAATTAGGTCCCTGAAACGGGTGCTGCACCTGGTGCTTTACTGAATAATAAAGACAATGTTGTCATGATGGAATATGTGCAAATATTGAGAAACATCTAAACAAAGCACAGGTTGTCTTAGATACTGAAAAAATATGCTTAGCTGTATTGGAAATTGTAGCTTTTTTATTTCATTTCATTTCTTTTCTTTTCCCAGGGAAAACTTTCTCTCTTTCTATCATACATCATCTTGATCTTCCACTCACGCTGACAGAAAGAGGATACAAATGATTTTTAGAGCTCCACAAGGATAAAAATCAGCAGGGATTATTAAGCTCTTTCTGAGCTGGAAAATGCTATGCTTCAGCATCTGGTTAAGAAATATTTATTTTGTTTGTATTTCTGTGTGTGAATGAGACCCTATCATGTTTATTTGAACAGAGATTATGGCTAAAATACATATTTCCAGAGGAGGATATGTTAAAGGGAATGTGTCACACCTTGGGTGAAACTCAGATTTTTAAAGAGAGAAAAGAATCATCTCTCTCGTCTACTTTTTATTTTTCTTTTTTCAGCAGCCAAAAAATACAGAAAAACTTTGAACAGAAAGAAAATCACATCTTGGCTTTTGGACTAAGATTCTCTACAATCTAGAATGAAAAGGCTCTTTTGTCTGAGGATGCACATTGGCAGGAGAACTGAATATGCAACAAGTATCCTTACAAAGTGGTGATGAGAAGCATGTCTTTCAAGAGATGAATGTTCTGCATCATGTGTTTTGGCCTTAGACATAAAACACAAGGCAGTTTTACAGTATCTGTAGCCTTGAAAGTTAGCTACAGGATATTCAAACATTTAGTCTGTTTTCTGCTGTTGAGTCAGTTGTCCTAAGTCAGCTACACACAAAATGGAAATGACTATTTTAACAACCTCAATATATTAAACAAGAAAAAAATAGGATTAAGGAAATGTCGCAGAATGTGGAAAAGATGCAGCTGTGGCCCAGAGGTATTCATCTCAGCAGAAAGCTGGATACTAATAGTGGAGGAATGGAAAGGCTACAACAATCCCATTATAGTCAGCACTGCTGAGCAACTTAAATACAGGGGTTGCTGCCAAATTCACAATAAATGAATTAGATGGGTTTCCTGCCTGGGAAAAATGGGTGGAAATATATGTACATCATATGAGTAAACTGAAAAAAATCTAATCTTCAAGATATTACACTGACAGACCTTTTAGAGGTACAAATAATAGCGATAGGTGAAATTTTGTCTTAATAACTGCAGCTGTAAATCCCTGGATGGAACGTTGTTAGCAGCTACTCAGATTTCTATTGATGGGGATGCAAAAATAGACCATTTTCAGCTGTTGTGTACTGCTGCTGTTTCCGATGGGCAAAGTGCTGAATCTGCTCTGTGGTGGATTTCTTTTTATTTGTGATCCAGAATTATATAGTGCAGTCATACTGACATTTAATAGTGGTCTTATTATTGTCCTGAAATACTTGCTCACCAGCTGCAAAACAACAACATTTTATTCACCCTCGCGTGCTGTGTGGCTTCCCATAGATGAAATGGTATTTATGCTTGACAGTATTCCAGTCAGTGTCTCAGGTAAGCTGATGTGCTTAGCAAGAACTGAAGCCCATCAAAATGAAGGTTAATCTACACCGAGACAGGAGCTGTCATTCCATCATTGCTAGCAAGTCTGCAGGAGTCTCAGCAAGCAATAGAAATGACAGTCCTTTTGGGATGGTTGGTTTATTTGTTGTTCTTTATTTCCTTCTTTTTTTTTCTTTCTTTTTGGGGGGAATGGTATGTAACCAAGTTATCATACAGATACTTCTACCTGGCAGTATAAAATAAGCTGCTGCAACACCCTACAGATTTGTTTTTTAGGAAAACAAAAAAACATGCTGATTCCCATGCTAGTCAGAGAAAGTCTGGTTGGATTGGAGTCTGGACCCTGAAACACTTGCTCAGACATCAAAAATCTCGGACTGAACAAAGAAAAGGTTGATGTTACAAGGGAGGAAATTGGCAGATGGAAGCCAAGAGAACTGCTAGCTGATGCCTTGCTATTTCTGCCTGCGAGCTGTGTATGAGAAAAGGTTGTTTCTTTGTCTACCACTATTTTTTATTGTTTGTTTTAGGGCTTACTGCAGGAAGGAAAGTGAGTGTGATGAGAAAATGTGGACTACGGTGCAGCTGAAGTGTTTTTAAAAGGCTAAATTCACTGCCAATGTAATTCAACATAACTGAAAGCAATGGAGCTAACCCAGGGGTGAATCTGGAACCCTTTACTTTTCAGCTGCATTGGTACATTCTCATTAGACAGAGCAGCTTATATCAGTCCATTAGTGTATGCCATGTTTTTAATCTATATATATTGCATTCAGTTTGGTGTAGAAGTATTAATTATTAGGATTGAGAGAAGTAGGAGAATTAATTTCCTTTTTTAAAATTCATTTATTCTGGCTACACACACATTTTCATGTTTTCCTCGCTGCAAACATTCAATCAATTGGTCTTAGGATCATCAAACCTGAGGGAGGATGGAGAGACCCTCTGTCCACACTGCAGTAGATGGATCCTGCTCATCCTCTAGGCTGGCTAAACACTATCCCTGCCCTTTGACTGGGTTAATCTGTTCAGGCTCAGCACTGTCCAGAGCAGCTACCTCCAAGCAGGCTCATACCAGGTAATTTAGTACACCAATTTATATGCTGTTACTTGTCACTGTAGGACCCATGTGTCTGCCAGGCAAAGTCAGGAGCAACAGAAAAACTCCTTGCATGGAGACATTTTCATGAAACCTCCAGTTTAACCCCATGCTTTCCACTGTTCCTGGAGTGGAGTGAAGCAGAGATGGGATGCTCCATCTTTGGTGTTTCAGTTTCTTGGTTTGTGCATGTTAGTTTTAGGCTTCTGCCCCTAGACAGCCCCTTTTCTCTGCTTGTTAGTCTATCCAACAGCCCTTCAATGAAACTTTCCAGCACCAGATTGCAGAGAGGATACAAATATCCTTCTCTTCTAGGACACAAATTTTTCTCTTTTATTTATCTTACTTTTCTCTAGCCTGCAGCAAAAGGCTGTTGTGATGTGCACCATTAAATATGCTTCCTTGTCAGGTTTTCTTGGGAGATTGTGAAGGAGTTTTCTTCCTAAGTTTCTCCTGTGAAAACTTTTTCTTGTTCCATTTAAATTTTATGCAATCTTCCTCTCCTTGCAATGTCTGTATCATATATGCAATGTCTATATCTTATATTTTTACATTTTTGCCCTATGCTTCGTTTTCTAAGCTGAAAATTACAGAATATGACAAGAAAGAATATATTTTGAGATTTATTTTCTACATAACTTTTAGTGGGTTTTTTTTGCTGACTAGTGGTCATGTTGGATTCTGGTTCATTTGTAAAAGGCCCCTGAAGAAGCAGCAGAGATGAATGGTATGGAGAAAGCTCCCAGTGGTTTTGAGATGACATATTTACACAGCCAACTCATCAGTATTACTGCATAGGGCCTGGACTCTTCCCATACCACCTGAATTCCCTCCTGGCAGTGGAAAAGGCCACTCTGTGCCAAATGCTTCAAGCCCACCAAGATTCACACATAGACACACACTGAGCAAATAATTATGATAAGTTTACATGAAGTTTGCCTTGACTTCTTCTTTCAGAGCTATCATATGGTCTCATGCCATCTGACAAACCATGCACATAGTTGGAAACTCACAGAAGTAGTTTCAATCAGGAGCAGTAAAAAGTCAGAACAGTTTCATAGCAGGATGATTTATAGATCATTCCAAAAAGTCACTCTCCTTTTCTTCTTCAGATTCACTTATGTCATTAAGAAAAAGTAATTCTGGATAGTTTTGAGTGATTAGATTATCAAAGCCTTGTAACCTGGAAAGGAACATGCTAGAAATTCATATGAGCACGATGTAGTGCTGTTCATTACTCTTTAACTGGAAGAATTATCTTATGTTGTTTACTGGTAGTGTATTTAATAATAAAAGATATAAGCAAGCTTTGCCAAGCATGACTTGTTGTTGGGTGAACATGGGGAAAATGTATCTATAAGAATGTTTGTGAATACTTAATTGCATTTTACATAAACTTTTTTCCACTTTTTATTCAATTTTTCCATCTAGTCAACCAAGGAAAGAAGCTTTTGTACACAGAATTAAATTTTAGGCCTGATTGTTTAATTAAGGAACAAAAAAGAAATTAATGAGAAAATAATGTGTTTATTGGAAATAAAGTGCAGAAGGAAAGTTGAGGTCAGCCAAACATGGAAGATAAAGTCTATCTAGACTGACCTACCTCCATACAAGCCAGTTCCAGTCCTGGGATCAGGACAGCCAGGTCAGCACAGAGCTGTGCCAACTGAATTGAGCTAACTCATTTATACAACCCCTGGGAGCTGAATGAGTACACAGAGTGGCACCATGCCAGGCAGACATACTGTCCTTTTTCCTGGGCTATCTTGGCTATCTCTCCCATGACATGGCATTGTGTAATGTAGATGTGTCCTTAGGTGACCAACCAGCATGCTCAGCAAGCAAATCCCAAACAGCAAATGCTCAGACAAAGGGCTGTAATCATTTATGAATGCTCTGTGAGCACTGATATTTGTTCAGATATAACAAACAAAAGGGAAAAATCTGGGACCTCATTATAGACAAGATATTAGCTGAGACAGGAGCTAATTTCAGCCCTCTCTCCCCAGTTTGTTTGCTGCTGGCATACCAGTTAGTTGCCAAAAAGTATAGTTCCATTTTCTGAGCCTAGCTTTAATATTCAGAGGCATTTAATCTTGCATCACTTTTTTAAAACTTTTATTTGTCTGGTAGCACATGCAATACATTGTGCCCTCACTTTTAAGTGTGAAATACACAGCAGTTGCTTTTGATACATTTCAAACATCCTGTTGCGTTCACCCATACAGAAACCCTTCAGCGAGTTCTGCTGTTCTATTCATGTTAATGCAAAGGCCTCTTTGGAGTTTCACACTCCTCAGTCATTACTTGTATGCTGCAGCACACAGTGCATTACTCAGCAGTGCCTGAAGATCTTTCAATCTTGGCCAAAAAGGTTTATTTCTAGATTGCAAACATTAATAACAATTTGAATGGACACAAGCCTTTGACAATACCCTTGGATGTATCCATATGAGTGCATGCATTTTTGGAGACAAGAGACCCAAGAACATGCTTGATTGCCATCCTTAGGGCCAGGTCTTTCCACTGTTGTAACACCAATGTTTGCCAGAAAAGGACTCATAGCTGTGTTATA
Organism: Motacilla alba alba; assembly: GCF_015832195.1. Lineage (NCBI taxonomy): Eukaryota > Metazoa > Chordata > Aves > Passeriformes > Motacillidae > Motacilla > Motacilla alba. Next base: position 14,328,310 of record NC_052019.1, on the reverse strand, counting down.
AACTGAGATGGATAAAACATTTGGAGTTTGCTGTTACATCAAACTGCTTCATTTCCATGGTGGTCTTCTTAAAGAATGGGAAAAAAAAAGTGTAATGCAAAAACATACTATGTTATTTGGAAATATTAAGTATTATTCACAGCAAACCTTTCATACATATTTTTTATCAAGAAAAAACTAGAAGTAAATAATTTAGAAAAACTTGTTTCTAAACCTAGCAGCCTTTTTTTTGTCCTAGGTTTTTATAAATGGAGTCATGCCCCACTGATTTTCCTTAATTCAGGAATGAAGCTACTCTGGTCCTGTCAGCCAATGCAGTGAAATCAGAAGGCCCAGGTGATTTGAGCCATCATCTTTTTCCCCGGTCATTTTCTCTCTTCAGCAGAAGGTGATGGTTCTATTTTGTTCCCTCAAAAAATGTTTTGAGATTTGAGTATGACTGGAGCCGTTTGTAAGTGTCTAGTGTAACCACATTCCTAAAATCTAATTAGACCAAAGTCTACTCCTACATATATAAATATGACTCCTGTTAAATGCAGCAGAATGTAACAAGAAATAAGAGAGAAGTTTACACATTTAGCAGATGACATACAAATCAATTTTCAAGCTGTAAAATAAAGATTTGTGCATCTTAAGTAATGCTTAATCTGAAACATCCTGATGGACTAAATTTTAATGGAGAATGTCCATTCTTTATTGGATGCAGGGGGAAGCAGGATGGAGAAAAGACTGAAGTACTTCCTGCCTTCTTTGCCTCAATCTTGAGCAGCAAGGCCAGCTGTTCTCAAGGTACACAGCCTCCTTAGTGCTACAGGCTGGGGGCAGAGTGGCTGGAAAGACAGAGTGGCTGGAAAGCTGCCCAGCAGAAAAGGATCTGCAGGTGCTGTTTGACGTTGACCGAACATGAGCCAGTGTGTGCTCAGGTGCCCAAGGAGGTCAGTGGCAACCTGGTTTGTTTCAGAAATACAGTGGGACCAGGGCAGTGATTGTCCCCCTGTACTGGGCACCTCAAATCCTGTGGTCAGTTTTGGGCCCCTCATGACAAGAAAGACATTGGATGCTGGAGCAAGTTCAGAAAAGGGCAACAGAGCTGAGGAAGGTTCTGGAGCACAGGTCCTGTGAGGAGCAGCTGAGGGAACTGGGGGTGTTTAGCCAGGACAAAGGGAGGCTGGGAAGAACTCTTACTGTTCTCTACAACTCCCTGAAAGGAGAATGTAGCCAGCTGGGGGCCTGTCTCTTCTCCCAGACAAGTGACAGGATGAGAGGGAATGGCCTCAAGTTATGCTAGAGAAGATTTAGATTGGATATTAGGAAAACTTTTGTCATCAAAAAGTTTGTAAAGCTCTGAAACTGGCTTCCCAGGAAAGTGATGGAGTCTCCATCCCCAGCTGTATGTGAAAGATTTGTGGCACTTAGGGACATGGTTTAATGCTGGATTTGTCAGTGTAAGGTTAACAGTTGGACTCAATGAGCTTAACAGTCTTTTTCAACAGAAACCATTCTGGTTTATTCTTGTATTTAATTTCTGCCTTGTAAATTGGTATGAAAGTCTTTTAGAGGCCTGAGATCTTTTATGTCTGTAATTTTAGGCCCAGTGATGCTGTGGGACCTGCTCATACTGTGACCTGTGGGTAGAGGAGATGTCAGCCCTGGCAGCCCTGCTCAGGGCTCATCAAACACAGCTCTCTTGGATGGAGTCAAGGAGAAGTCCCAGCCTTGCAGCTGCTGAGCAGCCGCATCGAGCCTCTCTGGATGCATCCAGTATCCGATTCCCAAATGCAGAGAAAAGTCATGATCCTCTGCTGGGAAAACAGTAGCTGCCAGAGGTATTGGGAAAGAGATAAAGTCTTTGTCAGCCCCTCAGGAAACACATATCTGAAATGACCAGCTTGATGTTTGTGGAATTGAGGCCAAAACTACATAGAATTTACTGCAAATCAATGTGTTGTTGCAACAGCTATATCTTTCTACTCCTAGTGAAAAAAAATCAAGCTTCTGTGACCCTGGTTTACAACTGTTAGGTAATACAAAGTTTAACCTGAGCAAATCTTTTCCTGTTTGGATCTGTGTTTCTACAACAGAAAAATCTTATGGACCTTTCTCTCTATAATATGTAGAAGTTGTTATTAATATTATTTTGGTTTCCTGAACACTCCCAGCAATTCCTCTGCTTCAGCTCCTTTTCTCAGAGCAAATAAATATTTGCAACAAGTAGAGCTGTGTGAGCTAGCAGAGGGGGGAAAAAAGACAAAAAACCTGGCAAGCAAGTTCTCTGTTTCTTTGAAAACTCTCCAACACCATGAATCCTGTGAGAGCTTAATTAAAAAGAAAAGGGAATTTTCAAAGGGATAAAACAAAATAAGCTTTTTTAATGCTATTTTTGTTCTGAGCTCAGAAAATCTCTTTCTCTTTTTCAATTGGTTTCCCCAAAACATAAATATTGGCAGCTTTAAGGTTTGTTTTTCATCCTCTGGAGCAAGCAGCAGTGAGTTCAAAAGCTTTTTCCAGTGAAGCTTAGAGGGTTTGCTCACCAGAGCCTGGATTTCTGACACAACTGGTGAGTCTAGAACTGTAAACACTACCATGAAATCAAAGTTGCCATTTCAAGGGAATTATGATTAAATGGTAGTATTTTTATTTTTGCTGATAATTAGAGAAATCTTTTTTTTTCAGACACAGCAGTGCATAAGGGCCAAGGTTAACCAAACCCTACACATCTTATGCTCACATGATTAAAGGATATTTCTGCAGTCAATCCTGCTCAAGAAGCAAACACTTTTCACTGTCAGCTGCCTCTCTTTAACCAGTGGCTGGGTGTTGCTTTAACATGAGTCCAGATCAATATGTGCTTGTTTCAATCTATATAATACTTATCTGCACCAGTCACCTTCTGGTAAGACACTACTAGTTGACATTTCAAAGTTTTAAAACTTTAGAACTTTAAATAGATTTTTTGGATATCCACATTCTTGGCAAAAAAAATGCATGAGCCCCTTCAGCCCAAAACAAGAAAAATTACGAGCCAATATTTAAGTGTCAAAATTTTCAAATAATCTGAGTGACAAAATGGTTCAGTTGGATCAGTTTTCTTCAGCCACTTCTGCAGTAGGCTGACACTGAAATGTGGAAACTTGCATGTTAACTATTGATGCAAACACAAATGCAGAATCCTGTGTCACCTGCTTTAGGTGCCTTGGTGGGGGGGTTGGACTGGGTGATCTCCGGAGGTCCCTTTCACCCCCAACCTTTCTGTGGTTCTGTGAGTCCTTTCCAACTTCACAGGTATAAATCAATAAATGATTGCTGTTGCTCTGGTGGGTTTTCAAATGCTCTGGATGAACATGGTGCTTTCCTGCTCAGTCGTGAACTGTTCTGAGCACAGTGACTGTGTGTTCATGCACAGTGTGATCGTGTGTGAGAGCACGGTGGAGAGGCTGGTGGTATTGCACACTTGATGCAGTGCTCAGGCTTCTGATCTAAGCAACGCAGCATAAAGTTGTGGGAAAGTGTGGAGCCAGCTTTGAGGTTTGCCTTTACACAATAGAGTGTTACACCCCACCAAAGGCATCCCGCAGAGCTCAGTCCTACTGCCTGTGACATTGCACTTGAGAAGATCAACCAATAGAAACACATATGCAGAGTCATTTATGTGCCCAGTGTCAGACACAGTAATTAACAGGGGGCAAGTTCTTTTGAAAATTGGAGAGGGATCTGGCCCCACGGACTCATCCCTCTAGACAGCACTGCTGCATTCATTCAGAAGTTCCCTTAAAGTGCTTTTAAGTAAATGTATTTTCCTGTGCAGTGCTTGCCAGTCCTATATGTGGTGAACATCTTTCCACTTGTGGAAGAAAGTGCTGTGCATGTGTTTTTTCTTCCAGAGGTCATTCATGGGACAAAAAAATCAGTCTTCTAGATGACTAGCTTAGGATTTTAAAAACATGGCTTGTGCTAGATTTATTTTAAATATTGATGGCAAGATTTAGTCAAGGTTGTCTGAGGATAACGGTGGCTTATGCAACTAGTCAGCACACAGCTACATGCTGATGGATCTCTCTGTTTCACAGGGAGGGTTTTTTTGTAGCTGGTCCAAAGCTCATTCCTTCCCCATTTATTTGTAATTCTACCTGGATCTTTAATGAATTATAAAAATTAACAGAATTTAGCTCATCATCCCATGAAGAAAACATATTTCTAATTAAAAACTGTGTATATAGGTCATACTTTGTAGAAGGAAGCATAAGTCAAACATCATTCTTCTTGATTTGTTCCAGGTCACTGTTTTTGTCTGCCTGGCTGCAAAACACTAATGGATTGTCATGATAAAAATTTCCTTTTGTACCCATCTCTTACTTTGCACTTTTAATGTCTATTTCACTTAATGTATCTTATTTTATACCACTTGCAGCTGCAACTGCACCACACTTTATTAGAATAAAGTTTTAGCCTTTTTGGTGCTGTAAATGAGAGGAGATGATGTAGAGAGTTTTCTTTGCAGCACTGGCAGTTTTAACATATGTTAGTATAATAAATCCATTCAAGATATTTTTCGAGTGCACATTCTTCTCAGAGTCAGTTTTCTAGACACTGCAGTTGGTCCCTCAAATCTAAGTGGTTTTTATTGGCTTTCATAGAAGGCTTCCACAGCAGAAATGCTTTAAAAAGACAAATTCAGTAGGGAAGACTTTTTGTGCTTCAAGGAATATTGAAGATGGATACATGAAAAGGGAGCTGGAAATGGGACCAAAGTAGATGTCTTCTAATATAAGCATTGTTTGATAACCAATGAAAGACAAGAGCTTTTGGACTACTCTGACATTCTGTTGTTACAAAAGAAAATATTGAAGAGAAAAGAAAGATGGCATAATGAGCATGAAACAGAAAACATCAATAGAATATATCTACAGAGCAGATGATAGAATACTGTGATTATCAACCTTTTTTCTGTTTCTGAGTCTCTTGTAGATCAAATGTTTTCAAGCAGCTCCAGATTAATAACAGATGACCAGCCCTGTAGGAATTTTGATCCTTAATTTGGAAATGTTTGGTCTGATGGAGTCAGTACTGGAGCAGCACCTTGGGGCCTGAGGTGGATCATTGTGTTTCTTGACATAAGCAGAAAAATGTTGGCTCGAAGAGCTTCCAAATCAGATCTTAGATGGTTGTAACAGATGGACAGCAAGACAACAGCAAGACAATCCTGACAAATGTAAAGCATGACAGTTACACACTACCTAGCCACCCACCTATTGCCAAATGTTTCACAAATTTTGTGGGATTAATATATTGAAGCCCATTCTCTGTTGTTGTCTCTTAGCAGGTTCCATGATCTTTAAAATGTTCTAAGGACGTTTCATCTATCATGGTGCCCAGCACCTCTGCAGGTAACAGCAGCTCATCCAAGGTGCTGTTTGAAAAACCTTGGAGCAGAGGAGGGGGAAGCAGAAACTCCACAAACTGCTCACAGTAACTGAGTTTGTGGCAGGCCTGTTCATGTGATCCCTATGAGTCACAGCATTCCTCTCTCTTCACCTCAACTTGGGTTGGACTTGGGTTGCCATTGTACGCTACAAGCTCATACAGAGCCCCTACACCTGCCAGCTGTGTCCTGCCTTGTGACACATCTCTTCTTCACATAATGTTCTGGAGGCTTAATCGTAAACATTTCATCGAGGGCACATCTTCTGGAACTCCTAGCAACTGTCAACTCTATTTTATTCCTGGGAATGGTAATGCTCTCTCAATTCAACCCACTCGAGAAATAGTTTCTAATTAGCAAACCTAGTGGAATTGAGGCTTCCAAGCCAATGAACTGCTTTTGAAAAAGCACTCTGACAAATGGAATTTGCAGGTAACCTCCCCAAACTTCTTTCTGAAGCTTTTATTTTAGGGCGGGAATAAAAAAGTAACATTAACTTGGTCAGGCATGGAGAGAGAGCAGCTTCTGGGCTAATAGTGAAGGCCTTCACCCAGCATAAAGAAAATTAGACTGCTAAGCTGTACTTCAAAGGACAGTTTCCCTAATTTACATTGCATACATTTGGGAACGGAGACTTATCCCTTTAAAGTGAATGTCCCAGACAGAAAGCTATAGACTTGAATATGTCTAATATTTGTTTTTATCTCTCTTAATGGATATTTAATTAAACTTGTGCAATTCAGCACAGTTCAAAGGCAAAGGACTGAGAATACCTCCATCCACAGATTTCCTTCAGTTGAGCATTTCCTAGCAGTTGATGGGAGTTATGATTTTACTTTCTTCGGGAAGAAGACAGTTCTCCTTCATCATCTGTGAATAATTTAACTGGCTAACTTTTACCGAGTAAAAAGGGACAGGGGACTACTTTTACTGTATTCCAAAGCTTCAGTTCACTCACTGGTAGCTTCTGAAAAAGAAAAAGGCATTAGGCACCCAACTACAGAATCAGGCTCAGGGCTGAGCAACACTCAACCCAGGTAAGGGACCTACATTTAGGGCACATATTTTTCCTCCTGCACAAAGGGTGACCTTTTGGCAATCTGACTCTTAGCAGATTAACTTTTAGATGCATACTTAACCAATCCATCATTCTGGAAGCCTAGGGCTGTCGTTTGAGAGCTGTGAATCCCATTAAGCTTCCACACACCGAAAGGTTAAGAATCACGAGGTTGTGATTCATCCCGTTCCTTCTGGAGTTATTATGGAAAGAAGCAGTGATAGGAAGGAGGACAAGCAATGTCTGGGAGTTGCTGTTGGGGTTATTCCTTCAAACTTTCAGCAAATTGAACCTAAATAGAGGAAAGAGTCATTACCCAGACAGACAGATGCTGGGGAAAGCACCGAGACAGATGGATCAGGAGGCAGATTTAACATATTCACCTAGTCTTCTTGGAAGTACTCCCACAGCCAGGGGACAGCTTTAGCCGATTGAAACACAGTGCCAATGGGATCTCTGTCCATCTGTCCTGATGAGGTAGGATGCCCTGGCAACAACAAACGTAAGACAAATAAGATCAGATTAAATATAAATAAGAAGGAACTTGGTTATCTCATACCTCTGATTAAGGTACTGCACTGGAAGGATGAGAAATAATCTTGGTACTGTTTATAAATTTCATTTTAAAAAGCCATTAGATAAAATACATAAATAGATTTGGGTGCAGAATTGAATTCACAGACTTTCTCCCAGCCCATGGCAATGAACATTTAACAGCCTTTGGGGTGGGGGGGAGCACTTTCAATTTCATGTGCAAGAGGGTGAAAGTGAGGTGTATATTTTTTTCTGCCAATTTTATATCCTTTTGAACTGCCCTTGAATAAAAACATTCCTGATGTAGTATAGAGCACTCATTCAGCCCAGTTAGAGAAGGTGCTATGAATTACTTGTTCTGAAAGCCAGCAGCTGTGTTACTTCAAAACCAATAAAACAATGACAAGTTTTACTTTAAAAGTAGCTTTCCCAAAGTGCTAGATTCTAGACTCGAAAGCATAATGGATAGATTAGAATAGAGCTTGAAAATCTGACCACCCTTCTTTTATACAGTGGCATAGTTATTGGGGATTTCAGGTCATGCCCTACCCATGTCCTGTGCAGTGTTTGTATACACTGCATAGGTAAGAACTGAAGTTGGCCTTGAACTGGAAAAGGATTAAATAAGTCAGTCTCATTTCATGGTAAAACCCCAGGCTCCATGTGACACTACTAGATTGTCTGAGTCATATCTTCATATTTATGAGCCATAGTTAGTGTTTTCACACATTTCAGGGTAAAAATAAACATATTGTAAGACACTTGTTCAAGGAAATTTGCCATCTTCAAAGTACATATTTTTGCTCTTCTGGTTATCAATTGAAATGAAAGGTTGCAACAAGACACTGACAAGGTTTCTGGTTGTTCTAAATTGTGTGTTTTGGTTTTTTGGTTTGGGGCGGGGAGGGGGGGTTGGTTAGCATAAGGTTCCAGAAAATGTTGGAATTGAATTGAAGTTTTTCCATGTCTGTTCAAAAATATGCTGAGAAAGATATATTTTCAGCTGAGAAAGATACATTTTCAGCACTTAAAGAAATTAAATTGAAAAACTATTTTTCAAAGATGTTCCAACCTTACGTAAAAATTAAAAAAAAAACTTGCCATTTTTATATTGTAAATTTAATTCATACAGTAAATACAATAATGTAAACCTGTGCTTTGGGAATGCTGTATTTCTTTTAAACAAATGGACGTAAAATCAATTTGTATAAATTCTGAGATATACTGGGAAAAAAACTATGGCTTATGAATATGAAGGTATGACTCAGCCAGCCTATTAGTATCACAAGGAGCCTACGGTTTTATGAAGAAACTGAATATCTGTTCAGCACTTTGAAAATGTAAAGAGCAGTGTAAGTGATTTCTAATTGTTGACTTTACTAATTAAAATTTGAATGAATATCTGTGCAAAATTATTATGTTTTGGAGTAATTCATGGGAGACCCCACAGGTGAACTAGTGGAAGCCTCACATTTTGTAATCTCAATAGAGCAGTTGGTGGAACTTGAATATTGCACCATCATCTGCAGTTCTCTTGCACAACACTTACCTGAGTTGCAGGGCTACATCAGGAACCCCTCCCTGAGTTCCTTGAACATGAGGGTTGTGAGAAAAAAAGAATTAAAAACCAAAGCCTTTAATATTTAGGTGCTATCCTTCTTAATATTTAAGGGCTTGATCCACACTTCCTTAGAGTTCATAAGTACTCTGTGATGCCTCTGGAGAACAGAAATCAGGTAAATATTCACACCCTGTAGAAAAATATTAAGATTCCTCTTGCTCTTTATATCTACCAGTCAATCCTGAATTTTTCTCTGTCTGGTGTTCCTGTTACAGTAGGATTAGTGGAGCATATGTGCTTCCCAAAAGACTAAAGTCTGATGATCTGGAACTGTCTTGAGTCACCAACAAACCCTTGACTCTTCCTGGCCTTCAGCCTCTTAGAGAGGCTGAGAAGAGAGCAGAGCATGGATTGGCAAATTTTTGCAAGATCACTGTGACCATTAAGACAGGAGAAAAAAAAAGAAAAAAGTATATCAGTGGTCATATTCAAATAGAAAGAATAATCACAACCTCTGGTCCGGTCAGCCTTATCCACTGCTTTAAGGCCACCTCTAAGGATTTAGGCAAGGGAGCTGAGCTTATGGAGTATGGTTAGACACAGGAATGAATGACACACCAAAATGCTAATTAACTTGTGGATAAAGTCTGTTACTGTAGCAGTTCTAAGTAGTGTATTATTCAAGACCAGATACATTGAAAATGAAAATAATGAGCTTCTGAGGGAGTTTTAACACCCCTTGGGTTAAACAGAAGCTTAAACAAAGACTTTCAAGATTACTCTTTTCTGTCTAGATATTTTAATTCTGCCTAAATGCCATATTTGCCATCAACAACCTTCTTGGATTTGGCTCCAGGTACTTCCCTGCATTGGGAGGTTATATATATGGTCCTTAAAATACAGCAGTTGATGTGTATGAATTTTACCAGCTAATCTTCAATGGTTATCTGATCCCACTGTATTGATAAAAAACACATGCTTCAGGCAATCCCATAAAATTCACAGCCAGTGAGTTTTACAGACACCAAACAAAATACACAGATAAATCTCAAGTATTTAGTGCATAAAGTAGCTGACTTAATTTCTCAGCTGCCATAGATTTATTCATTATAAAGATATTATTGAAAATCATTTTGATTTATGAAGGTCATATAAATTCAGTGTTATGTTGAGAAAGTGCTGCTAATTTATTACAGAGAGTGGATGTGGCCTATACTCTTGTTTGCAGAATTACTTCTTTTCTTTTATAATACAAAAACCACGTCGGTGTAGAAGACCTCTGTGCTTTCAGCTATTCAGTAGAGAATGACTACCAAAATCTGAACCCACCTTGTCTAACTGACCTTCTGAGAAATCTCTGCTGCTCTAGATGTAGATGATTATTTTGGGGTTGGATGGGTGGTTGCCATATCAGCATCTTTGTGCAAAGCCCTAACTCCCAAGCCATCAAAAATTTTCTGGGGCAGGTTAATAAATGCAAACCTTTCTAAAGCAGCCAATACTTGAATAAAAAATAAATGCCCAGCCAAGCATATACACTGATATCTCCAGTAGTGTTTGTTCCATGAATGTTTTCTGGGGAAAATCAATTCAGCCAGGAGGCTGAGCAGAAGAAGTTTATCTGACTGCTTACTCTCACTATCTCAAGGGCTAAGTTCAAAACAGCACTATGACTGATGTGCTTAGGTTGAAATCTGCTTCCAGCTTTTGAGCACCCTACTCATCTCCTATCTGCATCTTAACAAATGCAAAAGTGGCTCCTGTGTGAGTACAGGTAAATCTGTCTGTGCTCACACATTTTCTGCATCAGGGACTAAGGTTATTAACCAAAGTGTCAGGAACAGTGGGATTTACTTTCTGAGCAGATCATGCATAAGAACAAGGACTTGCTCTCCACTGACAGTGCCAAAGTATTGAGAGCCAGATTTTAACACCAGCTCTGGAGCTCTTTGAGTAGACAGGGAGTGGAGTGGAGGCGAATGTGTGTGGGGCACTACCACTTGCTGCTGGGATATTGCTTTTGATTTCTGAGATTGTTAATTGCTTAATTGAGCCAGAAAGAGTACCTGGGCCAGGATGCTCTGTTTAACATATGCTATATAACTGTCCTATTTTATTTAATTTACATATAGAGAATTTCATTGAAAATATCCAACACTAGCATTCTCTTTATCTTCCAGAACTTTGTTTTAGTTCTAATATTGCTTCACAAATTAAAGACCTAATTATCTTCCCTGCATATCCATTAGAGATTCTGTTCAGCTTGCCACGAACCATATTTTTTATAAACTAAAGTAAATTAGCTGCTGGAAATCTTTGCTTTCATATTTTTAAATCACTGTAACAGATCTCAGGGGCCCTTCTAAATTCTCAGTACCTCTGTTGAGCTAACCAAGAATCTCAGCAGACACCCAATGGCATGGTGTCCTCACCTAACCAAGTCTCCTCCACATTCCTGCTTTTGCTAAAAAGCACACTGGGCCTTATTGGACAAATAATTGGCAATACTTCTTCACATCAATCTCCAACAAGGACTCTCACTCAATCCTGTTTCCATTCAGTGGTTATTGGTTTAGAGTCCCACACACTGTCTGGGAGTTTATGACTCTCATTCCTAGAACAAAGTTCAAAGAACTCTGGATCACTCACTTGCAGACAGTTGCTCATAACTTATCCAAACTATACTAACACAAAACATGTTTTATTTCACTTTTACTTGCAGAAAAGATGAATGATGGCTGTGCTTTGACTTTTTTTTTTCACTCCAATATCAATAACATTTAATTTGCCAGGAATATTGTCTTACATTATTACCCTTCTAACACAAAGCTTAATGATTTTATCAAAAGCCAGCCAAGTCAAATGAAATAATACTGTATAGCTAACTGTTGTCCTGCCATTTGCCTTAAAAAAAAAAGTCTTATATTGCCCAATGATACTACTTGTACTATTGCAAAATATATAATTCTGAAGATAAAGCTGACCAGATATGACCACACTATTTTCCCTCTCTTTTATCAGGCCTATAAGTATACATTTATAGGTTCACAATGAACTGGTCCCCCCTGCAAATTACAACTGAGCAAACAAAAACTTCCAGTAGAGAAATCAACCCTTGCTTGTTAATCAACTTTGTATCATTAAAATTCATCTAAACAGAGCAACTTAGAAAAAATTGCTGTACCAATGCACAGAATACATCACTGTTTCAGTTACACCTCCCTCCAGTCAATCATAAACACTGTTTGCACATATTGGTAGTTTTCCTAACTCATAAAAACTTTAAGACCTGAGATACAGCAGTGATATGCTATTCCTGGTGACCATTTCACCCCAAATAAAAAGCGGAAGTGGCTTGGCCACATTCTTAGTCAGAATGTCCTTAGTCACAACCCCAAAAGTGTCTCTTCTTGCCAGTACCTTAACTTTATAAGAGCCATCATCCACAGATTAGTTAGGGCTGACTTCTCTGTGCATGCCAAGGTATCTCTTCCAGCAGAGTCTCACTAACCTGTGCAATGTCACCTGATTTTTACTTGCTGTATTGCTTGTCTTATTATCAGTGTCCATTGCCCCAAGAGCAGAGCCAAAGAGCATCCTTCAAAACTGGTAAAGTCAGCACCATTTATTTTGGGAAGGAAAGGACAGTAGTTAATATTTAATCTTGGTTTATTATCTGTCTGCTCAAGGTTCTGTATTGCTCCTGCCATTGCAGCACCTGAGTGTTTTACACATAAAAAGGTTTGGCAAGGGTTTAGTTCCCAGGGGACCACATAGTGCCTCTGGCTCTGTGGCCTGCTATTTCACTCAATAGCTAGGGACCTGAGGGTTTAGGTGCTTTACTCTCACAGAAACTGAATGTAAATTTTGCACTTCAGTCATTTAAGTTTTGAAAGACCCTTCCTATACTTTTACTAGGAAATAAGGAAACTGAAAAGCAGCCAGTGTGCAGCACAGGAAATATTAGTGACCTGAGGATTTTTCTATGTGCATCCATCACCTTTTGCCCTTAGTTTTCATTTGCCCCTGTTGTTCTTTCTGAAACCTGTGGAGACCATATGATATGAGAAATGAAATTTGTTCCTTCTTCACAAATGCCAAAGTAATGCTCATTCCCAAGTCTTTGCTCAAAGAAGGCTCTGCTTACACAGGGGGAGGAGACCAGTGCTCTCCAAACCCATCCTTTGAATGGCTCTGGCCCCACTCCAGACTGAAGAGTCAGAAAGAAAAGGTACAGAGTGCCAAATAAACAAATTTAGGCTACATGTTGCCAGTAGAAACTTTTGGGCACAGTTAAGCAAAACATTTAATAGTGCAAACCAGCATTGCACAACACATCAGGAGAGGAACAAACCATATTCCATTGAAGCTGCAGGAGGATATATAGATAAGACTAATGTAATCACCAGAGCAGTAATTTTGTCAGGATGCTAATACTCCTAATCTCAAAAAAATTTTAAAAACAAAATGAAACAAAACACCAAGAAAAAAATTACCTCACATCCTCAACAGATATTGATGAAAACAAGTGGTTAAAATCTCAAGTTTTATGTCTTATTTGAAAGATCAACACAGTTGTTCAGGGCTAGACAGCGTAAAACTTTCCATAAAATTAAATGACAAACAAATCATTATTTGATTTTATATCCACTAGGAGCAATAAACAGTGAGGCCTCACAGCTTCTGCAGCATCTGAGTAACTCTAAAAATTTCAGGACTGTGGCATGTAAGTGGTAAAACATCTGTTCAGTGTGGAGGGTTGTAGATATTCTTTGTAGTTGTTTTTGTCATCTCTTGCTGATAAATAGTTTTGGGGGGTCCCTCTGTATAGAAATGGCTAAATGAAGAGTTTATTTTTTCAATACCTTGTTTGACTCTTAAAAGTGGAACTATCATGTCCTCAGGCTCTTTTCCACTCCTATTTCTCAATATTTTTAAATTGTTTAAAATATTATGGTCAGTTATAAAAATGATAGATACCACATGCCATGATTTGACCTTATTTCTAAGCCTTTTGGTATGATGTTTCTAAAGAGCTAATATTATTATCTACATAGGCAGACCCTGTAATTGTATACAAACTCAAGAAGCCTGAGTTGGTTCTAGGGCTGGAGAACAGGTTCAGGTTCTTGGTTGAGGATACTACACAAATACTGACATAACTTTTCAAGAAACAGTTTTGAACTGGGAAGGTCAAGGCCCAAGGTCTTCCTACCTGTCTGGCTTAAAGTTTCTCTTTAAAGAGATAGAGGTGGGTGAGGTTGGCCATTGGTTTCATAGCAGGCTAGAGTTTCTGCTTTGCTACAGAACCTGAGTTTGTGTGACATTTCTCTATGGTAGAAATGCAATTGGTGAGTGTCACCCATTGAGTTTATTCAAAAATGTCTCCACTAGACAAATATAATCGCACTTCTAATTCAGATTTTGTGTTCTTTCATTGAAACAATTACATTGTCAAATACCAAACTATACTACACAGACTACTGAAAAGGTAGAATTTATTTTAACAGTTGCTTAATTTTTCAGAAAGTAGACTCAGCATTTTAGTGAATCACCAACTTCACTTTTCTCATCTGAGTCTCATTTTACACTCACAGCAGAAAAAAAAAATGAAAATGCGAAGAAAACTTTGCCTTTTAACCTCAAAAGGATTTTTTCACTTTAAAAAAAGGTACAATAATCCACTCCCTTCCAAGAATTTTAAGTTTCCTACTAAGCCCCCTAAGGAAAAAAAATTACAAAATTTTATTTATAACCTGCAGGTGGGAGGTGGATGCAGAAAGGCTTGACATAGTTGCCACATATATTCCTCTTTCAAAATGCTGTAGTACTAGCAACATTGTTTGCATGGCTGTAAAGTATAATACTACACAAGTGAGCAGACTTCCTTGCTTCTGCAGCAGGCACTAGTGACATATGTTATGTCACTTGAGACAAATGAATTAAACTTATGTTGCTATTTGGAAGTTGTTCACATCTATCTGAATTGTTTACAGAGGGAAAAAAAAAACAACTTCTTGCAATAAATTTGTGGAGCAATATACTGCTACATAGGACAGAGGGGATCTGTCTTAGTTTCTCCTCTAGAAACTGGAAATACATTGTGCAGCTGCTTACAAAATTCAGGCTCTGTTCTTCCAGGATATGCATTGTCTTTCACATATTAGTGTTTGTTATTTATTAATTGCAGTTTCTCACCAAGGATATGACTTAACAATGCGGGAGCACGTTTTCAATATGAGATTGACCTGTGACTTACCAGGGTGAAAAGTTAATGAAGTCAGCAGGAGTACCCGGAATGAGGGGGGACTTCTAAAACTCTCATGCTTTTAAAATCCTCTCAGAGTAAAATGAATGCACTGTCTCTTCTCACCTCTGCAAGCCACATGGATGGCAAAGAAATGGTGGGTAAGAAAAAAATGTATTTCCTATGTTCTGAATTGGTTTATATACGGGTCATGCAAGTTTACATAATCTGGACGCAATCTGCAAGCATCATATTTCAGGAGGAAATGTGAAGTATCAGAGGCTGTTCTTAATACTGTAGCACTCAACTTTTTTTCTAAAATTTCTTGGGGAAAAAATATGTTGAATTCCCAAAGAAGGAAGTCTACTGTGTGAAGTGATGAATGGATTTTTTAGATTGCTTTCAGTGAGAAAGGATTGTAGGATGGGAATATTGTGAAGTAATTTCGTTATCTTTTGGGAGCCTGCTATCAGTGATATTCAGGTTATAGTCAGATCTCATGCCGCAGATGCTTCAGTTGAGCAAGAGAAACAGCTCTTTTGACTCTGGGAAAGGAGAAGAACTAACTGGTAGAGAGTGAATGAGAGCACCATCAGTGGGACAAGCCTTCTGTAACCTGAATATATATCCACCATGCCACTTTCTCCTAAAGAGAGCTCTATAGAGCTGTGAGCAGAGTACCAAGTAATTTTTTTTTCTGGATGCTAATTTCTCATCTTAATGTCCTCCTCCAGCACCTTCCTAAAACTATTTCAAAACATCCATATTCAGATAATTACAGGCAAATAGAACCCTTCTGAGTGACTGGAACCAAAGAAGTCAGGGACTTCAAGTAACCAGTCTGCTTATTTTTGAGATTTGCAGAAGTTTACTGTAGGGTACAAAGTAAATAATAGAATACCCAGCAACAAAGCATTATGTCAGTCAGTTATCTTTTAAAAGGTAGTTAAAAGTACTAATCCTATTTTCAGCACTTTGTGTAATCACCATGAACTAAATGGCCATTAGAGCACCTTTCTAACAGAAACTAATATGGGAAAGAGCCATGCAAACCCACTTCTTCCCAGCCACTGTGAATACTGAAAAGCAAGAAGAAAAAATTACTTAAATCCTATTAAGACAATGATGCCTATACATTCCAATCCAAGATTAATTCTTTCCCACAAGGGCATATAGTACATTACTTCAGCCACCTTTTCAAAAGAAAGAAAGAAAGACATTTTGAAGAAAAAGGAGATAAATCCTGATTCCTTAAAGTCATTAAACATATGTTTAAGTACATGTGTAATATTCAGCAAAGCAGAAGCTTGAAGTATAGATTTGGTTTTTAATCATTTGTTGATTAAACTCAATGCTGTATGCAGACATGTGAAGAAGAAAAGCGAGTTGAAGGGTTAGCTGTTTAAAAGGCCAAGTTAAACAAGATGTAATTATGGCTTCACTTAATCTTTTCATTCTACTTCAAAGCTTCCATGTGTGGGAAGGGGTTTGACACATTAGAGTCAGCTTTGCTGTCTCATTTAGCTTGACTTTTTTTCAATGACCAACTCTTTTCCAATATACCTATTTCTTTGAAATACCACAGATAAATTCAGCCTACCACCTCCAGAGAAACCACACTGATACCAGTCAGCCCAACCCCTTTATAAGGTTGAGCCATTATTTTCCTATTTTGAATTTTACTACTGGTATAAAATCTTTAAAATTACAGACAGAAACAAGCTTTAAGGCATTGTGAGAAAAGATAAAGGGCCAGGACCATATACTCTGAATCCTTTATCTTAATATCTAATAATAAGCCCGCAGGTAACAGCATGGTCTGTGAGACCTTCTAGCTAGGTGCTTAATTAAAAAGCAAGATCAAAGGTCATTGCTTCATTTAGAATACAAATCTCTGCCTTTGATACTGTAAGGGCAGTGTGCAGCAGCCTGAAATAGAGAGCTTTGGTTCATGGGTCCCAGGCCAAGCCCAAGGTCACTGAGACTGGAATGCCCCAAGCACGCCGACCCCTCCCTCAGCCTTCCTGAGGACAGCATTTTGTGCTTTTTCTGCCTGAGCCCGGTCTCACCTGATCCTGGGTCACACTGACCCTGGCTGCAGGCAGGCCTCCAAGGTCCAGGAGAGTATGGTCAGCATCAGGGTGGTGTCCAGGAAAAGTGTAACCTCCCCAGGTGAAGTGTAAGGGTAGGCAAGGGGGCTTTACAGCAAAAGTTTCCTGCCCAGCTTACAATAGGAAATAGTCTGTTCCTCAGCCTTTTCCTAATGTAGCATAAAATAGAAAGCAGGTCATGACAATACTAAAAATTTTGAGTTTAGTGACAGATATAGGTAACATTTTAAGTTCAGAGGTGGGCAGGATTTCATTAGGCACAGGTGAAAAGTAAGACTAGGCTGGTTATGATGCTACAAAGCAAATCTCTATGTAGCCTTAAATCTGTTCCCCATCTTGGAGGACAATGGATATCCTCATTAGAGTTGTAAGTGAGAACACCCCAAAACTTGAACAGGGGTTAGTACTCTCATTTAACTCTAACTATAGCCAGACTATAACTTAACATAAATCCACCACCTTAATATATAAAAAAATCAAAAAATAAGCCATCCATCTTTTTTTTTGCCTGTGTTGTCTCTTCTGAACCTTCTACTTCAACAGCAACTCCCTGTTGATGTTGTTCTCCCTGTGAAAAACAAGAAAAGTCATGACACAAAGATTAGTGATTGAAAGTATCTATAAAATCCTAAAATAAGTTGATCAGTTGTAGTATTAATTACCTCTGCCACAATGTACAACAAAATTTAAATAAGTGTAGACTAACTTTGTTATTGTGCAAAATCCTGCACAATAATGTGAACTTGTTGTTATGGGATTAGACTTTGATCCCTGGGATTAATTTCCTATTATTGCTTACAGAACTGACACTCAAAATTAAGTATCCTCAATGCAAATTGTTTTCTTTTCAGAGATTCTAGAGGAGCCTTTGGTTTGGGCTGAAGTTCACCCCATTCCTAATGTGGCACTTCGGGACACAGTGGAGGCCTTGGAAGTGCTGTTGGTCTCAATGGTCTTGGAGAATTTTCCAACCTAAATGATTCTATGATTCATTTTGAAATAACACCTCTTTCTGCCACATTAAAATCTGAGGAAAAACTGTCAAGGGGTTTTACCTTGTTTTGCAGTTCTTCTTCCCTCACCTAATGAGATTAACATCCAGCTCTCATTGCAGTAATAGCCCAAGCCTAAGGGTTTATGAAAGTCTGACACAAAATCTCTACTAATTTGATTAATTTCTAAATACAATGAAAGAAATTTTCTCTCCTTCCTAACATCAACATCATTTAATTGTCAATTTTTTGGAAGTATCATTTTTCTCTTGATGTTAACATGTAGAGTATCTCTTCTAATACATCCGAAGGATAACTGGTCACTGTCAAAGTTAGAAGCAGATATCTTAGTACTCTTTTCCATTTTCTGCATTTTTGGCAAATATTTTCATTTTATGTTTGTCTTGATCTGCTCTGCCATTAAAATGAATGTATAGTGTCTCATATTCTATGATATCAAATAAGTCATCTGAATAGTTAACTGATGATGTCTTTATTTGCCTTCAACACCACCTTCTGTGGTTTGCACAATTCTGGGCATGGATGTTTTATTTTAAATAATAATTGAATTCACTGAGTAAAATTTGTGATTAATTTAGGCGTGAATTATTCCAGGAGCACTAGACACTTGTGAATAATGGAAAAATATATTTTCTGAATAATTTATTTGAAAGATAAGAATTGTACAATAAATTATTCAACCAATATGATTCAACTAGTCTTTAGTAATTTTTAAGGTAGCATGTACTCCCTCTACTGGATGGCTTGGTGCTTCCAAAGGAAGCTGAAAAACTGTAGAGTCATGAGTTCAGAATCATTTTTCCAAATATCTAAAAGTTCTTGGCTACAGGACAGGGGATCTTTAAATATTTGGGCAGCCATCTTTTTTAAAGTCCAAAAATTTAAACATAATTACTTGGCATTTTAGGCTGATGTAAAAAAATATATGTAAATTCCATCCTTAAGTATTATGTGACACTCTGTGATGAAATATGGCTTGGCCAGGGTAGCTCAAGGCATATGACACCCAAGAAGCTTTTATTCAAACAATGACTGGTGGCATCATTGACCATGGGAATCCCAGGATGTGTGCAGCACCCTGAGCTTTGTAATCTTAGTGCTGGTCAAAGTCCTCAACAAATACTTCACTGTATGAACATAATCTATTAAAATATTAATGATAGGAAATTATGAGTACATGTTGATGCCATCAGATAAGGGATGGGCACTGACAGCTCAGTCTGCTCATTAGGTGACCCCCTAAACTCAGGAGAAAGCATCCTGTCCCCACCCTAGTCATGACTATGGCAGTGGCTTTGATGTGTGTCATACATTAAGGTAAACACATTTCATTTCTTGTCCAAAATTGACTGAAAACATCAAGCATTGGGCTGCCTGGCAGGATTATATAATTTGAACTATATTATCCCTTTTCCAGTTACTTAGCCTCTCTGACCCAGTCTCATAAATAAGCAACTCATCCCCAATTACTTTTTCTGTACCAGTCCTATTTTGTTATATCAGTACACAAATTTGAGGACTTTTTGATGGGTTTCTCAGTCATTTCAGTCTTGTATGATATTTCTGATGTGCACAGTTGTCCTTGCAAGGTACAACCATCAAAAGGATGCCAACAATCCCATCTAAATTCCCATGAAGTTCAGCCTGCTGTCATGTAATTCATGCTAACTCTAACCTTTGACAGCCTCTTACTTTGATATCTGTTTCCTAAGCCATGCCCAGCAGTCATTCATAGTAATAATAATAAAAGACTATGATCTGGTCCTTCTTCCTCAGCATAAGATGCTCATCTTTTCTTGACTTGCCCGTCAGATCTTTTGATTTCAGACTGTGAAAGGTCCCAGGTCTTTCCAATAGAGTTCATCAGACTCCACTGAAATCTCTCTCAAAGGCTCTCTAGAGACTTCTGCAGAGAAGTGTTTTAAAGTTTGTGATGAGCCTGATCCAGCACATACCGAAGGACAGTCTTTCAATATTCTTTTTCTCTGAACTTCAGTCATGTCCTTTGAGAGTAATTTATTCTGGCAAAACCAAATTCAATGTAATTTTTAACTGACATTGAAATCAGTATAACTTCAGTGAAGTGACAGAATACAGATACAATAAATGAAAGAAAAAATCAAACCTGTTTTTTGCGACAGCAAAGGAAAAAAGTCCATAATTGCTAACATTAGGATTGGTGCTTTAACTGATGGACATCAACCAATCAAATATATTAAAAACCCATTCACTTTCATGCTATAATCTTAACCCCATGTACCAATAAAATAGCATGACGCTGCCAATCTCACTGCTGTCAATGGTCTTTAGATTGCAGCTTTTATAGTGAGAGAATGGATGGCATCCCTTTGGAGAAATAAAGAGAATGGGAAATATATTCATGACTTCATAAGCAGAAATTTAGAGTGGAAATCTTGAATTAATTTTCTTAGTTCAGATGTAAGATTGTATAAATGTTTGTCATTATTTCTTGTGTAAAAATGAAGATTCATATAAAGAGAATTTGTCAGAATGCTCATCACATTTCCATTATCTAGGAAAAATGTGACTTGGGATCCATTAAATACAAAAGAGTGAACAGCTAACTCACTTCCTGATAGTTATATCAAGATTAGTTAGGGTAATATATCTGTACAGTACATAGGAAAGTGTTATAGATTTATTTATAATCTCTCAAAAAAAAAATGGTGTTGAAGAGATATTTTTAGCAAAAAGAAAAGAATCCAACTTAAGAGTAAGGGGGATAGGTTTTTATTGTCAAAACTATCCTTTCTTTTTGTATTAATATAACTAATGTAACTAATATAAATATTCTCATTGATATTAAAATTCTGGAATTTAAGCATCATTAAAATGGACACTTTTTTTCTTTAATAACATTATTCTTCTTCTTGATAAGTGCATCAGACTCTTTTCAGTGATGCCCAGTGACAGAACGAGGGGAAAGCGGAACAAATCTGAATATGAGGGAGAACTTCTTTTCTGTGAGGGTGACTGAACACTGAAGCAAGTTGCCCAGAGAGATTGTGAAGTCTCCTTCTCTGGAGGTATTCAGAACCAGCCTGGACACCATCCTGTGTCCTGTACCTCCTCTAGAGGAACCTGCTTTAGCAGGGAGTTGGACCAGACGATCACTGGATGCCCCTTCCAACCGCAGCCATTCTCTGATTCTGCAACTAATGTCACCAAAACTCCTACCCATTATTTCCTTCAGCCCAGTAAATAAGTGCATCTTGAGTGTGCAAGTATCTGTAGCTACACAGTCAGCCTTATTACCTCTTCAAAAAATTAATCTCTAAGAGCACGAGCACATTTAAAACTGAAAATGATAACTGATTTTTCTATTTAATTTGATTTCTGCTAGAGGAAAGGAGGCCCATATCGGGGATCAGGAGTTTTGCTGTCTTCAGACCCAGTACAAAACCAGACCCAGACACCTCCAAAAATTACTAGAGACTACACATATGGCACTTTTGCTTATCTCCAGTGGGCCTGGGGCGTGTTGGAGAGACCATGTATGTGCATTTTGCTCTGTGCATGAGAGAGAAATCGTATGCATTTGAGATCTATTTATTACAGCTGTGATGCACAAACAGGTCACCTGCCAGACACATTGAGCCCATCACATCTGAGATGGTGTGGAACTGGCAGGTTGAGTTACCCCACAAACAGGTGGCAGGTGACAAGGCAAGAGTAAAGCCATGTCAGCTATTTGGGAACTTGCCAGGTGGTGGGCTGGCAGGCTTTACACTTTGGTAGCCATCTGACAGATAGGAAAATGCACCAGAGACAGAGCAAAGCCACCACATGGAGCGTTTTCCAAGCAGGCATGGGAAATGAATTCATGTGCTCTAAATTCCTTGTGAACACCCAAACTATAAGACCCTTCTTCAGCTCAAACAAAAAAGATCATATTGGAAAAATATCATATAGAAAATGAAAATATATAAGAAAAAAAGTTCTACTATAAATAATATTTCATTTTGTCCAGAACAGCAGTGAAATTTTGGAGGAATTTAGACCCACTTTTTTCTCACTGAAATATCTGAATTTCAGGAAAAAAATTCTAAAATATTTAAAGGAACGAGATTTCCAAACCTGGTCTAAAACTAAATATTCTTATTTAAAGCCCATCTTATAACAAGTTTGAGAGGCAAGTTTTTTGTTTTTTGGAGCTTTTTTTTTATTTGTAAGGAACAGAGAAGCATTCACAGCACAAGCCCTTTTTTCAGGACTGAAATAGAAGCCTACATGACCCTTAGGTTATCAGTCACAGCACTTTTTTCAGAGTGCTCTTTGAAAGCATCAGCTGTTACTATGGTTGCTAAACACTGCAGTAAAATGTTATTGTTTGCATGTGAATTGTCAAATCCTAGTAAATACAGATTGAAATGTTATATGTCCCATGACTGCCTCAGACTGAAGTTTTGTGGAGCACTCTGTCTCTAACCATTCACAGTCTTTCTCTGAATGAGGCTAGGTTTTGTCTGTGTTAGAAATGCTGGCGACCTCTTCTTTCATAAGCTCTTGTCCTTAGAGAAGACACTTGAAATTTGGCAGGAAGGTGAGAAACTGAAGATTCACAGCTGCAGTGGGTGTTAAAAGAAGAAGAGGTCCAAACACACAAAATACCATATCACGTTACATACTTAAAAAAACCTCACTAAATTATTCCTTTTTTGCTTTATTTGCTCCACACCTTTGTTTGACAACAGCAAAATACAGCTGACAGTACTCATCTTTCAAAAGCATTGGGAAAATAAAGGAAACTTTGTGGAAAGCTGAAAGTCTTTACCAATAAGCTCCACTAAAAATACCATGAGAAATTATTGATTCTGTTTGTAGGAGACGGTTTGGAAAACGTATGGTAAACAAAGCAGAAGCCACTACAAAGAACAAAGATGAATAAGTTTTCTTTTTTTGCTGCCTAGAGGAGCTTCAACATCTCTGTGTTCTGAGGCACAGGTTTGGGCGAAAAGGCTCAGTAGATGGAAACACTGGTTTGCAATAAAAATATGAATAAGATGTATCATTGTATTACTTAATGTATGAGACAGGCAAACAAAAGTAATACAGCTTGCAGAAACTCTGAGAACAAAATACCTGGTTCCTCTGATGACAGATGGAGTTCCTAGGTATAAAAATTTCAACTAATATTACACATGGATACTACTTTCAGCTTCTCATCAAGTCTTCACCAGCCTTTAATGTAAGTAGGTATTTCTCTGTGAATATGAACTTTTTTCCTGATCTCTTCTCTTTAATAGATCTGTTCATTTCAGCTCTGGCAACACAAGCATCATTGTAATTTGGAAAATGTTTGTATCCTCTTTTAATCAGGATATGTTAGAGCTCCCAGTCTCTTCAAAAAAATGCAGTTTTCAAAGCTTACTAGTGAGATAATTAGGGTCTCAATGCATTCTTAAGCAATTCCTCAGGTTTTATTATCTTTTACAGAAGGACTGTGCACCACTATGAAATATATGCAAACTAAATATGGCAGTGTAACCATGTTAGCTCAGACGCATGCAGTGTGTCTGTGTGTGTCTGTGTGTCTCTGTGTGTGTCTGTGTGTCTGTGTGTGTTTGTGTGTGTAGTTTGCCACGTGGAATAACAAGAAGTGTTAAGAATTAGGGCTTTCATCTGCTCTTGCTTTAGTATCCCAAGTCCGAAGATTTAAGCATCACACCAATTTCTCATCTTTCTCCCCTTACCAGAATCGTTGCCTAAGGACCCAGGCTGTTCATTCCAGTAGAACCTCCTGGTGCCTGGCTTGCTAACCATGTGGACAGCTGTACACCCATGACACTGCAGAGCTGCACAGCATTTTTAGCCAGGAACGCCTGTTACCTTATTTCTACATCACTCACAGAGGACTGGGACCAACACAAACTACTGATAGGGACTTTTTGCAGTGATGGGGGAGCTCCCCCCACCTAGGGATGAGCACTCATGGAGGGCATGGGAAGGTCAGGTTTGGCAGAGGAACAGACTACAGTGTAACAGGACATTCATTTCTCTTGTAAGCATTTTCTAATGAAGATCTGAGGCTTTCTGGAAATCCTCATGTCTGGCAACTGCAATCAACTGTCAACACCACAGAGCAAAGTGTGACACAAAGTTCATGGGGACCCATTTGCTCTTGCATTTATCGAGGACCATAACTATTATTTTGGACTCGGACCAGCTGTATGAAGCACAGTCTATGAATGCCATGTTCAACTGCAGAGAGAGCCATCTCAGGCAAACTTACTCTAACTGGTCTGTACTTTACTGCTCTCTCTTCTATTGTGTCACCCATCAGGACAGCTTATAAGCATCAGGGTGTCCTGTGGTTCCTTAGAAACAAATAATCCTCTTTTTTTAAATTTTATATGGCCAGGAATACTTGACTCTAATAGTGTATGAACCAGGAAAGTCTGTGACAGGAATTTTTGTCTGCAAGTAGCAAACTAAATTATGCATAAATATAAGAAACAAATGTAATGTTTATATGATAAGAATGATTTGTGGTGAGATCTGGAGTTTTTTCACTGTAACCTTTCTGAAGCTCCTTTGACATTGTACCATGGGTATTTTTAAGTCATTCATGTCACCACTTACTAAATAAACATCTCAAGTATTTCTTAGATCTGGGATAAACTATATACATTTCTCTTTCTTCTGCTCTGAGGTTGCTTATATCAAGAGGCCCTGTGACTCAGTTAATCTTTGCAAAGGAACCATTACACTGGTAATAAAATGGGAAATGAGTGCATGGCAAACAACACTTCTATTCAGAGAATCTAGAAGTGCAAAACAATTTCAGAGAACTGTAGCCATTAGCAAAAAGAGCAGATTACCTGTGACAGCCAGCCAGATATATGCACAATATATTTGATAGAGCTTTCACAAAGAACAACCAGCTCATTGTTATAGAAAATGCACAATAGATTTTAAAAGAATGGTGACCAGGATGAATGCTTTGGGACTGTAAACACCAGCATCAAAGTCCCAGACTACAGAAAATCCATGGAAACATCCCAGAGTGTCTCTGGTGGGTATGGTCCTAACTGTGCTATAAAGAGGCTCTTCCTTGTCCCCTCTTACACCAGTCAAAGGTAAAAAGGAGACAGAAAGGGACAGGTAAGGGTTTGAAAATCAATAGCTTGAGCAGTCTTTGGGATCACTGGCATCTTTAGATGTTTTAAGTCTACATGGATGCCGTTAGACAAAATGGGAGAAAAATCTATCAGGGGTTCCCAGCTGTGCAAACGCCTTTCCTCATCCCTCAGGCTCCTCTTCCCAGTGTCCTGAGTCTGGAAGATCACCATGGGGAAGCATCATCAACACACCCATCCCATGCTTATGCTTCCCCCTAAACATCTGCTACACCACACAGTTGGAGACCAGACACTGGAAAAGGAAGGTCAGTGGGTCCCAGCCTCACTGGAGAGGAGCTGCCAAACACTCCAGCAGATGTCAAGGCTTCTCTAAGCCATGGCAGTGCCAGTGACCAGCAAGGCAGCCACAAGGAGCACATGCATCCCCAACAAGCTGCTCTGACACAGGAGCCAATTACCCCAGCCATTCCGGACAAGGATCCCTGGGGGAATTTTGCCCAGGCACCACTCACTGCGGGTAGATGCTGCCTCCTGGGGGCAGCAACAGAAAGCTGGGGTTATCAACAACCTGTAGAAATCTCCATCTCATGCCTTTTGGATCCTCAGTGACCCTGGAGCTGCAGCCTTTGTGGCTCTCTGAACCCAAACCGTAATCCTAATAACAGCTGGGGGCTGAGGCTGAGGCCACCAGTACCACTGTTGGCCCACATTAGAATGATGTGGAGAGACCAGTGCTGGTGCAGTGCCTTTTCCAGGCCCAGTGCTCCTGCAGATGTAGGCTCAGTGGCTCCCTGAACCCAGCCCTAACCAAAATGACAGCAGAGAGCTGAAGATGAGGTATCCACAGCACTGGTGGTCCAGACTTGTACAGGTTGGATGCCAGGTGTATAAGGCTGAATTTGTGAACTTATAAGTTGCAGAGTAAGACTTACGCAGGGCCAGGACTGGAGCACAGGCATGTTTTAGCAGAAAAGAGATATTTCTAGGCAGCTGAGGAACTCATAAGAAGTCTCAAATTTTGGCTAACCTTTTGCTGGATATTGTTTCATCCCCCACTGAGCACAGAAAGCAAAAAACACAGCAGTAAGGAAAAGCAATCCTTGCTTCTCTCTAGGACTTGTATTTTTGAGGAAGTCAGAAGAGAAAATATCTCAAACTCATAGTAAATCTCCCTTCCAGGTGATTCACAGCAATGAGTTAAATCTGATCGAATGTAAATGTAGTTACACCACACTATTCTCTAGATTCCTTCAACAAGTCAGTGGAGACAAGCACGTTCAGGGTGTGATTCATGTCATCCCAAGGTAGGTATCTAACTAGGCCAGCTAATCACAACTTAAAAATGCCAATCTTTTTTATTCAGATTTAAAAATAGGTTGTGATGGTGTGTTAAGATATAAACACCTGGAGTAGGAACAGGTAAGCTTAGATGGTATAACTGCCACCCATCATCACACAGCTTAGGAAAAGGCAGTTGCAGTGTTCCATCTCAAGGCAGCTGTAATGCTCAGACTTTGCTCCGTTTTTTTGGCAGCTCTGATCTTGCTGCAGTCCTGGGACATAAAGCTCTAAGGAACTGGTACCTTTTTCTCAGAATCATATCTGAGATAAAATTCTGTTTTCTACCTTTCTCATGATGAAAATTAGCAATCGGGCTTCGTGTTGCAGACCTATGCAAAACACCTTGCTCTTACACAGCTACCAACCCTTTTTAATCAGCCTGACCATAATGGCTCTTTTAGTCACAGAAATACAGCAGGGAACAGGAGAAAATCCACATATAAAATTGTTTCTGAATGCACTGCAACAGTCCTAAACCCCATTTGCTTTCTTTTCTCTTTTAATTAGGTTTTCTATAGGCTCCAGCCATTAACTCTGTTTTAAAACAAACTGTCCAAGGCTTTTCTTTGATAACGGTTTAATTTTAGCTTTTCCACCAACCTCCGAAACACAATTAACTCTCATGCCTGGTATCTCTCATCAGATTTTCCTGCATCTCCTCCCTTGGCAGTCCTCCAAATCAGGTTCATTTAACACCCACAAAGTTCCCACAATCCCATCTCTACAGATCTCACTTTCCCTGCACATCAGCTCTCTATGAGAGCAACAGCTTCCTGTATCATTTACATCAAAGCCATCAGATGCTGTGAGCAGCAGCACTTGTATGACACTGTTTAATCCAATCCTCACTGCTTAAGTGCCCAGTCAGGACATGGAAGGAGGCTGCTGCTACTTGTTCTAAATGAGCAGCACAGATACATTGCCAATGCTGCCACCATGAAAACAAAGGCTTGGGTTTGGGCTTGGAGTTAATTACTTTCCCTTTTCCTCCCTGCACAGGCAAGAGATGATCAGTTCTTTTAGATTGTTCACTGAGTGTCGACACAGCCCCACTACAAGCTGTTTTTTCCCTGATATTTTCAGCGAGCTGTGCCAAGGGGCACAGCACGGCCCTTCCTCCTTGAGGCACAAATCACCAAACCAGTACTGTGGTGCTTCAGAGGAAAGCAGTGGGTCTGATGGGGACAGGAATACTCATCATCATTCCCTGCATTCCTGGAGAAGCTTTCATCTGAAGCTTTCAAAGAATATACCTTTTCCCAGCATATCATATAAGGCATAAACCTTACAATACTATTGACAGTATAAGGCAGTTGCACTTGTTCAGCTTGCTGAGTCCCTGGGGAAGCTAACACCAGCACCACCTAAAGCAGAGGCACTTTGTTTGAAGGCACTGGGTTCTCAGTCCTTTGGGCCATGCAGTTCTTGGCAATTAGGACTAAAAATCTGGACCACTAGGTAGCACAGCATAGTACTGAGATTCAACATGGTGGAGCCAAAATGCCTTTGCTTAAGAAGACAGAACAACTACACATAATGCACCATGGCAGAAAATTGCATACAAACCCTCTACATAAAGTGAACTGAGGACCTGTTCATAATTTTTGATCACCTACATCTCCAGTTTAGAGAACTCATCCCTCTAGAGCCCTGGCACAGCAGGGAAGTATGCACCTCAGTCCTCAGATCATCAGTCTTATTTTTGCAGGGCGAGATGTCTTTCTCCTATAAGGAAGGGCCCAATGTGCATATTTCTTCTCAGGTTTCCTGAGACTCTGAAAGCTCATTTCACTGTTATAAGACTACTTTTCTCTCAAGATTTACATAATATTTGGAACAAAAAATAAATAGACAAAGTTAAAAAAAATAACACTGAAAAAAATTAAGACTACAGCAAAGGAAATTAATGTCAGTCCTAAATGCTACAGAGAACTGCATGACAGAATTTATACACATTCTGTCTTTTACAAATGTAATTGGAAATTTCTCAACATCATTAGATGCCTGGGCATTTTTACAAATCTGCCCCTGAAGGAGCTGTGGCATAAAGTAAATGCTAAAACAAGGGGGTTATTTCCAATGATGCTTTCAGCAATGGATTATGGAAGCTTAAAATTATTTTTTTTATTCTCCTTAGCTTTGTATAGAGTTGGTAGGACAATAACATTAATCAGTGCATACAGAACTAAACTCCTCGTTGTGAGTCAGTAGTTCAGGACTCTGGCAGGCTGTAAAGCAATCTGCTACAGGCCTGCTGTGTGACTGTAGATAAGTATCTTTTTTTTAAATTCCTTTTTCTCTCCATTTAGGTTCTAGGAGTGTTGTGGTGGAACTGTTGGACATAGCACTGTATTCAGAGTATTCCAAGCAAAACTGATGAGATGTCCTCATATATCCTTGTATAATCTTCCGTCCATCCATAACCTGAAAATTCTTGATTGATAACTTTAGAACAAAAAGTGTCTTTGGAAAACTGGAAGCAGGAAGTGAAATTTGGACTATATTGTGGTAGGTCTCCTCCGTTATGTTTCTATGAAAACTGTGCCACAGTCTGGTTTATCTTTGAGTCCATCAATATGAAATATTGATGGATACAAAAATAAGTCATCACTGTTGGTGTACACAAGAGGCTTCATTAGAGCAATCAGTGTAACGAGTCAATGTAATGTGGCAATTATGTTTGTGGTTGAGACTGAGAGACTGGTTGTAGATGGCAAGAGAAGGAAAGAGAACTTACTCTGACCACAGAGGACTTTTTTTGCTATAAGGCAGGTCTTAGAAGGAGGCAAAGTGAAGAAAGCACAAGCTTCGGAGAAGAAAGGTGCAGCTGACAGGTTCAAAATAGCTGGCAGACTTTAGAGAATGAGAAAGGAGATGGAACAAGGCATAAAAAAGTCTGTAAGAGCTTTGACAAAAATGGTTTCAGTGGAGTAAGAAGAGCAATTCCTAAATTGGCGAGTGAGCAGTTAAGTAAAGAGATTAGGAAGAGAAAATTAATAGCCAAGGTTTAAGACAGGTGTAGCCAAGGATGGGGGACAGAGATTACTCATGAAGCAAAGGGGAAAAATAAATCAGGTAAAAGCAAATTGAAATATTTTTGTAAAACTGATATGATTTTTTTTGTGTGTGTTTTCCTTTCTGTATTTTATTTCATTTCGCTTTAGAACCAAGATTGAAAAGCACAAAATCCTTTGTGAGAGGCAAGGTCTATCTCCTATACAATCTTCATTGCAAGTGAGTTCTGGCTAAAATCACTTTCTGCTTTCCATTGCTAAGACACTTGAATATTGAAACTTCTACACTTTAGTATAAACCTATTTTGAAGAATTCTGGACCACTTTGTTCCAGAATAATGCTTTTACCTATTTATAATGTATTCAGTGGCAGTTCTCCATGAAAACTTTTAGGTTTATATGGGAAGTTGCTTTTCTAGAATATGTAAAAACTATTTTATTTCAGTATAATTGCTGGGGATGTGACTTCTTTAGTCATGATGCAATGCATCACTTACTACTTTTAGTCTTCAATTATTTTAACTTTTTTTTTTTTAATATGGTACCGCTTCTTCCAGAAAGGGAACACACTTCACTCTTATAAACTCATCACATGTCAAAGAAGTCAGCTTCCATTTTTGCCCAGGAAAAGCTTCAAATTACAGATGCTTTTAAGTGGTATTCTACTGACTTTCATTGTTGTCATGACAACATCATTGAGCATTTTTCTGCACATCTTTTCCATTCAGGTTTTGCTTGTAAATGTACAATTTTCTTTTAAGATCATTTAGAGGGTGACATGAAGCTATATTAAAGCTGTATTTAGACAGTCTTTACACTGACATCTCTAAGGTTGCCATCAAATTTCAGTAGATGCAAACTGAAATATGCCATATTTTTTAGCTGAGACAAGCCTGAGAGAAACAAGGTCCGTGGTTTGCTCTGGAGTAGAAATCAGCTCATAACGTCTTATGCCAGTTTTCCAGGCAGTAAGACAAACCCTTCTACAAAGAATAGATTCTCATATCTCAAAAACAAGATGTGGAAGTTCCTTTAACACCTCCCGTTTTGCATGTGTTTACAGCAAAAAATGTGGACAGTTAGTCACTTACCTCAAAATTTATTAGTTTTAATGATTCATTTTTCAGTGGACACCGGGACACTGTTCTTGCAGCAGTGAAGGGTAATGATGGGAGTGTTGCATGGAAACTGAGGAGCAGTCCCTGTCGGTAGTGTTGGCTGAAGAAGAGGAAGGGGCATGTGAGCGCCAGAAGTAAATCTGCCAGCAGTGCTGAGCCACAGGCTGCCAGTGTGACAGCACTGAGTGCCTTCACATCCCCTCCTTTGGGCAAGTACTGCTCTGCACAACTAACAAATTATGGTCCCTGGCTTCTCATAGCATGCTCATATTTCTTAAAGCATCCAGTTTTATCTAATTGCTGTTCTCCTTACTCCCCTGCTTCTTACCACATCACAGAGAAAACACACTTTCAGTGTAATCAATTCTAACTGCTAAGGATGCATTGCTGAGCCACTTTTTCACACACTCTTAGTTTTCTTCTTGCTCTGAGTGGCTGGAACTAGATCCCTTTCCTCTTTAACCCCTTCAAATTCAGAATCTGATGCAGATTTTTAATTAGGGTAATTTTTTTCCTGCTAACAGTTTTGGTTGCATCCTCATGGGTACTCTGATGCTACTTCGTTTGGAACACCTTGAATGGGAAAAACCCCACAACTTTCTTACAGCTCAGCTCCACTCCCAGAATTTGTCATTTCCCTTCCTCCAGGGCATTTGGCAGTCCACACCATTGACCTGCAATGCCTGATAGTTCTTGGCATTTCCAAACATTTCATGGCTTCTCTAATTGTATTGCCTCCTCCAGTCATTTGCTCCATGTGTCAGGAAGAGCCCTCAGGGCTCTTGCTCCCCACTGATTTTCAGTCTCTGGCAAAGTACTAACAAAGTTTCATATCTCTCTGTTCCACTGGCAGCTGCAAATAAATGCTCCTATTTTCATCTGCTCTTTGGGGAGCATCATGCAACAATTTCTATTCTGTTCAATATGCAAATACCCTGGCTTCCTTCTGTTCCCTCAGAAAGTGAATAGGGTTTCTAAAGAGAGACAACATATTTTATTAGATTAATGGAGTGAGAAGAAAAAAGCAGAGGAGCTTGAGAGTACAAAAGTTTTTCTTTATTTGCAGAGAGCTGTATGCATGCTGCTAATATATATCTGTAACAATTTCTTAGCTGCCTCACATCAGGAAATATCTTCAGACAGGAAGGAATTTAAAACCACCACTGAGTGGTAAACCTTGTGGGATTGTCAATGTAAGGTCTCTGGGAACCCAAGCAGGGTGTAAGTCCTTTCAGAGGACACTACAGATCCTCTGAGGTATCTGAAATGCACATGTAATGAAATAATGAATTTTAGTAAAAATTATGCTTGCTGTGAAAATTCATAGTCATATTTTCTTGTTATTCTCCTGTCTGAAAATCAAAGAGCAGAAACTTAGGCAGCCAAGTCACAAAACAGGAGCAATGAACATTGATGGTGTGAGTGGATGGCTTGTGAGCAGTCTATAGCTCAAATGTTACTCATTCAGATTATTCAGAAAACCCCTATGAATAACAAATACTCAGAGAAAATAAGGGACAATTTAGTGAATGGTCCCATCTGCACTTCTCAGAGCTAGTTATTCGAAGGTCATGGCAGTGGTGATGTTGGTGATGAGTTTGACAGTACTGAAGTCACTGCAATAAAATCCTATTTCAAACACACTGATGGCAACAAGGGTAAATTATATGGGAGTGCAGATGAGACCTAGAGGAAGGCTCTTACTCCCATTAGCTATGTGCAACAGTGGCTCTGCTGTAAGTAGAGCTCAGAAACCAGCTGATCCTTTATTCAGCACTCAGGAGTCCTTTACACAATCTACAAGCAGCAGAGAGATTTTGGTGAAGGTTTTCTACAAGGACAGAATAATGAGGATGTATGTTCATGAGGATGTGTACCTTAATGAGGTGAATAAATAATAGAAAAAACTAATTTAAGCAAGATGCAGAAACAAAATCTTTGGCTCAGACTAATGATAGAGTCTACCCAGCTTCATAGTGGAGTGGGATGCAGGGATCATAAATAACTGCAAGCTTGCGAGCTCTGGACCCAGAAGCAGCATAGCCACATCAGAGTGACACAGTGCTTCAGTTAATGAACTCAATTAGATGGCACTGACATGTTCATGGTAGGGTAGATATGCCTCTAACTGCTTCTAAATGGGCGTTAGGTGTTATGCCCAAAAATAGCAAAATATGTAATATAGCAAAAAATGTAATACATAATATAGCAAAAAATGTAATGCCATGAGTACTCTGGTGCCAGGCAATTAGAATGAGAGAGCTGCACTCTGCTAAGAAGTGGGATAAGGTTGTCCCCAGGCAGGGGACAGTGGTGCAGACAGTGCAGTAGAGCCCTGGCCTCAGGTCCCATGGGAATGGAGACACCTGCAAGGGTTACTTGTTTGTTCCAGTAAAAGGTAGGGTTTGTAATCAACTTTGTGCAAGATTTCTTTTTATCTAGTACTAAGTTGTTTTCTGCTCAGTTGCTTATCTGAGTAACTAATTTTATGAATTAATTATCTCCTGGGTTTTGACACGAAATATATATGTCTTTCATAGAGTTCCAGCTTCCCTCCAAAGACAGCAAGCTGTCTTGCAAGCAACGTTGTCCTGTATAATATTAACACTTTTTAACTATCTAAGGGACAAATTATGTTCACTAACCTGAGTAAATTTTTTAGACTTTTGACTGAAAAAAATATGACAGAGATCTAGTTTTAAAAAAAGAAGACACAATATGGACAAACACAACAGTGAGTGAGAAAAACCCTCACCTGGAGCCCCTGTGTATCACTCCTGTGGCACATACCCAGGGATCTCTCTTCTCTCTTACTGCTTCCCAGCACACCCAGGTTTTCTTTTAGAGAGGAGATATGTTCTGCACATGACAGCATTCGGCTTTGCTCATAATCTAATAAGCAGTGTGTTCATATGAAGCCATGTCTGTCATGTTGTCATGTCAGTCTTACAAAGTGATACAGCAGAGTTCTCTCACTTAATAGAACTCAAACTCTTTGTACAACCAGAGGCAACCCAAATCCATTTAAAAAGAAATCAGTATGTGCAGTCTCATGTTGAGGGAATATCTTGTAACAAATGCCGTTCAGGTCTGTCTTGTAGTTTGTGATTCCAGGATCTTGCTGAAACACCTGAATAGCATCAATGTGGCAAATTGCTGCTGTGGTGGCCAAGAAGATAATGTGTATTATTATGTATACATTATCTAGTTAACAGCACACAGAATGTTAGTGAAGCATTTTAAATTGTACCCTTCATTTTTTACTTCAAACGGTGCACCAAATATTTTGATCATTATTTTTCATTAAAATTATGTCTTTAGCTCCTCTCTCTATCTTGCTATCAGCTTTCACTAAACACATAAGATAGATTAGTGGAAGTAGGATCCCATGTGGCTCTGAGATTAGATAAAGGATGATGAAAGGTCTTAAACAGAATGAGTAAATAACCTGGGTGTTCTAGAAAAGCAATAATAAAATACTCAGAAAAGGAATGAACTCTCATTTTTTGTGCTTGCAGTGTTTATGAAAAAGCATAAAATACTTGTATTTTCACAAATAAATTGTAAATTTTATCAGTATTTATTTTGAGCTGTGATTCCCAGCACGGTCATCTTAAGATTATCTTGTTTGCACAGAAAATTCTTTTGAATGCTCTCATAGAAATACCCACTTATTTGTCATATGAATTTTATCTGTGTGTCACTCTATTTCCTAATTTGCCTTAGCTACTGCATTGAAAGCAGAGTTGTGCTACTTCTTTACAATCTCCTTGTTCCTGTAAAAGTCACAGCAATGTCGAAGTGTTACATTTGTGACAACCCCTTCAGCTCCAAATTTCACAATAAATCATGGAAATCACCAAGATAATGTTGCTTCCATGGGATGGGGAGAAAAGAGCAATGTAGAAGGCATGAAGGGCTCTTCTGTCTCATCCTGACAGCAGCTGACCAGTTTCCCTGGACCTCTGTCCCTGGTCCCTCAATGCAGTCCCCCTGTCATCTTGCAGGCCCTCAGCAGGAGCAATCCTCATGGACTGCCACTGCCCTTCCTGTGTCAGAGAGGATGCAGACCTGACACCTCCTGCATGGCTCTGCCTCGCTGCTTTTGTCTTTGAGGGGCTAAGTCCCATCAGCTCCCCTAACCATGCCTCTCTCCGGCACTGGATGGTAAGCCTGATGAGCAATCTGATGAAGTTTCTTCACAAAAACTGTCAGGACTGCTCCTGAACTTCAGTCTCTCCTCAAAAACTAGAACATTTGTGAGACAGGAGCCAGATGAAGTAAGAGTTGGGTATTTCTTCAGTTGCCCACAAATTTATTGGTGACAAAAATACTTGGCTTTCCCTCAGGCTGCCTGGCTGCATAGCCTGTATACATGCTTTTGGGTGGGAAAGGCTTCAAAACCAGCTGATCCAACTACTTACACTGCTTTCTGCTGTGCGTGACCTTTCTATAAACTGCAGTTGGAAGATCAGTGCTCTCTACATGCACACTGTGATACAAGGTACAGCAGAGGCAGTAATGACAGTCCCCAGCATGTTCTGCTGGCACTGTCAGCTCCTTTCATGCAGGAATCCTTACAAGATGATTTGACTGATACCAGGCAGATGGAATAAATAACCTGAAATTCTTCCTGTAACAGCCCAGAGGTTTTCTGCTGAAGGCAGTTGGTATTTGTTAGGTAGATTGTACCTGGTCAAAGAGTGCCCATCAGCAAGACAGGTGTGTGGGAGGATGTCTGGGGAGAGCTTGGTGCTAAGGGCACGTCTACATGCTCATGCCTGGCAACTACACACATAGCTGTGCTTTCTACAAGACACCTGAGATGCTGAACACAGTCTCCACCAGCTGCATGCTGAGCAGCTCCATGAAGTCTCCCTGACACTTTCATTCCCAAGCACCCATAGGAGGAGGTGGAGCAGCCTGTGCTCCAGAAGTGGAAAGGTTTGGTACCAAGTTTAAGATATTGGAAAAATATTTATGTGTTTCATTTCCCTTGAAATTAGTAGCAGTCAGGCACCCAAATATCGTTAAAAACAATAGGATCTTGTGGTTTTCCCATCACTTCTGCAATAGTGGGTAATGGAATAGAGAATTGCAATCACATATCTTAACTTCTCTGTTACTTCATTGGCTACTGGACCATTCTCCCACTGTGATAACAATATGGTCTTATCAAGGTTACTCTCATCCTACCAGCACCTTCCTGCCTTCTTGCTGCCTTCCTCTCCCCTCTTCTCCTGGAAGTGCAACAGCCCAGGGCACCTGTCACAGGTGCTGGTAGATGACAAGGAGTGATCTGTGCCTCCTTATTTCTTGCATGGTGTTTTTATCCCTGTGCTGAGGGTGGAGACCTAATGTCTAAACATGCATGTGCAGTTGGAGCTGAAAAAAAACCCACTCCTAAAAGAAATCTTTGCAGTGAAACAAAAACCAGCTTTTTTTCTAGTAGTACCTTTTTCCCCCTCTTAACTTCAATTTTCCTAGAAAGAAGTGGGGATCTCAGCTTGCTTCATGTTAAAATAAGGATAAGACATATCCTGTGCATCTCTAAGCATCTGCTCTTCTTAGTGTATTTATATAAAGTACATTTCTGGGTTAGAGCAGTTACTATGGTGTATGTCCCCATGCTGCCATTTTACATCTCTCTAGAACTCTGGGGGGGGAAAGTTAATTTCCTATAAATGCTTTCTTTTGCACATCTGTTCCCATGTGAAAGGGCCATTCTGAGGACTCTGTATAGCTCCTGAGGAGTTCAACAAAAATAGGAATACATTCTTAGTTTGTATAGCCAGGATGTGGATCCATTATTTAGAAAGTATTTCAATTGTCTGATGTCATTCAAATTTTCTCTTATTCAGTGCTGACTACCTAGCTCTCTGTGGTGGGAGAAAGAAAACAACCCTTCTTGCAGAGGTAATCACACTGCAATCAAACTGTGCAATATGATTAGGTCTGCCTGAGTCCTTGGTGCATTCTCAGTGCATTGAAACAGTAATCCCAGAGGAGCCATCCATTGTACATCATTCCTCTCAGTACCGGCGGCTGATAGAAGTCATGGCCTAAAGAAGCTGCAGAATCTGAAAAACAAACATACTAGAAGGGGAATGAAATGGAAAGCCAGAGCAAAGAGAAACAGCATGAAAGAAAAAAGATGTAATTGAGGAGGGGGAAAAACAGTCCAAAGGAAAAACACATCCCAAGTAAACAGAAACGGTGTTAAAAAAACTCCAAAAACTAACAAAAATAAATTCTCAAGAAAGTAAAGCTTGGTGTGAAAAGAAAGGAAGAGCATGGAAAAAATAAGCCCTACTTTCTCTCCAAAATCAAACCCAGAAAAAAACTAGGCAAATAGAGAACACAGAACAATGCAGAGAAAATTTAAGAGAAAAATATTTGGGAGGAAAAAAGCACAGCTCCTATGGGAAATCCAGGATAGTCTGCAAAGGTGAAGGTGTCTTCTCTCTTGTTATCTTGTAGGATATACAGGACTGTCTGCAAAATGTGCAGCTCAGAAATACAGTTAGTTAACTGGGATTACAGTGTTTTTATCATTGAAGATGGAGCTGGTTTTATTGCCCACAGAGGGCATATGGTACCATTTCTGTTTCACATTGGATAGTATTGCTCTTCAAAGCAAGTTTAGGGTGCATGACTTTCAATCTGCTCTTCTCAGGCATCTGGAATTGTCAAAAAGGAGGCCCCATTGATTTCCTGGAGTTGAGTTTCCACTTATGAAGTTTATTCTTTTGGCAAACTTTCCTACCAAGAAAAGCATTCTCTGGATTTTCAAAAAAGCAAACACAGTGGGACAAACCCAGTGCTGAAGTAGAGACATTTGAAATGACAGGGAACTGCACCATTTTTACTACTGTCACTTAGAGCTACCTGAAAGTAAAAGCAAGTGTAAAACAAAGGTTTTCTTTCTTTATTTTGCTTGTTTCTTCTATCAAATCAACTTACTTCTGGGCTAGTGGTTTCTAACACAAAACTACCATCAGGTAAGCCTGTCCTCCATTGCGAGTAATCTCCATCCCCTCCAACCCCCTAGTTTTCACTGACTTTAATGTTTAGATGTTCAGCAAGTAGGCCATACACCAGAAAGCTAATTTCTATAGGAAAAAAAGTGCCACGTTCTTTGCAAGGAAACCCTCAAGGATTTATTAGGAAAGCTTTTTCAGGAGGTTTTTTGACAATTTTTTTTAAAAGATTTCTGTTACCGCTGAACTGAGGGCTTTGTGAGCTCTCACTGTGATACACAGCTGGGAGCTCTGTTTTCCATTCCTGAATCTGTACAGAAATTCCAGGAGATGATCATTTTATAGTGACAGAACCACACTGTCACTTTTCAAATTTTTTTGGTAAATCAAATGAGAGCAAGTTTGAGCATTGACTTAAGGCATGACCATATCACTAGTTCTGATTGCTTTAGTTTAATTGGTCCCACGGAAGTGTTGAAGGTCAGCATCCCAATTATAGACACCTTTGACAGCTGAGTCTTATCTTTGTCTCACTCACAATATAAGAAAGACGTTGAGAAAGTAGAGCAGTCCCAGCATAGGACAGCCACAACGATAGAGGCAGGACTGCTTGCACTGCAGGCAAAGACTGGGGGATCTGGGCTGGCTCAGCCTGGAGAAAGAGTGGTTTTGGGAACAGCAGCTGCTGCTATCTAGGGGCACAGCATCAAGGAAATAGGTCTGAAGTGTTCATAGCAATGCATGGTTGGAGGATGAGGAACAGCAGACTTTGAAACAAGAGAGGCTCAGAATGGAGGTATGGGGAAACACTTTCCCCATGCCAGTCCAGCAGTGGCACAGGCTGCACACAGAGATTGCACAGTCTCTGTTCTTGGAGGTTCAAGGCCCATCTGATAGATCTGTCAGCAATTTGGTCTGGTCTTACAACTGAGTCTTTTCTAGGCAGGAGGTTTGTCTGGAGACCTCTTGAGGCCCCTTCCAATCTGAATTTTCATGTGATTCTCTTTTAATG
Organism: Motacilla alba alba; assembly: GCF_015832195.1. NCBI lineage: Eukaryota > Metazoa > Chordata > Aves > Passeriformes > Motacillidae > Motacilla > Motacilla alba. The sequence continues at coordinate 14,289,800 of NC_052019.1, read as the reverse complement.
ACCAGTGAGCAAATGAACATTAGGACTTAAAATAGGTTTTACATGAGTAACTTTGAGTAGAGCACTTACACATGCTATTAGAGATAGCCAGATCCATCTGTCAAGTACATTGGTAGATTTTTAGGGCACTTCAGAGCTTGAATTAGCCCATACCAGGACCTTGACTAGGACTTTAAAAATGCAACATTCACCTATACCCTTGTAGTATAATAATTGTCTCCTAGGGCTACAAGGATCTCTGACAGAAGTGCTAAATTGTTCATGAATACAGGCAATTAGGAAAAGAGAAACAAATAAAGGCAAAACAAATCCAGCTGGAGTTATGCAGCACAATTATACCACATAAATAAAGCTTTATAGAGAATATTAGACCTATAGCCCTATGCAGTGGTGGAGTGAGATTATTTTACCATGGGCATTGAATGTTCTGTGGTGTTGTGTACAGCACTTTAGAGTTAGTTGTTAACTAAATTTGCCATAAGCACTAGTCTGACAAATGTTGACTTTTTTGTATAGTCTTCAGTGAAAGCTCTGAATTGCATCTCTGGCCTGTGACTATCTCTAATGGAGAGGTATAACCCACACTGGGTATAAATCATGACACGCTATACATCATCTGGATTCTAGGTTTGCCTCCAAAGAGCCCTGCACATTACAGTTACTTTTGCAAGTAGCGTACAAATCTTTTCTTTGAGCTGTGAGGAGATCAGCAACCCTGGTAAACAGCACACAGTGGTATAAGTGCCACTGCAGTCACAACAAAAATTATGTGTTTCTTCCCTAAAAAGCTGCTAGCATGGTCTTCGACTTGACAAAGGAAAGAAATTGCCCAAGTCAGCCCTAAGCACTTGTTAACAAAATTTCTATGGGAATTTTGCTGATAGAAAATCCAGTTTGGCCTACCTCAAACTCCCCTACTGAGTAGTTTATAGAATTTCATGGTGAGAGGTTTTTTGACTGGTTATCATTAAAGTTTCCTTTTTAAGTCAATCACTATTATGTGCCAGTGTAACTTTGTCATTTTTTTGAGCTGTTCTTTGTCCTAAGGAACCGATTACAGCATCAGTGTCACACAAAGACTACCATTTCACTAGCTGCCCTAAATCACCATGTATTACAAGTCTTCCACAGAGGTGAAGACCTATGACAGATCTTTCCGGCTGTACCAAACCACGTCGCCATCATTCACAGAGGGGAACCTGGACAAGCTTGAGAGTGAGCCCATGACAACCTAATAAGGTTCAACAAATCGAATCACAGGGTGCTGCACCTCAGTCAGGGCAATCCTAGTCATAAGTACAACCTGGGAGATGAACTCCTTGAGAGATCTGTGGAGAAAGATTTGGAGGTGGTTGTGGACTAAAAGCTCAACATGATCCAGCAATACTCACTTGCAGCCCAGAAAGCCAGTCATGTCCTGGGATGTATCCAAAGCGGCGTGGCCAGCAGGCCAAGGGAGGTGATCTCTCTACTCTGTCCTCATGAGACTCCCCCTCGAGTTCTGTATCCACCTTTGGGGTCACAACACAAGAAAGATATGAACCTGTTACAGAGGGTCCAGAAGAGGCCATAAAGATGATCCAAGGAATAGAGCACCTCTCCTATGAAGACAGGCTGAGACAAATGGAGTTGTTCAGCCTGAGAAAAGAAGGATCTAGGAAGACCTCATTGTGGCCTTCCAGTACTTAAAGAGGGCCTACAATCTTATAATCTTTTGAGGGAAAGCAGCTTTTTCATGGGCATATAATGATAGGACAAAGGATCACTGTTCTAAACTAAAAGAGGAGAGATTTACATTAGATGCTAGGAAAAAATTCTTTACCAAGAGGGTAGCAAGGCACTGAAATGAGTTCCCCATAGAAGCTGTGGATGCCCCATTCCTGTAAGTGTTCAAGGCCAGGTTGGATGGAGCTCTTAAGCAACCTGGGAAAGGTGTAGGGGTAGGGGCACATGGTAGGGGGGTTGGAACTAGGTGGTCTTTTGATTCTGTTATATTATTCTATGATTTCAATATCATAAAAGACAAGCAAACCATCTAATATCCTGATTAATACGATCTGTTTCAAATCAAGCAAAATAAGCATTTAATACACAACTATGGAATTGCAGGTCAAGAGTTTTCAACTCCCACTGTCACTCATAATTGCAGCTCTTGAGCTAGGAGATATTTATACCCTTGGTGTTCCTGTCCTCATTTAAGGTTCCTATCCTTCTCCAGCATCTGAAGCACAGCAACTTCTTCTGCATAATTCAATAGCACTGAGTCTATTCAGCTCATGAACTTTTTTAATAAACAATTACGCAGAGCACAGCTACAAACAAACATTTTTGTCAAACTGACATGTGGCACTTCATCTTGAGAATCTCAGGCATTGTCAACTTTTGATGTCAACTTTACTCTGAAACATTACAGTGGAGTCACTTTTTTTAAACTGTTATTAATATGAATATACATTGTCTACATTGAAAACAACATTAATAATGTGGGCAGTAATGTAATAAAAATATCAGAGCAAACAAGTGCTTGATTGAAAACTGGCTGTGATGAATTAGGGACTGATGATACACAATTTTTCTAACTCTTCTTGACGGTCAAATATAATATTATCCCTAGCAAAAATCTGAGGGAGAAAGAAAAGGATCAGCAGTCTGGTTAGATCAAAATATGCAAAAAATACCTATATATATTTTTTTTTTGTACTGTTAAAAGTTAAGCACTCAAATACATATGATGACCAGCCACTGCCCCTTTGAGTCTTTATCTTGCAGAACTGATGTGTGTATAGAAGTCATTAGTGACATACTCAGGTAAAAGACTGATTAAAGAGCATCTCCAAGAGCACCTGCATCCTCCTCATTGTTTGGAGCTGCAGAGTAGGTCTTATCTTGATACATATCACTAAAATGTGGGCTGGCTCAGATGCAAACACCCAGATGAACACTGCTCCCTCAGGCCTGCAAAGTCAAAGAAGCACTGGCCATTGATGATGCTCAGTGATCTGATTGTCACAAGGGAGCCATTTATAATTTATGATTTGAATCTGACCAAGACAGCTCTGAACTCCAGGACTGAGCCACTGGAGGAACTTCAGCCAATCAAGAAAGACAAACAGAGCTTTGCTGTTGATTTCAGCATAAGGATTATCTCAGTCTCTGTTTGAGGCTACAAACTAGATTGTATCCAGGCATGAAAGTGCCTACAGCCTCTGAAAAGCCACACAAGAGTTAATGCAGCCAAGAGCTCAGTTTCTGTAAGGGTTAGAAAAATAATAAGTGTTTTTCTACATTTCTATTATTTGTCATGAAGAATTAAGCCACCTGGAATAATTAACTCACAAAGGCTGCCTGTTTAAGTGCTGGCAGGCAAAACATGTTGAGCTAGGAAAACTTCCATAGCAAACTTCATATTTGAAGAATACGAAGAATATTTGAAAAGAAGTTTTTGAGTAGATTTGTATAAAGAAAATCAGAAAATAAGACAGCAGTCATGGAAATGTGCATATTGCAATCAGAAATATTTGTAGTAAAGATGACATGCACTCTACAGGGAATAAGCCATTGACATTTTAATTTATGAACAATTTATATTTTCTTTTTTTTTCAGTAGATTGTTCTCGCTTTTCAGAGAGAAAAATGCTAAATCTAGTTTTATTTTCCATCCTCTACCCTAATCCATTATTTTTCCGTTGAGTGATCTGATACCTTTTATTACTGTTGGTTCTTCTTGAATGTACTGCATTGTTCACACATGGAAACCTCTGTTTTATTTGGATATTTGAAGAAAGAAAACCAGGAGAGCTGTAAATAGCAGTAACAGCATGGCAGGGTAAGTGCCAAGGAGCACCAGGCACCAGGGGAGGCTTGAGACTTTCCATGGGAGAAAACAAAGTCTAAGAGTTAGGAATCCAGCTGACAGAGGAATTGAAAATGGGAAAGCAGTACTATTGTGCCATGTTTTCTGGTAAAAAGATGGTTTGTGTGGACAAGAAAGCAGCTCCAAAACAGGAAGCTGGGATGTACCTGAAGGATTTTGGCAAAGGCAGGGCAGGGCAGGGCAGGGTTCACATATCTGGGCAAGGAGACCATAGTCATTTCTGGGACTGTGTAATATCAGAATTCTAGCTCCAGTTTATCAGCCAGAGCTTCTTCTACAGATAGCTCTCTCTTGCCAATCCTCCTTTCAAAAGGAAATTCTGGACACTACCATGACAATTTTTGTTTTCTCTTCTGGCTTATTTGTCCATTTTCCTTCCCTTCCCTTCCCTTCCCTTCCCTTCCCTTCCCTTCCCTTCCCTTCCCTTCCCTTCCCTTCCCTTCCCTTCCCTTCCCTTCCCTTCCCTTCCCTTCCCTTCCCTTCCCTTTTGCACGATCCTTTCACACCACATCCTCCCACATGCAGCATGTAGGCATGTCTAGTTTATTATTGTGGTATGCCAGCAGCCACATTTTCATGTCTCTTGCAGGTGTTTATGAGAATATCTCTCTGATGATGAAAGTACACTTTCAAATTTGCCCTTGAAATGTGAAGCAATCAATGTTGGCAGCATTTATTCCTTCCTGTCAAATATTTTTCTCTTTCTAGACTCAATAAACAATTTAAGAATAATCTTTTATGACAGAGGTAGTGCAATCCAATAGGGTCTCCTTTGCTTTCTCATTTGTCTTACATTTGTTCAAATCAAGGAGTAAGAAATCTAATGGATAGCAGAGACAGCGTCTGGCTCAATCATCTCATCACTAATTGGTTCTGTGATTAGTTCAGACAAGCAGTGGAGAAGGTGGATACAAGTTTCTACCATTTCTAGGTGAGGGCAGCTTCCAGCCCATCTGTTATGTAAAATATCCACTAACTCGTTCAGCTTCTCATTTTCCTCATTTTGGGGAATCCTCCTCAGTGACAACTTAGGATTTTTCTCAGGTTTATTAAGGTGACAGTAGTCTGTTCTTGCATAGTTTGCCTGAACTGTAATGTTTGTTCCCTGCAGTACACACCAAACCAGTTTGCCAGGAGGTTAGTCCACATACTTTCAGTGGCAACATAATCAGTTGAGGCCGACAAGTAACCATTTAAAGAATTTTAATGTTCATGAGAAGTCCAAGATAAGGTATAGAAAACTTCAGCTTAGTTATGAAACCAGTACAACAACATAATCTGAATTTCCCTCAAACATCACTGGACAGACTAACTAAAATATGGAAAAGCCAAGGCATTTTACACATCTACTTAATTTCTGAGCCTCCCTGTGAAGAGGAATACATTTACAATGGTACTGTGTGTAATCATTATCTCTTTTTTCATCTGAGTACATTTTTGGTTGAAAATCAAAGCTTTGGCACCATCTCCAAGTTCTCAGGAATTTAATTCCAATGTAGCTGATGTTATGGTAATTACTTACAAGAAAAACATATAAAACCTTATTTCCTTGTACACAGTTGGAGCCGAGCAACTTGAAAGGCTTTTGCTCTAATAAGTCTAATTCAGACAATCCTTAACACAAAAGAGCAGCACCAATCCTCTGTTCAGAGCACCATATTTCTGAGCCCATGTTTACTTCCATCCACCCATACCCAAAAGCAGTACTCAGTGAATCTACTGACTTTCATGGTTGTTATCTGCTTTGAATGTTGTTGTTTACAGAAATTTCTCCCTTTTTACTGTCTAATAGTTTGAATTCAACAACAATACTATTTTGAGGATAAATATTATTAATTAGCTACTTTGCTACAGGGCTTTGGGGTATGATGTACAAACAGATATTGTGAGAACTCTACAAGCTGTTCCCCATAGCTCCACCCATACAACATTGGCCCATCTACACAAAACCCCATTTTAGCTCTGTATTTCCTATAAGTTCAAGTTGTTAGCAAGCACACTCAATTTGCCAGATGTGTCTGGTTAGTAAAGTGGATAAATTAGTGTTATAAATATCAACTAGATCTGATGCTCCTTTTTCTGAGGACTATGTCTTCAGGACTTTCTCCTCCGCAACAGCATTCAAACAGCTCATTTCTCTCAGTTTTAAGTGTTTCCAGAAAAGAAGAACATCCATTTCTGGCAAGTGCTTAGGAAATTCATTGGGAACAAATAGCCGGGGTAAGGTTAACACAAGTTAACCTTAGGCCTGTTGCTCCACAGAAACTCACCATGCTTAAAAGGGAGAATTGTAAATTCATAAAGAACTGCAAGACCTCATGGCACAGGATTTGGTCCACGACTGTCCTAGTCCTTCAACATTCATGTAAATGTATAGGGAGACCCAAGTAGAAGCTTAATTCCATTTGTAATTTTGATCTGCCATTCGTTTTGAAAGCCCCTTTGGAAGACATGAGTGCAACCAAGCTACCTGATATTTCTCTTCTTCAGAGTATCAAGAGCATAATCTGGTCTGGAAATGCTCCCTACCTTTCAGCAGTAGTATGACAAATGATGAGGCAGTATAACCTCAGAAGGGATGGTGAAGAACTAAAGTGAATACTATGGAGATAATCCTCAGTAGTTAGACCGTCTGCTGCTAGCCCTAATGCATTTCTCTGCAGTACAGAATACTCTGCTGTCCCTCATGAATACATTTTAAGTGCCATTTTCTCTACATTACAGCATTTTAGACAGCTGTTCACCCTTACTGTTGTGCCTATTGCTGTTTCCTTTCAACTGCCTATCCTGAAAAGTTAAAGTCTTCTGAGGTACAACAGTCCTTCACAAAGTACTACTTGTTGGACCTGGTATGTGCCTTTATTCTCATTACTTCCTCATTCTTTTTGAACCTGATGTATAATCCTCCTTAAATGAGTCCCTTTATGCTGTAATTTGGAGCTGTTCCACTTGATAATTTATGCTATCGACACTAGTTAACACGATCCCCAATCTCAGTAGCTTTTATTGAGCTTTTATCAGAGGTACTGCTTTGAGTTGTTTGTATTAATAATAGCTAAGAGCACGGGCTGGAGCAGCAGTGTGTGCTGCCTCCATGCCCAGCTGCTCCAGGGGCTGACCTTCCTTCACATACGAAGCAGTGACTAATGAAAAAGCGCCTCCGCCTTTTCTTGTTTTCAGGTTCACACATCCTTGAGCATATACTAGTTTAAAGTTTGTTTGACATCTTAGATCAGCTGAAGGTTGTAAGTAATTTGAAGTCATTCGTCTAAGTCAGCCCCTAAAATGAAAGCAGTAAGGGTTTATTCCATAGGGAGTTACTTGTGAGCAGCTAAAGTGTGTAACAGTCCATTGCACAGCGCAAAGCCGAGCTCAGTAGAAAGTAGATGAAAACCTATACAGAGTTTAAAGGGCATCAGCAATTATTCATTTTAGCCCAGACAGTCAGTACAGGGGCCACTTGTCTTTTTATCAACAGTATCTGATAACATGAAAAATTAATAATTTACAGAGGGCAGGCAGTACTTTTCCATTAGAAGCTATGTGGAAAGGAAGAAAGAACTGCTGGTACAGGCCAGAATGCTCCCCACAAGGTCGATCTGCCTCTGTGCTGCAAATGTGTTTCTTTTTAACTCTTTCATAACCAAGAAAAAAATGCAGCTCCAAATTACATTCATATTTACCTTTACTGAGTTCAGAAAATAACGCACAATCATGGACATACAGATGCCAAAGGATTTCCCACCTTTGTTATCCTCTGGTCTTGCAAGCTGTATAGCTTTGGATCTAGAAATTCCTTGGGTGGGAGATCTCACAAGAATCCTGGGTGCTTTGGGGACAAGCTGAAGGTCTTATTCAGTCCCACTGTCACTGTGGAGCTGACATAGCAAAACTCAACAGTTTACTCGGTGGCAAAAAGAACAATGACACGTGTTTTCACCCAAGGTGTTTGCCCACCAGTCTTGCCTTCCCACTCCATCCCTTCATGCCCTCTGTGGCATGCCCTGCTTCAGGGGATATCTGCGGGTGGCTGTCAGCAGCTGCCTGTGTGCCCACTGCCTGTCCCATGGCACACATAAACACTGGCACTGCCAAACAGGATGCACCATCACCACCTCCAACCTCCACCTCCTCTAATTCCTTAGAATACATAGAAACTGTGAAAAATATAGACACATGTTAGAATTGCAAGATAACGGTTTTATGCTTGCATATGATTTCTTCCTCTTGCTGATGAAAGTATTTTTGGAGGACTGTCCTGAAAAGGAAATGAGGTGGGGACAAAATCTGCAGGATTGCCATGCATGGTGTTTATTAATTTGTTTCTTTATTTTGTTTAACCAGGTTTAAACCATGTGCATTTCCAGAAGAATTTTTACTGCAAATATTTTAAACAGCAGTATGAGAGCAACATAAGACAACATGGAAAGCGTGTGCTAAAATACTAACACAAGAAGGACAGGATTTCATCAGGCTTAGTTAAAAACTTCCACTGATGCCACAGGAGCATTCTCAAAAGTGCAGTCATTTATAGTTTTATAATTGACCAATCAAGGTTGGAATTTTTTTCCCTTCTAGCTTAGTTATTGAAATGTATTTTTATGATTCATGGAACTCTCTTTACCTGTCAAGTTTTTTCCCCTGATGATGTATTAGGTTTCCTTGTAGGCTCCTATTCATCTTCTATTTTCACTCTGTGGGTAGAGTGATGTAGGAGAATTATGAAGGTGCCCAGCTTTAAAGTTGAGGCAGAAATGAAATTTCCACTTAAAGGAGGGATCCAGTCACTTTTCTATGCACTAAATACACTTCATTGCTCCTAAACTTACAGTACTTACAGAGTATGCAATGGATTTTCTGAGAATTTAAAAGTAAATCCATTATTTAGCTTGAGTTAGAGTTAATTGAAAATAGGTACTTTTACACCTTCTTTCAGACTTTTATTCATCCCTAATGACTTCTGTTATAAAATACAGACTCTTCATTATTCATATATCATCAGAATTATTTGAAGTCTTTCCATAGGACATTTTCAAAGTAAGTATTTTAGGAATTATGTCCATTTTTGCTGTTATTCATCAGAGCTGTGAGTTTCTAATTTATCAGTGAGAGAATAGAATAGTGTTGCGGAGGGGCTCCTGAGGAGTTTTCTCCTTGGCTGCTCGTAGACGTTGCTCTTGCTCTGACAGTCCTCAGGGAACAGAAGAAAAGAATCAGTTTGAGCCAATGACAGCTTAAATCCTTATAATGCCATAACCATATTGTTATTACACAGTGTCACACCAGAACTAAGATTGTCCAAACAGACAAACATTGTTTGGTGAGTTAATATTACTGCATCTCTCTGAATTTGAGGGTACCCCCAAGTTTCTGTGATGTATAATGTTTGTTTGGGAGATAACTCTACCTTCAATATCTTTTTTTACCCTGTCTGTAAGTGTTTATTCTTTTATTACTGCAGGGTCTAGGAATTCACATGTCCCAAAAGTCTTGTACTAAATGCTACACAAACAGAGAGCAAAAACCTCTCCCACCCTGATAAGTTTGCACTTTAATTGCAAAAGGTGAAATAAAGAATAGAAAACTTAAGGGAAATGTATGAAAAAGATAAGATATTTCTGGCCTGGATAATAAGCAGTGACCTCAGTCTACTCCTGGCCAGACTAGTGAGAAAAATATAAGCCTTGCAGAAAAACAGCAACCTTTTAAGGAAGGATCTGTAAGAGTCCAAGGATTTCACTATGCAAATACCCTGGCAAAAGGGGCAACAGGGGAGAAATTGCACGTGAGTTGGTTAAGAAATAAATGCAAGGTGCAGGGAGCTGGATAGCAGGAGACAGGTATCAATATGCTGATGCCATTGAAAGTGCCAAAGGAGGCACAAGTGATGGGAGGATGTCAGATGAGACAAGTGCTTTCACCCCACAGGCAAAGGGCTGAAAATGGAGTGGCTGAGTTAGCAGTAAAGAAAATTAATTATCTTTGCTTCACTTTTCTGAACTGGTGGGAAAACAAAAGAAGTAAACATCTTACAGCAAGGTAGATGTTAGTATTTAAAATGTGGAAAGAAGTTCTATCTCATTTGATGCAGAGTTTTGATATTTTAATGACAATTTCCAGTTTCTGACAAACACCTAAAGGAAGATGGATTTATTTGGCAGGTGTACTTCAATAGGGTAAGTTAGATCTGTATGTGTAAAACAACTAACCCAATGCAGTGTCTGTTAGGTTCCATGACCACAAAATCATAGCAAAATACTGCTCTGTTAGTCAAGGAACTGAGACTTGGTGAAAGCTCTGCAGATCTGGTTGGTTTAGACAAGGAAAATTATTAAAATGGAAAAAAAAATGTGTTATGGTTATCAGCTTGTCTCCAGAGTAATGTAGGTTAGGGCTGTAGGGTGTAAATTAATCTTTTAAAAAGTGGGTTTGGCTGTATGTGAAGGTGGGTTTGCTTCATATGCCTGAGGTAGAAAAATGGAGGGAATGACGAAACAGCAAAAAAAAAAGGAAGCAGTCTTGGATTGTAATGCTGTATTAATGGAAATGCTCCAGGTTAAGCAATAAGAAATGGTGGGGAAAAATATGTACTTTTTTTGCCCTTAATAGAAAAAAATAATGTTGTGTCACAATGAATACAGATCTAAAGTCAACCTAATTGTGCTGCCATTAAAATGCATTTCAGTGCTGTGATCCAGACCTTGATCATTCTCATGTTTAAATCCCTGTGCATGGGTATAAACACTAAAATTTTTCACTACATGAGGCCACATGAGCAATAGGCATAGCACATACATTGAAAGTCACCAGTCACCAGCTCTGTCACAGCACTGGGGTTTCCTCCTCAAACACCTTCTCATTCAAACAAACTAGCTGGCACCAGAGTCTCCTGATGCATGACAAACCAAAAGGGAAAGGCATTGGAACAAATATCTGTGGTCAAGAGAGCTCTGTCATTCAGTCAACTAAGGAAAGCAATCTCAGTCACTGCTCCTCACCCAGGCCTCCTTTCCAAGGGAAATTTGAAGATATTTTCCCTTCCATTCTGAATTTCTTTTTGGTTTTTTGGAATTGTAGATCGTCCCACAGAACACGAATTGCAAATTTCAAAGCAGCTGTAATCAAACTCAGGCAAGAGTATAATGCAAACAACTTTTTTTCGCAAAAAGGAAGGATAGAAAATTAAAATGCACACAGTCAGTGATTGGTAAAACAGTAGATCATCACATAAATTTGCATTAATTGCACAAAAGCTGAAAGTACTTCATTAAATACTCTCATGATACAGTAACCTCTTTAGAAAATTATTTCTGGGAAAAGCATGTAAATAATTACATACTCTGTGTCCCATGTAGTTTTATCTGCCCAAGCAAAGGGGAACAGAATGTTACAGCTCAAAAGCACACTGATTTTTGAGCAATTGATTAAAAAGAACAAGCATTTTAATGATGTTCATCAAAAGTGTTATACGTATATGAATTGTATATTCAAGTATCTGAGAATTTGAATTCCTAAGCTCAGTTCAGTAAGGAAAAATCAAGTGTATAAATGATGTATTGTTAGGAATCAGTGCTGAAGATAAGGATTTGAGAGTAAATCTGATTAATTTCAATGTAAATGAGCAAAGTGATACTGAATGTAAGTACGAGGATGTAACTGGTCCATGCAGGTCCCTGTTGCAATGCTTAAAGTGAAAACTTTTTATTCTTAATGAAAGAGCTTATTAATAATGACATTTCAAATCAGTCTCTATTCTTAGGAATTTTTATTTCCGCAGTATTTGAACATTTTACAACAACAAATACTGTTATCCTTGTAACTCTAGTCTGGCATTAGACAATTTCTCTTTTTGCAAAATGTTGGGAGTCTAAAGTTCTCCCATTCCAGATTAGAAAGAAAAGTCTCCAATTCATGAAAAATCAGATAGAATTTCTTTGGAATGGCCCAGAGGTTGCTGTGAATTCATCAAGAACCCTGAGAATATTCTTTATAATTTTTTTGCCTGGAACTTCTACATCCTGTAAAAGAATTACCACAGTAGGCCACAGCTGAAATGACTCTCCATAGCATTCACCTGGAGAAACCAGCTGCCTATGGCTTGCATGGATAAACTCTTTGCTGTGTAGAAAGCAGGCTGGATGTCTGGGCCCAGAGAGTGGTGGTGGGTGGAGGTTCATCCATCTGTGGTGCCCCCGGGGCTCAGTATTTGGACCAGTCCTTTTTAACATCTTTATCAATGACCTGAACAAAGGGATTGAGTACATCCTCTGCCCATTTGTAGATGACACTAAGTTGGGTGTGAGTGTCAATCTGCTGGAGGGAAGAAAGGCTCTGTAGAGAGATCTGGATCAATGGGCTGAAATCAGTTCTATGAGATTCAACAAGTCCAAGTGCCACATCCTTCCCTTGGGTCACAGAATCACAGAGTCACAGAATCAGCTGAGTTGGAAGGCACCCACAAGGATCATCGAGTCCAACTCCTGGCCCTGCACAGTACCATCCCCAAGAGTCACACCATGTGCCTGAGAGCATTGATCAAATGCTTCTTGAACTCTCTCAGGTGTGGGGCTGTGACCACTGCCCTGGGAAGCCTGTTCCAGGGCCCAACCACCCTCTGGGTGAAAAACCTTTTTCTAATATCTAAACCCACCCTGGCACAACTTCAGGCCATTCCCTTGGGCAGCTCTACAGGCTGTGGGCAGAGTGGCTGGAAAGCTGCCCAGCAGAAAAGGACTTTCAGGAGCTGGTCAATAGCTGAACATGAGCCACCTGTGCCCAGGTGGCCAAGAAGGCCAATGACACCTGGTTTGTTTCAGCAATAGTGTGGCAAGTGAGACCAGAACAGTGCTTGTTCCCCTGTACTTGGCACTGGTGAGGCCACACCTCAAATCCTGTGCTCTGTTTTAGGCCACTCATGACAAGAGAGACACTGGAGTGCTGGAGAGAGTCAGGAGAAGAGCAACAGAGCTAGGGAAGGGTCTGGAGCACAAGTCCTGTGAGGAGCAGCTGAAGGAGCAGGGGGTGTTTAGCCTGGAAAAAAGAAGGCTGGGGAGATCTTACTTTTCTCTACACCTCCCTGAAAGGAAGCTGTAGCCAGGTGAGGGCTGGTCTCTTCTCCAGACAACAAGCAGTGGGATGAGAAGAAATAGCCTCAAGTTGTGCCAGGAGAGATTTGGATTGGATGTGAGCAAAAATATCTTCCAAAAATGTTGTCAAGCTCTGGAACAGATGCCATAGGGAGTTGTCATCCTTGAAGGTATTTAAAGGACATGTAGGTGGTGTAGATGGGGCGCTCATGGATGTGGTTTAATGCTGGGCTTGTCAGTGTTTGGTTTACAGCTGGAGGTAATAATCTTAAAGCTCTTTTCCAACATAAAAGATTCCATGATTCTATTATTTTTTTTGTTTATTTTAGCAATACTCTCTGGATCTCCTTGACAAGGTATTTGGTGAAAGGATTTAATTCCTAATGCAATGAAGACATGGACAGATTCCTGGAAAAGTTTCATATTTTTTTCAGTTTTATCCAAAGAAGAATTTAATTTTACCATTTTAAACATCACCAGTCAGAGGTGGGGGTTTGCTATTCCCCCAGATTTTAGATCATATTTGGGAGTGAGTAGTAATTATAAATTTCATCCAAGAATCCAGAAATTAATGGCAGTTTCCCAGTCCTGACATGGATCTTCCCAACTTTGCTGTCCTTTTAATACAAGGGAAAAAACTATAGCTGCCCATGTGATGTGTATTGCAACAGAAAATGTTTTTGAGACAATGCCAAAGGCCTTTCACATTTCCAGATGTAAATGAAAAATCTGCTTTGGCTTTCAATTGACTGGTTCTTCTAGTCTTCACTTCTGATTTTGTCTCAGCTGACTACAGGAAGGAGGCATTAGTTCAATGGATGCTTGTGAACACCTATTTTAAGATATCAATAGGCAGGTAGCACTATCACAGGTTAAACAGCATTGGTCAAAGGAGTTTGCTTTCAGAACAGCACTTTCAGGCACCACCTGAATGCCTTGCATCCAGAAAGATCAGCAGTGTGTGGAAGGCAATCTGGACTCTGAATGCCTGGGAAAGAGAAGGCATAAGAGTATAAAGCTCCATACATATTGCAACTACAGTAGCAAACACCCAGTATATGTGCAGTACATTTGCTGTTTTCAATCATAAATGCCATTTCCTTTGTGAATCTGTGATGAAATTATATCATACATTAGTTAGGTAGAAGTGCCCTGCTCTGTTCAGTTATAGCCAATTAGCAACCAAGAGACTCACTTCAGGCCCAATTTCCTCCTTAAGCTGAATGTGTGAAATGTCAGCGTGCATCATTCATCTGTTTGTCACTTCTGGGGAGCATTTGTTTACTTATTACCCGCTTGTAAAAGATTTTTCCTTTCTTTTGGTAGCGTTGGCCCCAACGCTTCACTAATGTGTGAAGCATTTAGGCTCATATTTTTACCTAGGTCTAATGACAAAGATCCAAATCTGTTACATCTTTTCTCTCCCTCTTCTAAAAAATGACAAAAAAATACTTAGCTGAATTACAACTTAACAGCTGACTCTGCAGGCCCATGCAAATCAAAATGAAATCTTAAAACCACAGATGTAGTCATCAGAGTGCTAATTAATAATTTGACTGTTGCCTCTCCACTCCAGATCTTCACTGTAATTGTAAAACGGGGGATGAAGTATCTCAGGGTCATATTCCACCTGCTCTTCCCAGGAGAGTGAGCATGAAGCATTGTTTTTGTGCCTGGATAGGAAATGTGCCGCCTCCCAGAAAGCAGCACAAAGGCTCTCTCTCCAGGATGGAAATAGCTGCCTGAAGCTCCTGGCTCGTGGATGTGCATCAGCAGTGATAACTGGCAGAGGGAGGTGCAATTGCTTTCATCTCTCTGTTAGCTACAAGAACAAGGGTACAGAGGTCACCATGCACCAAGCTGTCCATGCGGCCTCAATCCCCAGCAGAACAGGACACTCCTCAGTGAGAGATGGTAGTTTTCTCTTTCCAGAGATTACCCATGCTCCTACAGGTCTTGCATTCTAGCATCTTCTGTGAAGAAATATTCTGCAGCCTCGTTTTCCTTGAACCATCACAACCCAGTTGCCATCACCTTTTCACCATCATGAACGGGGGCTGCTATCATCTTCAGCACTTTTGTAATCATTCCTTTCATTCAGGAATGAAAAGGTTAATAATGCTTTGGAACACAGTTGTGCACCCTTTTACATGAATGATGCTGAGATTTGTTTTGTAACCATGACACTTTGGGGAAAGAGTAATTCTTGTTTAGAGGTGAGAAGCATGGACAACTGGATTCCATTCTTTACCAACCTCCTTCTCCTCCCCAGCCATGGGCAGAACATTCTCTTAGCTTGACTGTCATAGCTATAGCTTTGATTATGGCTTTTTGGAAGACATGGAGTTCTTTTCATTTTAAAGCTCTGTCTTAACTGCTAAATAACCATAATTCCATCTTTGTATCCACCTATAAAAACAGCAAAGGTTTTAAGGCAGTTAATACACTTTCAAAATTTTTATAATTTATTGATTCTGGTGTTATTGTGACTGTATTGTTAATGCTTACATTATTTGTATATAAAAAGTACATAACTGACTTATTAACATATATCAGTGTTTGTACAATGGTGACAAAACTGTACCCACATCATGAAAAATTCATGTGGTCTGTTAGAAAATATTTATTGTTCAATGAATTAGAAGATTTACCCAAACATATGCATTATGTTCAACTGTATAGTGGCAGCTCTTTGTGCTTCTTCATAAGTCTTACAACACTTGTTTTCTTGAATTTTCAGTTCTTGAGTGGTTTTATTCCTTCAGAATCTGAAATGTTTTTATCTGTAGAAATATTTTTCTAACCCTCATGATCAGAAAGAAAAGCATTAAAGCAAAAACAATAGAGCCTCAAAAAGCAGAGATCTTAACCCTTTTTTGTTATAATGGTGAGAGATACAGGAAAAACTGAAAATCTGAGCAGGTTGCACCACATTATTTATAAAAAGCAAAGAATTAATCCTCTTAAGTGAAAATCAATGTGCTCTTAATGACACATCTGTAATTAAGTTCCTCTGAGTCTGCTGTACATTTAGACTATGACCATTTCATGTCAGTCTGGGAACATAGGGAAGTCTTAAAGATGTTGTAAAGTGGCCAGAGAGCAACAACAATTAGAGACAGCACTTTAAAATATGGAGCCATAAAAAGATGTGGGTATAAATGTTCCCATTTTCAGGGCTGCAAAAGAATTTCTATTGAAGTCAAGCAAAAAGGAAAGGGAAAAAAACAAAAGACAAATTCTAATGAAAGCACTTTTCAGACCAGCTATATTAATTAACCATAAAAATGCAGATTATGGATACTTTAGATAGCATTAAATCCTCCTCATACAAAACTTGTGGCCACAAAAACCTTATTCAGCTATATGGAAGAGAATTTTCTTCTTGTCTAGATAAACATTTCATGCTTTTCCAGACAGCCCATATTGTGGACTTTTGTGTATATATCCCTGTGAGTGATTTTCCTAACTTGGCTTTTCTGAATGTGCAACACTTGGAACTCAATATACACATACTGCAAGCACTCACACAATACATGCCAGATCAATATTTCATGTTTACAAAATGATTTTTTTTCAGCAGAGCGACACTTTATCTCCTCTAGTCCTTCATCCTCCCTGTCAAATCCCTAACACAGAAAAGTCATTTTCAAATTAAGAAGTCATTTCTTTCTCCTCTTAGATACATTAATAGTTTTCTAGTTGCAGTGTGGCATGACTCGGTATGCAATGAACCAAGCAAACCTGTGCCTCTCGCTTTGCTAGGGTGTAGTGGGCCAGTTCTGCCAAGAGCCCTGTGGCTTTTCTCATCTTAAGCATTGAACTTTTGATCAACCCTGAGAGAAAAATGTAGGGAAAAATAATGGGCTCTGAGGTCTTTCTTAGCTTGGAACAAAACCTCCTCCAGGCAGCAAAGGAAATAAACTAAAAGGCTCTGGTAGTAGCAAAAGAATTAGCTTCCTTCCAATTTCTCTGCAGGATTGACTACAAAATCTTTATATGGTAGGTGAGACCAAAATTTACCCTGACAGAAACACACCCTACAAATTCAGGAGATTCAGCCACACACTTGGATGCAGAGATTTACGTGATGGGGTGTATTGCATCTTACTGTCAAAAGGTTAGAGCATGTGGATGTGGTCTCCCAGGTGCTCCTAAGGGTAGCCCAAAACAGATTGTGGTCACTGATAGAGAACTAGGAGACCTACAGGACCATGCTGTGCCTCAGAGAGATGGATGGAAAAGTGAGTTAAATACTTACTCTCCCTTTAGTACCTTCTGGACAGTGTGGAGGGACATACACATTGGCACATGAACATTTTTGGTTTTGCTGCACCAGAAAGAAAAGTTTTTCTCTACAGGAATGATCAACAGAGCACGAAAGGATATGATTAATTTTATATGAGAATATATAAATTTTTATTCTTTTTCTTGATCTTGAGAACAAATGAATTCTGAGAATCTGAAAAACTATGGATGGTGTCTCAAGTGTGCATGCTTATTCCAGTCTCCATGCTGCAAGTTCTTAGATGCAGATACACTAACCCAGGCTTCTTCAAGCAGTGGCTCTAGTGGCATTTCCATAATGGTCCAGTAACTTTTGAGCCTGGCTGCTAATCTAGGACATTTTTCACAGATCTGCAATTGTGAATTCAAGAATGCAATAGCTGATAAACAATGGGATTGCAATAATCTTCTTTCTTTGCCCAAGACTTCTGTCTTGGTGTTCTGCTAGAGCATTTTGCTGCAGAATGCAGCTTTAAGGCAAAAACTATGTCTGAATTTTAGTGCTTGGGTTTCAGTCACATGACAGAGAAAGCTTCCATTTGTAAGCAAACTTCTAAAATAACTAACTCCTATTATTTCGTTCTCTCCTCAAAGTTGCAGCAGTTTCTAACTTCAAGTTTTCAAGGAAATCTTTGCAGAGGAAAGTTCTTTAATCATAAATTTAAGCAGCACCTGCCTCATGCAGAGCTAAACATTGGAAACCATCCATGCAACCTTCTGATTCTGTGAAAACTGTGTTAGTTTCAAATGTGGCCAGAGATAAATGAGATTCATGCAGAAGGAGGAATAAGAGCTTGTCAAGAAATTGCAGTTTAACATAACACATGAACAGGACATGAGATGGTTGCAAGTTTTCATTGTTTATTTGTTTACCTGCACTCCTAATTCTCTCACCCCCAGTGTCACTAAGTTTATATACTGAACAAGGTTGCACATTTTTATTTCATGGTATGATACTTGGAAATAATCTAATAACCCAGAAAATAAGTAATGGCACTGTCGGAGACTGAATTCCAAACTTCAGAAGGATCAGAATACATGATATGTTTCTTTAAAGAAAAGCACAGAATAAAAAAAAAAAAAAGCCTCAAAACTTATACTAACTAGTGAAAAAAAAGTAAGTCTTCCAATTCTCATGGCAGAAGAAATTCTAGACATAAAAGCTGAGGAAAATAAAAATAAGTTAGGTATTTTTAATCATCCCAGCATACTTTCTTTTTAAATATGACTTCTTTAATCTCATTTGAAGTAGGCCCATTAAACCTAATGCACTGAACATTATGTGATCTGAATAAAAATGTTCCTATAGAGCTAGCCCCTCTAATGCAAAGTCATAAGGAAAAAATATAATAAACTAAGTCATTAATTCACTGCATCATCCCTTCACAGTAGCTCAACACTTCCTGAGTGCTATAAATTTTTGTTGCTTGTTTTAGCTATCTTGACTGATCTTATTGACATAAAAAATTACTAGGGAAGTGTAAGATTTTTGGAAGCTTTCATATAACTATTTCCTCACAAACTCACAAGTAATCAGTTTGCCTGTTTAAAAATGAGAAAAATCTGTTCTTGGATCAGATGCCAAACTTCCTTTCAGATGTTATCTATTTGATCTTCAAATGTACCTGGGTAGTATAACTATGCATACATCTGTTTCTCAGATACAGTGAAGATGCGGTGTTATTCAGATTGGAAAGATGGTGGGTTTTATTCAGATCTACTCTTTAGTAGGTCAGTCCCCAGCCTGTGCTGGTACTTGGGGTCATTCCTCCCCAAGTGCAGGACCCTACAGTTGCCCTTGTTGAACCTCACTAAGTTTCCCTCTGCCCAGCTCCAGCCTATCAAGGTCCCACTGAATGGCAGCACAGCCCTCAGGTGCAGCAGCCACTCCCCCAGTCTGTAGCACCAGAAAACTTGCTGAGGGTACATTCTATCCCATTCCAGGGAATTCTGACCCAGTCCAGGTCACTGATAAACAAACTGAGTAAGGCTGGACTCACTGTGGATTCCCAGGGAATGCCACAGACCAGAGGCCTCCTACTCTGCTGATCACGACCCTCTGAGCTCTGCCATTCACCCAGCTCCTGATCCACCCCACTATCCCTTCACCTAACCCACATTTCCTGAGCTTACCTGCAAGGATATCATGGGAGACAGTGCAAAACCTTTGTGAAGTCAAGGTAAACAAATCCACTGCCCTCTCCTCGTCGATCCATCCTGCCATGTCATCACAGAAGGCTGTTAAACTGGTTAAGCTTGATTTCCTCTTGAAGAGTCCACGCTGACTATTCCTAATAACCTTCTGATGACTATTCCTTCTGACCTTTTATATTCTTGGTGACAACCTGCAGAATGACCTTTTCCACAATCATTGCAGGGATGGAGGTGAGGCTGACTAGCTGATTGTTTCCTGGGTTCTCCTTCTTGCCCTTTTTGAAGATAGAAATAACATTGGCATTCCTCCAGTCATCAGGCAGCTCTCCCATTCTCCATGATTTTTCAAAGATTGTGGAGAGCAGCAGAACAACAACATCTGCCAGCTCCCTCAGCAGTCATGGGTGTATTCCATCAGAGCCCATGGATTTATAGGTGTTAAGTCTGCCTAGCTGATGACTCAAACAACCCACAAAAATACTGATTCTTCTGTTTCCCAAAAAAGGATAGCTGCAAGACCATCACTAATTATGGTAGCTGACATAAAATGAGAGGAGGACAAGAAATGTCCTCTAATTTCCTCCCATTGAAGCCCTTCCACATTGCATGGAATAATATTCATCAGCAAGGAAAAGGAGACCAGGTGTGATTATTAATGTACTTAGATTGTACAGAGGCCTCCCTGTGGCACAGAGAGCCCAGATTCCAATCCCTGCTCCTCCTCTGCAATTTTCCTTCTATGCAATTTTGCAGTTATCATTCAATGTCATTGAAAAGCTGACCTCTGTCTGACACCACAGGCCTCTCTCTGTATAGATGCATCATACTGTTACAGAGGTATTGGAAATACTGTCCCAGCAGCTCTCCAGATAGCCATGTGCTGGGAAATATCTGAATACCAAAGATTAAATAACACTGGACAGTGATAATTTATTGCTTTTAGTTTGGCTGAGGAGTGTGAAGAGAGGTGATAGACAGGTAAAAGTGACTGTACCTGTTACAATAATTTTCTGACAGCAAGTTTTCCTCTGTTCTTGAGACTCCAGAAGGTGAATGACATTATATCAGATTTCGGTTTTTTCAGAGTTTTTTATTGCCACACATTTTTAGAGAACCTGAGCAGCTGTACTTCAAATGTCCGTGATGAAGGAAGGCAGAGGGGATGCTGTGAACTGGTGGCAGACAAGTGTCAATGCATGTTCAGTGGAAATGTAAGTGATGAGCAGTGAGGGTCCTTTCTGAACTAAACTGGCCCACTTTTTCTTCTCTCCCGCTGACAAGACAAGCATCAGAAACTTTCATCAAGCCTGCCTACACTCAGGGAACATCAGCAGGAAATTTAGCAAATAATTAGCAATCAGAGTTTACTTGTGAAGAATTGAGTTGCAGGAATTCTTTTTTCTATCTCAAGGTAGAGGGTTGATAATGAGGAATTCCAGTCTGACATAAATCCTTGTTTTCTCATTGCCTCTTTTTGTGTTAGTCTGAGGATAACAACTAAAAAAAAAAAAAAAAAAAAAAAAAATAGAAATCACTCTCATATTTTCTGATTTTTTGTCCTTTGATGAGGACACTCAGCATGGTTAGTCTAATTATTTTCTTCCCACTGTCTCTTATTGTCAGCCAAAATGATGAGTTTGCATAGGTAATGGTTTACACAAACTGCTTGTTCTCTCAGCCCTGCCAAGCTAGTGCTTTCAAGGGGCCAGCTCCAAGTGGAGGCCGTGTAAGAGATCAAGCACCCACAATTTCCACTAAGTCATTAGCAAATTACAGGCATATATTGTCTGTTAGGACTAGACCCTCTCTGTACAGCTCAAAGCTTAATACATGAAACTCTGCCTAGTGCATCATTCTCTCAACCTCATTAAACTCTTAATTACTTTTATCTTGCACCCAGGATCATCCCAGGAGAAGGAAATGATGGCTAAACACTCTTAAAACCACACCAGAATTGTGATGCTGTTGGTAATGGAAGAGCTATCTATCAATTCTGCTTTTCCAGGGAAACTAGGAGGGTGGCAAACTGTCACAAATATGACTGGTGGTAGTTAGCTAAAGGAATAATGTGATACCTATTTCTACTTGAATCTTCAGCAAGATTCCCAGTCACTTTGGAAGATCAGAGATTTCTGCAAATATGTCCATGCATTTTTCTGCACATTTGCTTACATGGCAGGCACAAGAATTATAATGCCAAAAGCATAAAAATGACTACATATATCTATGTTGAACCCTTGCCTCAGAGTTAATAGTCTATTTACAGAGTGAATAACCATGAGTCAGGTTCATTTCCCATACAGCTCAGAGCAGTTTTTTTTAGGTTTGGCCTAAGGTACAGAGAAGGTATGGAGAAGGAATGGTGCAGAGTTTACAGGGATTGGAACTGGAGTCATCTGGAACAACCTGGTCCTGAGAATATATGTGGTGTAGACCTATGTAAAATCTGACTTCCTGAAGATTACAAAGGTCAAAATTAGCAGGATGCACACAGGAATTTCTGAAATAAATTAATTTGTGCTTTTCAAACACATTTTACACAATATGACACATTGTGACTTCTGAGCTGCCTTTTTCTCATGGTCACAAGTAAAAACTTTTGTTTAAAACAAAAGATACATTTAAATTCAAGGTACACTGTTGATTTCACTTCACATTGACACAATGATCAAATGAACATCACAAAAATAAAATCAAGACAGGTTCAAATAAAAACTGTAATAACTGTAATTAATATTCAGGAAAAATTCCATTTTCTTAAAAAATAATACATTCACTGTATTAAAAGGATTTCATTTTCTAATTATTGAAGATAACAAAAAGCAGGACAGGAAAGGAAATGTTTGCACAGGACAAACAAGCTGAACAGACTTGCATCAGTGGAAGCCATGGTGTACGACCTGCCTCCTCCAGAAGCTCCTCGACAGCTTTATATTCAGCATTTGCCTCTTCAGGATTATTTGTAATCATATAGTGTCTTTCACCTGAGGGTCTCAAATGGTTTAAAAACAGTTTAATCTATCATTGCTCACACGCTGCTGGAAGGCTTGCTCCCCATTCTGATTATCCCAGCTCCCAGCCTGCAATCCATCTCTTGGCAGATTTTCAAACTGGAGCTATCATTCCCAGGCATAGGAGGTGCTCCCTGAACACAACCCTAAAGCTCCTTCACTGATCTCCCTCAAGGCCTCTTGGAAAAGAATCTCCTGTACCCAGTTATTTGCTCACTTCTCTTCTCCACGGGCTATAAGTTGCTTGAGGTAGGCATGACTTTTTTTTTTTTTCAGAGCCTATGAACCATTAAGAAGTTTAGGTTCCAGGTATGTAACTTCAGACTCCTAGATGCTATGACCTTGCAAATATTCTAGAAATAAGTAATAAATCTGACAAATGTAAATGATCCTTCCAGATGTGAGGAAATGAGAAGCCAGGCTCTTAGTTAACTTACTGAGTACTTAATCACACAGTCTTTGAGGATCCTTGAGCATACCCAATATATCTGAAGGTGCAATTTGAGTGATAAATTATGGAGTGCATAACTGTAATTTTTAATATTCACAAACCCAGTCTATTCATGTCCAGAAAATCACTCTCTTTACATGAGAGAGAAGTAAATGACCCCTTGGATACATGACAACTTTTACCACTAATCTAATATATTTCCTAGGCACATAACACTGGAGCATTGAGGACCAGAGGTAACATCCAATGAAATGACTGGAAGGAGTCCCGTTGAATTGGACAGAATTTAAATCAGGCCTGAAGCCAATTAAGAAAACTGGACATTGCTTGACCAGCACAGCATTTATGCTGCTTTCCAGTGTCTGACCATATTCATTAAATTTTAAATGGAAACACTTTTAAATTGGTGCTGACACTGCTTTAGCACCATAACATTGTGAAATTTTCACTTACTATTGGCTTTTCATTTCTGTGATATTCCCATTAAGAGTAATGTCTATTATTTGGAAGGGTAATATGGAAAGAAATTACATTTGCATTAACTCTGCTTTTGTGAGCTGGTAAATATCAGCAGATGCCTTAATGAGGCAATTGCATGAAACCTGCATGCAACTGTTTATTCAGTCTATTCATTATTGACTTTTTATAGTTCTTTGCATGTATTTAAAAAGAAGAAAAAATCATCCAGCACACTTACTTCTCTTGTTTAGTATCATGCTCTAACAGGTTTTTCAGCTTCTCCTTTCCTTGACTCACCAGCCCTCCATGACAGAAGAAAGCTGTCTTCCTCTTTCTTAATTCATGACTCACAGCAGACAGATGAAATTTTTCATGAAAAACATGTAGCATCTTAGTCAGGTTGATAGGCACAAGTAGTCAAAAGGAGCAGAGGTACTGAATCTAACTTATGTCCATTTGGAAGGTAGTAATCTTACTAAAAGGTCATTACTTGTTTCTTGTATCTTTAAATGTCCATACGCAATCATCCAGAAGCATCCCAAACTTGTTGTGTGCTTGTGAGCAATCAGAGAACAGTAAATTTGAAAAGTGCAGGTGAATGTCTCATCACAACTGCAAAAACTGGCCACGCAACTGAGAAAGGGTAAATTAGATAACTGCCTGAAAGAGGTTCACTAATCAAGTGGTGTTAACATGGACTGAAAAACAAAGTAGTAATAAGTCTCCATGTAAGATCTGTTCCATCTGTACTTCAGGGGTGATGCCTCGTTTATTATTTTGAAAATTAGAAATCCAGAGCTTTTAGAAAATTTGGGGCTTTTTATTCCAATTTCTCTGTTTTAACATATCTTGCGTTTATTGCTATCAATATTGTGTTGGTGAGCAACATGAAGACAGCAGGTAAAGGAACCTGTTCTTTGAAGGGTGCTGCACAATGAAATGTTGTTTTGATCAAAATAGTAGTTTGTTATTTTGATTTGTTTTCTGCCCCACAAAATTGTGCTTACATCTGCCAGGACACATGTGAACAAAAGTAGACCAAAAAGGGAGCTGGTGAAAGTGGTTTGCTCAGCACTGCAATTTTTTTGCTATTACAAAAATGTCTCATTCTCTCCTGAACTCAAAAAATCTTTTCTTCTGTATTTGATTGACTGGCAGAGAGCAAATAAGTGGTTACAATGCTGACATCAGAATGACCAGGAATCTGAGCATCCAGGCAGTCATCTAGGAAATGGGAAGTGTGGCTTCTATTTTTATTTTAAGACTTGTTCTAATGGAACTGAAATTAAAATCCCTGTTGGTTATAGCTTCAATTTCACATAGATTGTACTTATTTTTCAGCCTATTCATTAGCTTGTTTAGAACCTGAAGTCAAGGGGAATTTCAACAGTGACTTTAGTGGGAGCAGTGTCAGATCATTAAACCTCAGTACTTTTGAAAGTATATTTTAAAAGCCATCCAGAAGGGAGCCATGGGAGAGAAACTAAATGAAGTGACTTTACCTTACTTCAAAGCTCAGGGGAAAAAAGGGGGGGAAAAAGAAAAGGAAAAAAAAAAAGAGCAACAAAAAAACTCCCTGCTCTTCTTATTCTTTAAATGCAGAATCATGTACAGCCTGAAGGAAATATTTTAGAAACTCAGACAACTGAAATCCTGCTCTGTGATGGTGTTCAGTATGATATCAATGCCAAGACTAATCGATGGCATGCTTACATCAGCTCTGCTACCTGATTAATTAATTTGCTGATATCTGATGTTCTCCAAATCAGACTCATTTCTTCCAGTCCAGATCTAAAAATCTTCCCTTTGTTTTTTTAGATAAATTATTCTTGCTGTCTTTAGTGTACCCCTTTACTTCTAGCATGATGCCAGCTTGCAGAACAATATTTTTCCCTTGATCCTTTGACCTCCTGCTTCCTACTTCTCTTTGTCTTGCACACTACCATCATTATTAATCATCTCACTTCACCTGGCTTTTGCTCTAATAATAATTTTGTTGTCATATATACTTGAATTGTGCCTGATCATGTCTTATTTGCATCTTCTGTAGTTTTTTGCTCTGTATGGAGCAGTTCCAAGCTCACTTCCCTCTATCTATTGCTTCCACATCTGGAAAGGGTTGATGGCTTTATGTAGCCAGAGCCCTCAGTGCATCACTCTGCTATGTGAACCACCCACCTTTGTAAAGAATGTGAAAAGTTATGTCAGAACAACCTTTCTGCAAAGTGTTTTACAAGCCAGAGGCTGAGCAGTGACTTTGATGGACGAAAACCCGGGAGCTCAGGGATCATCAGCAGGGCTTGAGGGCCTGTTGAGTTTTAGTCTGTTCTTTCAGTATTTGGGATCTCCTGGGCAAAAAGAATGCCTCTTGCTGCCCAAGCGTTCACCAGGTTTTCTATTGAATGGACTCATTGGCTTCCCATGGCATGTCCAAAGAGAAGAGGGAAAAGCAGAATAATTTCTGCCCGTTCCCACTTAGCAGTAACACTACTGTGGTCCTGGCAAGTGCAGGCAGACAGCCAGATTTTGAGCTTCATTTCCCTTCTGCCCTCTGATGCAGATTTATTTATGCAAGTGCTTTTTGAAGCAGCAGCCCATCACCTTTAAGTGCTTCCCTGATCACCTGCTGATTTCTCCAGGGTCTTTTCTCAACAGTTAGGGCAGCACTAGACCTGCAAGTGATTTAGAAAGAAAGGAAATGCTAATGGAGAAGCAAATACAGATGGGAGGTATTGGGCCTATTTTCTCCCTTCCCAAACCAAAGGTCAAACATACTTTATCAGTCTGAATAACCTTCGGATAAAGAAAACAACTACCTCGGAAAGCAAAAAATAGTGCATTTAAAATATTGCCTTGACATTACTTTGCAAAATAGTGACTGATAGGCCTAAAGATACTTCATAATTTCTGCGTTATATCTGAAGGAAAAAGTCTTTATTCCTCAGAACCAGCTGAGAGTTTGTCAGCCTGAAAGAATTTACTGCCTATGAGAACAATTCCTACAAATTGTAACAGTTGGCCTAATAAAACCTCAACTCTTCTTGTATACCTTGCCAAACACCTCCAGCAATGATTACAGAGAGGTGTAGAAGTCTACAGAGTTGTGTGCAAAAGGCACAACAGTTCAGAAAGACTGAAAATGCTATTTTCTTTATAAAGCTCTGTGGGGATTTGCAATGGGAGACCTTGATAAGAAAAGACCAGTTGGTATAACTGCATCACTGTAATCAACTATGGCTTAATATTATGGTCATCATGGTCACCCAAATGCTGGATTTGGATGCAAACCAGGAGACTCCATATTTCTTATTACACTATGAATTTCTCAGCAGAAGCACATACCTGCCAGACTAGACACTCGACTGCCATATCTGGGTCTGTGACACTGCTTCCTGATAAGCTATGGCAATCAACTGTTTGGTTTTTTTCTGTTGCAGGCCCACCAGTTGTGCTCATCTTGTGTTTCCTCTGCTGACAAGTACCAGGAGCAACTCCTGCAGTAGGCATATCTCAGCTGGTTCAAAAGCTAGATTAAAATGAGTTATAAGCATTTATGGAACTTAAAAGAAGATCTTCCTTTGGATTTCTGGAATCACTACGCAATTGTCCTCCAAGAACACACTTTTCTAGGAGCAATTGTGGAGTTTGAGTCAGTGACAGAAAGTAAACGCCACATCAGTGTGATACAACAGCAACAATATTTTGAGATGATTGATAAGAAAAGCACTTCCTGGAGGTGATTTTGGCAGGTCTCCATTAATTCAGTTCTCCAGCTGCCACTTTGAGTCATAAACCTGCCAGGAAGAAAGGACCACAAGCGGCCACCTACTCCCTCCTCAGAAACAGGCTTAAGCTTACACTTTGACCAGACCAAGTGTGCATGGCCTGCTTTTACATTCCCCCACTGAACAAGATTCTCTTACTAGCCTCTTCAGTTTTATTTCTAACATTCAACTTAAATCTTCTTTGCAGCCAATTTAGTTAATTTGTTTTCTCTTTGTAATAACTTTTTCAGTTATTCAAAGACTGCTACCTTGTCCTACATTTATTGTGCTCTCTCCTGCCTGTATAAAAGCATATTCTTTTAATGTATTCACAGGCCATGTTAATTTGTCATCTGATTTTTACTGTTCTGTTTTGGGCTCTCTTCAGCTGGCTTTTTTTTTTTAATGGACAAACTATTCAGGGCAACAACTTCTGAAGACAAATGGAAGAGAATAGATTTCTCCTCTGTCTTCTGTATGACAAATTTACAGTACCAGTCCTATAATTACAATGTCCAGTATGTAAAGGCTGCTTTTCCACACTGTTTTCCCAGTGTCTGCCTTAAGAAATGTCTTTCAGTTTAATCCTAGAATAAAACAAAATCTTAACTTGTACCCCAGCAGGCCTATTTTAAAGTCTGTTAGGAAAACCAAATTATGTTTTTGTTATGCTTACAGTCTTACAGTCTTTGTGAAAATTGCAGTAATTCTCAAAATGCCATGCCATGGGAGAAATTCTGTGTTGTAAAGATTTTAGGAAAACTACTTTCTATTACCATTCTTTGACTTGTTTAACAAGTCAAAGGTGATGTTTAACAAGACAAGGGTGATGGACTCTTTGTCATTTGGGGAAGCAGATGTCATCCCATGGTGGACTTGCCTTGTAAAGTCAATATTGGTAGCTCTCAGGACATAACCATTGTCATCGAGAAGGTGAACATCCATATCTTTAAGGATCAGATATAACAGAAAGCAATGAGTGAGAAAAGATGTAAGATACAAGACATCTAAAAGCCAGTAGACTTTGCCTATTCTTTTCTAGTCCTTCAAGAGAAGGTTTCATGAGCAAAGTGCTGCATATCCATCTCTTTTCTAGACTAGAAGAGGAAAGTGAATTTTTCTTCACAGAATCATAGAATGGATAAGGTTTGAGGGACCACAGATGGTCACCAGTCGAATTTCTCTGCTCAAGCAGGGCCATCCCAGAGCACATGGCACAGGGCTGCATCCAGGTGGTTCTCAAATATCTCCAGTGAGGGAGACTCCACAACCTCTCTGGGCAACCTGTTCCAGTACAAAGTCACTTGCACAGTAAAGTTCTTTCTCATATTCAGGTGGAACTTCCCGCAAATCAGTCTTTGCCCATTGTCTCTTGTCCTATTGCTTGGCAGCACTGAGCAGAGCCTGGCTCCATCCTCCTGGCACCCTCCCTTCAGATACTGACAGACATGGATAAGGTCCTCTCCCAGTTTTCTCTTCTCAAGACTGAACAGGCCCAGCTCCCTCAGCCTTTTCTCATAAGACAGATGCTCATGTCCCTTCATCATCTTCATTGCCCACTGCTGGACCTGCTCCACGGGCTCCATGTCTCTCCTGTACTGAGGAGCCCAGAACTGGACACAGCACTGCAGATGTGGCCTCAATAGGGCTGAGTAGAGGAGCAGAATCCCATCCCTCATCCTGCTGGCAATGTTCTCCATAACGCACCCCAGGGTACCACTGTCTGTCTTGGCCCCCAGGGCACACTCCTGGCTCAGGGACAGCTCGCTGTCCAGCAGGATCCCCAGGTCCTTCTCCACAGAGTTGGGCTTTCCAGCAGGTCAGCCCCCAGCATGGACTGGGGCCTGGGGTTATTCCTCCCTTGGTGCAGGAACCTGCATTTGCCCTGGTTGAACTATAGACTTCTTTTCTGCCCATCTCTCCAAATTAGTGAGGTCCTTCTTAAGGGCCACACTGCTCTTGACTGGGTTTATTTACACTCTGTCTACTGGGTCACCAAGAAATTCTGTCTGGACAGCATTCACACAGTTTCAGTCAGAGTACCAAGGGAGCAGTCCTGCTCAAGGTATTGGCTTGTGTTAAAGAGGTTGAGTGAAAGAGTAAGACAAAGAAACTGTCCTGAGGCTGTTCTTGTGTTACAACCTTTATCACAAAAATCCAACAACCTTACATTTCCTCAAAGATCAAGAGTAACTGAACACAGGAAAAATACTCTTGGGAAGATGGATATAATGGCACAAACTGTTACCTGTTTCTATCTTGACCCAGGTGTCAGAATTCTTCCCTGAATCAGTTCCAGTGAAGAGACCAGCTTTCCACCATATCTATCCAGTCTGATGCAAGGCTTACAGCTGAAATAATTTAATTTCTTCCTAAGTGTGACCCCAGGATCTGGTTAGATGCCATTTTCCCTGATATAGACAAGGCTTTAGAAGTGCTTCATTTTCTCTGTCTGGGCAGACAGGGAAAGTTACTGTTTCATTGAAACTGTAATGAGGATGGAATTGTCTTTGAGAGGCTTTTGTTGAGTAGAAGCTATACATTCCCACTTTCCTTTTACTCTGCAGAAAACTCATTACTGTGGCATTGGCCACAGAGGCAAGTGTAATTTCTTTTATCCTATTCTTTGTCTCATTAAGAAAATGTCCCATCTCTTTGCCATTATTTCTTCTTTTTGGTCTATTCAATTAATGCTGAGGTCCTTGCAAT
Source organism: Motacilla alba alba (assembly GCF_015832195.1). Taxonomy (NCBI): domain Eukaryota; kingdom Metazoa; phylum Chordata; class Aves; order Passeriformes; family Motacillidae; genus Motacilla; species Motacilla alba. The sequence goes on along the minus strand of NC_052019.1, from coordinate 14,260,005 downwards.
GTTGTGTTTCTCAGACCATATTGGAAATCAACAGTCAGAGACACAGGCAGAAATACAGGTCCCACCACCCACCAGCAGGCCCAAAAGGAATGTTCATCACTGCTTTCTGCTGTTCAGTCTCTTGACTCTGGTTTCTCTGACTTTCTTTCTCAAACAGTGCTCAGCCCCTGCACCAAGTATTGCTCTGGCTCCGAACTTGCTATTGACCCTAAAATTTCCAGTTCCATCTTTGTAGAAGGTATTTTTTTTTCTACTTAGCTGGTAAGAAATATGCTATAGGCCAAAGACTTACCCTGTAGAACCTCTTCATATCTGAACAAGATTCAGATGGCCTTTGGTGCCAGAAGATTGTCTAGCTGACAAAAGTACTTGAGAAACAAAAGAAGGAAGCCACAAGTGGGTGGAATAAAATCAATAACTCTGAATATTCAAAATTATTTGGGCTACTTCTAACCTCGCTTAGAAAAGACAGAGTTACTTTATATTCTGAGTGTTAATAATTTATTATTTAATATGATTAGTAATCATATTAACTTATAAAAAATCAGAAATGTTTTAAAACATGCTAGCCAGCATGTTTTAAAACATAAGAAATTTTCCTACCCAAAGGAAGGTATGTAACTTCCATGCAAGGTAAATTTCATGTGAAAAGAAGGTCAGACTAGGCCAGAAGTTTACAACTTCAAAGGAACTCACCATTTCACACTGGCAACAAATCTGTTTTTCCAAGTTCCTTGCAAGCAATGCAAACAGAGTTAATGTTTGATTAAACAGCAAAGAAATGGAGCATTCCTTTCCTAAGAGAGGCTTGAGAAATGGTGTGTCTGTGGAAGAGAGTGGTTTCTTCCACATTTTTTAAGGTGATAGAAACAAGGAGAGACAGTCAGACAGATTTAAACTTAACTTGATAAAAGGATTCAAGTACATAAATCAAACATTTTGTGTGAAGCAAAAAGCTAAGCTCCTTCATAAGGAGGTGTTGTTCAGTTTGGCACTGTAGGAGAAATTACACAAACCATTGCCCACAGAAAACACGGCATAATGAATAAAATTTGTCTTGAATTATTTATTTTTAGTGCTTTATTTTATCTCCTCTATCTTGCACGGTCTAGAAATGGTTCTTGATGAGAGCTTTTTGAGCATCTGAGTCTCAAATTAAAACAACACATTAATGTCTTCTATACATAGAGGTAGAAAGATTAGAGTGGAGTGCTTAGAAATGCACTAGATTCAACACTTTCCACTAATGGGCCCACTAGTGTGCACCACTTTACTGCCTCAAAATATATCCATAAGATACAGTATTCTTGGTTGCATGATGACTGAATAAAATTTAATAGATGCAGAAGTGACAGAGCAGAACTAATCCTTTCCAAAATACCAGCTCTATAATAAACCACATTTGTTTTGAAATCTGATTAAAAACATGTCTTGCAGCACTAGCAAGGCCTTAGAGAGTGGAAAAACAAATGTAGTGTGGGCCATAAATTTCAAATGGCCAGATCACCCGTAATTGAAGTGATTTTTTTTTTTCTTATTGAGGACGGTTTTGTTGTTGGACTTTTTTGTCTTTTTGTATCAGAGCCGGGTATCCCTTTAATACCTTGCAAAAACCAAGCCTTCCTATCTGTGGTAACACAGAAGAAGCAATCCTCCTGAGTATGTCTGTGCTGGGCTTCAAGATCAGAGAGGCTGATGAGTGATCTTCAGTCCAAAATGCCACCACACCTTAATAAGTGATTGTGTCAGTGCAGCTTGCTTGTGTGCTCTTAGCCCATCTCAAATGCCACACCAAGCTTAGCCCTTAGTGGAAGGGGATTTAAGAAACCAGAGCCATGATCTAAGAATCTACCTGAGAAGAGTTACCAGAGCTAATGGTGGGTAAAGGGCATGACAAAAAACAAGGTAAATGCATCGCTCATTTAAGCACTTAGTCTACCTACAGCGGTCCAATCTACTGCCAATCTGGTGGAGTGAATGGACACTCAAACTGAGATCTGTGCCCTCTGGATTCCCTCCCAGGTATGCCACACTAAATCACTAAATTTTCTCTTCTATTTCAGTACTTTTCTGTATATTAGGTTACACTATAGAACTATGTCATAAAGGGGAAGAGGACAGGAAAAGTGGTGCAAGACGTATATTTACTTTCGAATGCAAAACATTTATCAGCATCTATGGGTGGTACTACAAGTTTTGGTTACATCAAACGGAATATCTTGATGAAAACACTATCTAAAATTAGTAAGAATAAGAAAAGCCACAGAGAAAAATTAAATACTGTACTGAATAGGTGTTCATGCATTGCATACTGTGATATAGCTAAAGAGAACCAACTCTAAACTTATTTTGAATACAGAAAACAGTCCTGTGAATGTAGTTCAGGCTAAGTTCTCCTACTACTATGCCGAAATAGGCCATATGAGATATTTCCTTAAGCATTTTATTCATTTGTTTTCCCTCTACATCTCGCAGAAGAGCTAGGAAGACACGCTGAGAGCATCTTTCTGACAACAGACATGGAAAAGTGACCATCTGAAAGCTTACTCCTTCATAAAAATTCCAAACACATGTACTTCTATAATTTTAGTCACTGTTTTCTTCAATATGTCCTTTGTTATCACTGCACAACAAATTAAGTTGCTGATGTTCTGTAACAGAACTACAGAATGCTGAGACTGTTTCCCTGTTTCGATTTCTTTTTTCCTGGAAGAAATCTTTTTCAGTAAAAGCAGATCTTTTAGATGCAAAAATGTCCATTACTTCAAAAACTTGAAATTCCATCTGCAGAAAAGACATTTCAATCGATTCTTTCTCTCAGCTAAAGTATTTAGGAAGCAGAAGATTACACTGAGAATATAAAATGGGGCCACACCTCAGAGTGAGTCCCATCTGTAGACACTGACTTGGTTACTCAGGCAGTCGGTTTACTGCCTTAAGAAGATTTCTAAGTAGCCTGTAAATCTGAGAGACCTCAGAAAAAAACCCTTATGTTTTCTTAGAAGAGAAATAAAAGTCCAGTGAAAGTCTAAGGAAAAGCAGGAGGGTTTGCTCCCTTACAGCACCTACCACCCCAGGGAAGATGCCCTGCAATCATAAAGATTTGTGTCCTTCTTTTGAAGCTTGTGATTCCTATTCGTCCCCTCTCTGGATGGGTGAAGCTGACCTCTGGTAAGGTTTAGTCTCTGTTCAGCACCAGAGCACACATTGATTCAGAGGCAAGCCTGCTGTTAGTTTCTCTCAAATATTTAACTTTCATTTGTATAAGGAAGCTTATTTATAATGGATGTAAATGGAACTGCACCTGCAATGTAGATTATCTTTAAACCTGTCCCTCCAAAATCCCATCTCCCACTGCATAAGAGAGCAAAAGAGAAATGTAGGATGCCTGTCCAGGTCTGTCTTACACATCTCAGTTTCATGGCTTTAAGATTTATGAACCTAGGAGCAACCAAACTCTTTAGAGACCTTCTAGTCATGTCTCACAGGCCCTGAGATGCTTTATCAAGTGCTTTATCTTCATCTGGTCTTTCCTTCTTACCTTGCCTAACTTTGTGGCAGCACTAGAGGTCCATATTGGGGAACAACCAATTTTTTACCTCAAAATCTTCATTAGTAGATGGGAAAGTCTTCACTCCCTCTCTGTGTAGTAGAGAAGTAATCTGTCTCCTTACTCACCACCCTCTCAGACTCTGCTTCTTTGTGCTTAATATACTTTGAGTAGGATATTCTAATTTCAGTTTTGGCAGGAGAAAAGGAGAGGAGCTCTTGTCCATAAAGCCACATGTAATAGCTTGCTGAACTCATACAGGGAAACCAGTCAGACTCCAAGATTCAATAATAAGTTTCCCTCAAAATATATCTGATTATGTAACAGGTTGCTATATTAAAAATTAAATAAGGCTTGAAATATACAGCAATTTGCAGGCACTAGGGAACATGCCTAATAAAGAGAGTGCATTAGCTGTTTCTGCCTTCTGAAATCCAGTCTATAAATACTGTAACATCTTCCTATTTACTTCAGTGTGGGAGGACCAGACTTTGTGAACCTGCTTGTTAAAATCAGCACTCAGTTCAGTTTGAGCGACATTTTTTTAGCTGTGCTTTGATGTTAATATTGGTCAAATCAGCATCTGAAAATTGCTGCTCAGGTCCCTGGGACACTGTACCTTGTGCATTCCCTAAACACAGCGGAACTCTATCCTTTCAGGAAGAGTAACAGGACCTGAGCAGGATCCTAAGCTCTCCCAGGGGCCATGCAGCAATTCATGGGACTCAGTACTGTCACACTAGTTTGGCAGAGGTTATGCTAACACCTTTATTAAACCTCCAATGCAAATCAGACATTTCTCAGAGTTGTACGGAATTGCTTTCCAACAAAAGTTAGGGAGACAAAGTTGCTTCAGAAACATCCTACTTGGTATCACCACCACCATCTTGTGGTTCCCAAACACACTTAAAAATCAGGCCCCGGTGGACACTGCTCTCACTGAAAATCACACACTGCCTTTAGGTGAGGTGTGAATTCACACAGAGGCAATTCAAAGAAGGCCTTCTATGCTCACGTTTCATGGAATATTTATTCATTGGAAAGATGAGCAGGGAAGATGGATTCAAGAGACATGCTCCCAGCGTACCTTTGGGGCAAAGCTCCAATCCCTCTCACAGCAGCTGTTCAAGTATTTTACACAAAGAAAAGCCCTACCAAGAACCGTGAGTCCCTTGGTTGGTGTCCAAGGCACCTGCTGAAGTTGTGGGTGCCCACTTCCCTCCAGGAGCAGAAGGTTTTGACCCAAGGGTGGGCTCAGCCCATGAGGCCAGGGATTAAAAAGTGGCATTGCTGCAGCTGGTGTCCTGCAGGGCCCTCTGCCTGTGCTGATGCCCCACAACAGCAGCCCAAAGGCGGGTGAACTCAGCCAGATGGTTTGCACTAGACAGGCACAGAGGATGGTCTGAGGATCACAGAGGGACCAACATTCTCCCACCTAGCTACTCTAAGACTGGGTTAAAATTTTTTAGGGCACTGTCATATCATTTGTGGGGTGTGCCTCCACAGCATTGCTCTTTTCCAGCCATGCAGAAAGAAATTGTCAGTCCACTACTTTTCAGGAGTACTTTGCCCTTTTATTTTTGTGAAGCTGCATGGGAAATGGTAGGTATATGAATGTGTCTCAGAGAAGTTAAATGAAACAACTGTGCATTGGGCTTGTGCAGTTTCCTTCCTGTCACATTCAAACCCATTAGCAGCCCAGTCCAAGCACACACAGGGCTAGGTTAGGGAGCTCATCAGGCATGCTATCCTCGCTTTCTGACTTCCTCTTGGAAATAAAAACGGTGGCCCTAATGAGAATTAATTAGGGTTGGGGGTGGAGAGGGGGATCCATCATGGTTTTGTTTGTGTTGTTTATTTTCTGTAAACCCGTGGAGGGAAAAAAATCATATTACTTCTCTATGCAATATAGTAAACGTAATAAAAAATGAACACATGGTAATTAGCTTCTCCATTAAGTATACCAAGCATAGACAATAGCAATCGTGCAGCGCTGATTACAGACATTATCCTTGCCTGGACTTTTTTTTCCCACCATTCAATCAACACTTCTAAATAGAAACTTCAGTGTTCAATATTATAAGACACTAGCTGGCAGTTATACAAAGATGCTTTACACAATGTCATCTGGCTGCTTGCCTGATTCTCATATTACCTTCCTGTCTTGCCTTATGCGCTAATACGCATGGCTGATTGGAAGAAAAATGCAGAAGCTGCTTCCTTCTCGTCTTGCTTTTTTCTCCAGCTTCATGCCTTGAGGGAAAAAAGGAATCACATTTGCTAATTTCGCCAGCAGTGCTTAACCTGGGAATGGAACAATTCTCTTTCAATTCCTCATTAGTTATAACTCATACACAAACACTGCCTTGCACCAGACTAACCGGGCAGTCTTTGATTCCACTCTGAGAGAAATGGTGATTACTGCTGTTGCACAGGAGTCCTCTAGTAGCCTTGCTAAAGACTGTCTCAGAGTTCAAAATAAACATTTTCAAGGGCTGTACAGTATCCAGGGGTCAGATGTCTGGAAACAGGATTTCAGACTGAAAATCCCAGAAGCTCAAATGACTCTGGAAAATGTCGAGGAACTCCTTAAGTGACTGCTTTTGGGTGGATTTGCTGATATCAGTAGGTCCCTTGGGGAGTCACAGCAGAGTTTATGCCAGTTTCCCGAGCAAGATAAGCCTTCTCACAGGAAGAATAATTTTCACACATTGGAAAAATGGGGGGTTTTGTACTCTTGTTTACATATTTCTGTTTTACTCTTTGATTTCTTATGGTAAAGCTATATCAAGGCAGATGTTGTAGAGCCAGGTTTCTCAGAAAAACATTCATTTTTCCCTGGCTATTTTAGCCAGGTTGAATTTGAAGTCTAGTCAGGTGTCCAGGATTTCCAGATGTCTAGCAGCCATATCAGAGCAAATTCTGTGTATCTCAAAAACCTGGGCATGCATATGGACATGCTTTATAGCAGAATAATCAGTGCCTAGGATGTCTCAGACACATGTTCAGGTGCAAGTCACCTTCATGGCAAATATATCGCAAGTCCAGTAATTCCCCAGTTCCTCAGTGAACCTTTCAGAAAAAGAACAGGGAAAAATGTGGGACCTTTATATTAAGAGTAGGAATTTTTTACACTCTTAACTGATATGTCTCTGCATAGGTATAGATCAAAGCCTACAGGCTGGAACCTTCCCTTGCAACTCAGCAATAGCTCTGGAGTCAGGCTGGCTTGGGAAAGTGTGGGTGCTGTAACAAATGACCCAACTGCACATAGGGCAGCTGGCCCTGTGTCAGACAGGATTCCTTCTCTGAGGACTGGTCACTAAGCACTGCAAACAGCCAGCAACTGAAAGTGTGAAGAACAGTTTTCCCAATTTATTCCACCATCACAACAAAAACACTTCAAAGTAGTCTAAGAATTTAACACTGGACCTTCAAATTTACACATGTACACATAGGTATGCTTATGTAAAATTTAAATACAAATGTGTTACTATACATTAAAATGTGTTGGTGCCATACAGATTGGAGAAACTAGGCCACCTGCAAACCTCCTCCCTCTCTAGCTTTGTGACTGCTATACCTAAGCTTATGCAGATGGCATGATATACAGGGAAATTTCAGGACTACAAACTGAGCACCAGGGGACTGAAGAGTGTCCTTGAAATTTTTTTTTTTTTTAATATGCACCTATGAGGGTAAGATTTCTGTGGCTATGAGGTGAATCCTAGGATTTATGGGCACTACAGCAGAGTTTCAGCTGCTTCTGCAACCTTAACTCAATGGCACAGAAAAGCTGGCCTGGGGACACCTCTGCTCATCTACAGTGGCTCAGGGATCCTGAGTGGGAATTATTCAGGTTTGACTCAATGCAAGAGATACGGAGTCTTGCAATTAGTCCTTCTATTCAAAGGTAGTGGTGGAAGCAGCTCACAGCCCACAGGATTGTACATCTCTAAAGTATATCTTAAATACCAGGAAACCCCTTTCACATATTTAAGGTTTAAGCTAAGCAGATCTGCTTTGCCAGAAACATGTTCTTTTGATACGTTTTCCCCCCATCAATGTGTACAAAAACTGCAGTTTCACTGCTGGTGCTCTTCACACATTAGAATTGGCCAAGAAAAAAAGGCAAAATACAAGTCAACTGCTGCATTTTAAAGTATACTTTGAATCTTATCAAAATTATACACTCATTTTTTTATGATACCTACACTTCAGAGGGTGACACAAAATCCTGCCTGGTCAGCAGCATATGGACTTGCTTCTTTCCCATGAGCAGAGCAATAAGCAGGACCTCAAACACCCCATCCGACTCCTGCTGCTAGAGAGAAACAGCTCAGTGCTTAAAGAAAGCTTTAAGGGATGTCAATCTGCTGTGTCAGACATCAAGAGCTGTTTTTTCCTTAAGAAGACATTGAAGTTAGGCTGATGGATGGAGACCTCATAAAAAATTAGGTTCACACTATGGTTATGAAATGTGTCTTTTTACTAATCTCCTCTCACTTCCCTCAGCACCTCTGGCTCTTGCAAAGGCTGTGGCACTGATCATGAGTTCAGTCTCACCCTCCATGCAGGTCGTTTTCAGAATTCAGAGAGTACATTTGAAATACAAGGCTACTTAAATATATGACCTCTTAACTCAGCTTGGGAGAAGCAGTTGATGTCACATACAAATGCTTCAGACCCCAAATCCAGCCTTCATGCCCCAAAGAATATATGATCAAATGCCCAGCTTTCATGTTTTCTCATGAATGTATGAGTGCATTCCTGCAGAGGAAATACCTGGCGCTATTGTGCTCTTCATTGCAGAAAAAAACAGTTCTAGGCCTCGTGCAAAGCTAATCTGATGAAAAGATACAGTGATATTTCTTTAAAACAAAAATGCAACAAATTAGCAAGGAAATTATTATATTATTCCTCTGTGTGTGTCTTCAAATTCAAGCTTGATATTTTTTAATAGAAACAAGTTACTGCTCTCAGAGAGGAGGTAACTGGGTAGTACTTTGTGATGCATTGAAATGATTATTTGTCTCCAGAAAAGCTGGATTCTGTTTAGTTCTGAAGAAAAATACCCCTATGCATGTGTAGAGCATGAATGAATAAAATCACACATTCACAGACACCTGGTCCTTCAGCACAGGTCAGAACCATTTCCACAAAACACCTTGCACTGTGTTCCTCCTGGCTGCTCCACCACCACTGGTCACATCTTGCAAGGATAAGGAGTAAAGCATCTTTCATACATCACCAACCCTTCCAAAAGTACTTTAAATAAGTGTGTTTTGAAGGACAGCTGTCACATCCCTCAAGTTCATAGGCAGCTGAGCACATGGCACCCTGTTCAGCATCAAGCTTTTGATATTGAATAAGCAGTTACTGTTCCAGCCATCTACAGGACTTACTGGGATTTAAATGTCTTGTAGGTACTTTGGAGCATAGGAGCTAGTTCTTCCAATTTAACTGGAAAATAAAAAGAAAAAAAAAGAAAAATAAATTAAAGTTTCCCCTAACTAGATCTTTTTGTTACCTCAAACAATTTTAATCATACTTTTCTGTGCAAATGGCTGCTTCTTTACATAAGCTAATACTTACAGAAAATTTCTTCAAAAAGCATTTTACATGTGCATCAGTGTGTACTTTGGTAATGTATTTTGAACCTTCCTTCAGACTTTCATGGTGAAATATCCTGTTCTTGTACACCTTACAGTAATCTTATTAAATGATTTGCACCTCTGATTTCTTAAGTCAACACATGGCATAATATGACATCAAATTACATCTGACCTTCTCTGTTCCTTCAAAACCACACTTCATCAGAGATATGTGTGTTTTACAATAGATATCTTTTACTTTAAAATGTGGTCACAAGAAGACAAAGGTTGCCAGAATTACCTATCTTATCTGCAGGGCAGCTGGTAAATGCATACCCAGATTGCTACAGTCATATTTCTTCTCCCTATTTTCAAGCTAAAACAACATTATAGCTTATAAAGTACAACCAAATAAGGCAGTGAACTCAGATAATGCTCAGGGGAGATGATAGAAAACCTATCTCCTCACAAATTAGCCTCAGTCATTTAGGATCTATAATAAAATCTGGCATTTTGCCAGTTTCTCAGCTATTTAATAAAGGCTTATTTAAACCATAATTGAGACTTTTTCTTTGTTTTTTTTTAGAGAAACAAAGAATGACTTTGAATTCTTGAACTTAAATCATTAGAAGATGCATCTCTGAGTTAAAAGAGGTATTTTTGTACTGAGCTAGCATGGGTACTTTGTCCTGACAGACTGTTTTCACACAGTAAAACAGATTCTTTTGGACAAAGTTTAGCACAAGGCTTTAATGTATCAGCCCAGAGACAAAAACACAGTGAGGTAATGCCATGGGATAACACTGAAATATTAGTGAGAAGGAAAGCTGAGAGCTGGCAGCCTCAGTGCATCAGGCTGAGGTTTTATGAGCATCTGGGCAGACTGAAGGGATGACCAGTGCCAGCAGGCAAAGCCTCACCCTTTCTTTCTCCTGCCACACAGCTCTCCCCCTCCTGACACTGAATAGGAAAACATGCACTAGGAGCTGTTTTTACACCTGTCATTTAAATAATTTTCGTCTTGTGCTGTCCCAGCTCTGAGCACAGACACCATGGATCTAGACTTAGGTGACACCAGTAAAGGAGTCATTCCCTGTCCAGGATGAGCCAGAATCCACTGCAGCTTAAACACCTCATTTCCCTGTCCCAGAATGCTCTGAACGTAGGCACTTGGTGGGAAAAGGGACATAAGGACACTAATTCCAGCTCTGTGCCAAGCAGGAACTTACTCACAGAGAAATGGAGTAAACACAGCATTTATAACAGGAAGATGCAGTGCTACAGCTGGTAACAATAAAAGAAGCTTTACTGTATGAAAAGATCAAGTTTTACATCTGTATAATCTAAATCAGGTTGGTTTAAATGCTAATGCCTTCAGTTCTGCAACACATTTTCCCCTTAGTTTAATATGGCCTTGGTAGTGTGACCTTCAGCTTTTTTCACAAAACCCCTTTCTCTAGTAATTTGGTGAGAGAAAATTAAGAATAAAGCTCTTGTGTAGGAGGACTACTGGTATGAATAAGCTTTTTCAGAATGTAGTACTGAATTTTTCCCAATTTGCATGAATTTCTCAGTGTATTTTGTATATAGGCCCAGAGCTTTGTGTGTATTTTAATTACATCTCAGGATACAGAGTGCTGGCGCTTGTTGTTAATGTTGTCAGGGACATAAAGTTGACGTTAGGCAACAAAAGAATGAAGGAAATTTACCACAATTTTATTTTTTTCTAATTTGTATATGACTCACTTGGTTCCTTGCTCTTACATTAAAGTTCCTACTTTACCAACAGGGCTAATAAATCTGATGGCCTGAAAACCTAAAAGAATGAAACAAATATGTTTAATTATTCATTTGAGGAATAGGTTTTATTTTATTTAACAGCTTTCCCTCTCAGATAGTTTATTTCTAAGAGAGGGTTGTTGGGGGTTTTTTGTATAATTGAAATAGTCCAAAGAAAGGAACAGTGAATTTCACAGTTGGTTTTATTTTGTTATTCCATTTCTTATTCTTTTTCCAACTAACCTACTCAGATTCTCTCCACATTTATTTATTCTTATCTTTTATTTTCTATGTCTATGCCTTTGGGTTCAGGGGCTACATTTATCCTGCACAGCACCTAACACATCAGGGTACTGACCTAGTGAGTTACGTCTTGCAATTTAAATCATATTTTTGTAGAATCATCAAACCATTTAGGTTGGAAAGGGCCTTTAAGATCATTGAGTCCAACCACTAACACAGCACTGCCAAACCCTCCATTAAACCATGTCCCTTAGAGCTATGTCTGCACATCCTCTAGATACCTCCAGGGATTCCACCACTTACCTGGAAAGCCTGCTCTAATGCTGGACAACCATCCTATGAAAGAAAAACTTCCTAATATAAATCTTTCCAATCTAAACCTGCCCTGGAGCAATTTGAGGACAAATTTGTCCTCAAACCTTTGTCTTGGTTGCCTGGGAGAAGACACCAATCCCCACCTGGCTACCAACCACTCTGAGGTAGCTGAAGAGAGTGATCAGAGCCCCCCTGAGCCCCTCCATTTCTCCAGGCTAAACAGCCCCAGCTCCCCCAGCTGCTCCTCATAAGACTTGTTCTCCAGACCCTTCACTAGCCTTGTTGGGCTTCTCTGGATTTACGCCAGTGCCTCAATGTCCTTCCTGAACTGAGTGGCCCAGAACTGGACACAGCACTTGAGATGTGGCCACACCAGTGCTGAGTACAGGGAAGCAATAACTTCCCTAGTCCTGCTGGACACGCTGCTTCTGCAAGGTGGTGAGTATAATTCTGAGATTCTGAGAGGAACACATTTTCAGTGTTGTCACCATTAGAAACTGCCTGTGATGATTATCCAGCTCCTTGTTGCCTGCCTCTTAAATACCCTTTGACACCAGATTAATTCAGGAGCAACTTTTGTTCATCTTCAGAACTCAAAACTGAGCAAATTGTAGTGAGTATCATAACAAATATTGAGGCAAAACCTTAAATTTGACAAAGTTTCAGCCAGCTTTCTAGGCTGAAGTGCAGTATTTTTACTTATTGCTGTTTTTATTAAGGAACAAGCGTTCTTTGGCAATTATATCAATTTGATAGATTATTTTTTTACTTGTTGCATAATGTATTCATGAGTAACGATTTTCATTACCCTAGTCATGACTCCACTGAGACATTAAGAGAAATTTTTCCTTGAAGAGCACAGTTTGGTAAGCAACTGTTAATACATGAACTAGAGGAAACGTAGTTGAGAGAACAGAAGCTGCTGTATGGCTGGCAGCTATAGATGTACCTTTGAAAGTGAATTTGCAGCTGGACTAGATAATCTATGCAGTTTTCTGTTGCCCCAGGCCCAGTATTTCATCCAAATCATGGCTGCTTACTCAGCACTTGCAATAGAGCACGTGTGCATGTGGGATTTCAGCAGAAATGTGCCAAGGAGCTCGCTCACCCAGAAGTGTCAAACTGGATTCAGGCTAAGGCAAATAGGCAAATGAAAGTTTGTAATTTTGGCTTTTTATATAGCAGGGAAGTGAAAAACCATGTCAGGATACGTGTCATGTAAATATTTGTGTGAAGCTGACTAATTCAGGTGAACTGAGCACAGGAGCTGAATTGAGGTATTGCTTGGTCAAAAACAAAGTTAGTCACCATTATCATGGCCATTTAGTCACCATTACCAGCCATAGGGGAAAATGACCTTGTGAGTGAGGAAGTAGTCAGGGATTGAGGCTGGACTCAGTTCCCTGTTCTGCCACAGGAGCTGCATGTGACAGGATTAGATGGTAATATCCTGGCTCAGTAGGACAGGTGATTTTTCTGAGAGAAACAGGAAATAAGCAGATACTGAATAGCAACTCAGTGCAAGCGGGGCTGATTGTGTGTTAATGAGATGCTGAAATAGTTATTCAGTAGATGCAAAACCAGACCTGGCCCCAGATGAACCCGCATAAATGAAAAGCATTAACAGAGGTATTAAAAACAAGCCCTTCATCTCCGTGCATACTTCAGGTCTTCATTTGCAAAATAAGACTAATATACTGCTTTCAATAATATGTCTTCTGTTTTGTTGATGTGAACACTTTGGATAGAGTGTCTTTTCTAGTTGTATGAACACCAGTAGCCCAGAAGTCCTGATTTCTGCTGGGAGAAAGGGAAGGGAAGGGAAGGGAAGGGAAGGGAAGGGAAGGGAAGGGAAGGGAAGGGAAGGGAAGGGAAGGGAAGGGAAGGGAAGGGAAGGGAAGGGAAGGGAAGGGAAGGGAAGGGAAGGGAAGGGAAGGGAAGGGAAGGGAAGGGAAGGGAAGGGAAGGGAAGGGAAGGGAAGGGAAGGGAAGGGAAGGGAAGGGAAGGGAAGGGAAGGGAAGGGAAGGGAAGGGAAGGGAAGGGAAGGGGATTCTGACCTTCAGCCAGTTCATCACTCAACACAATGTGAACCTGCTCATCCCACAGTCATCAGATCAGTTAAACAGGACTGTCCCTTTTTAAGCCCACACTGACTGTGCTTGATGACTGCATTGTTCTTTAAATGCCTTTGAATAATTCCCTGTATGATCTTCTACACAATTTGTCCAGGAACTGAGGATAAAGTAGTTATCCTACTTTATTAGTTATCCTACTTAATTCAGGAGTTTCCTGGCTCTTTTCTCGTGCCCTCCCTGTAATTTGGAATACCAGTGGCTAGCTTTCAGTCAGTGGGGATGTCCCCAAACTCCCCAAATCTTTGATAGATGATTGAGAGGCATCCTGCTATCACATGCACTTGGTCCCTCAGTGCTCTGGGATGAATCCCATCAGGCCCCATTTGCTTGTGAATTTTCAACTGATACAGCTTGTCCTTGAAGCCATCGTACCACATACTCATCATATCATATACTAACATTCCAGAATGATACATGCTTCCTTCTTCTCATCTCTCATTCTTTTCAATCTCTGTACACCTTCATCTGCTGGTGCAATAAAATAACACTTTTTATAAAATTCATGAAGTGTGGGGTAAAGGCTTTTGACTTTCTTGCACTAACCAATTGGGACCACCAAAAGATTTGTGAAAATAGACTTTTCAGTGATAAAGCTGCAATCCACAGTGAAAGTACCTGAAACCTCAGGAGAAAGACCTTTCATTCAGAATTTCCAACCTGCCTTGCTAGAATTGGGAGCTTCAGATGATTCAGTTAATATTGGTAGAAACAGCACCGTGGGGGCATAACTCTTCTGTTCCCCCTCTCCCTCAATCCTTGATACAAAGTGTGAAGTTTCCAACCGAATTCACAGAGTCTTCTCTGCCCACAGAAAAGTCTGTATTGCTTAAGCTTTTATTTAACTTGAGTCTCAATGCTAGACTTTAGGCCTTTTTTCTTTTTTTGGTCTTTTTGGGGCTTTCAAAGGACAAAAATAGACTCTCTTTTCCTTACCAGTAATATTCTACAGGTTTTTGATATTTATGATCATTCCTATAACTATATCTGGAAGTTATCAGAATTGTTAGCAAACTTACAGAACTCTTGACTTCACATTTAATGATAAATAAATGTATTTTGTCCATAGACTAATTAAACTTGCTCTCTACACATTAAAGTTTAAACAAACACCCCTTGGCATGTTGCAAGCACTTTTACCTGCAGAATAATAACATTTCCTTTGATTAAAGCTTGAACGTCTTACAGTTCATTGATTTATAGGAAAAAAAGTGTGACAAGACATTCAAGGAGGGAGTGGATATTGAATAGAACTCAGATTCTGCAAAACACTCACATTTTTCTTTTTTAATAAGGACAAGTTTCCTGGTGAAAGATGGAAAATAAATCAATCAATTATTTTAAAGAAATGTTCATTCACTCGCTGTGATGTGTGTCCTTATACAAATACAAGTTTGTTTAACTCTCTCTAATACTCCCACTAAATTCAATATCTTTGCAAGCTGAACACAAGGTTTTTGTATTACCCAGTCATTTCATAGCACTGGAGACATTCCCCTTTTCACCTGACCATCTTTCTCCCCACCTTTTTCCTACTAAATCTCCACGTCCTTTTGGATTGGCTGTCAAGAAATGCTTCATGGTTTTCTGAGGCACAGCCTTTGTTTGCCCAGAAGTCTTTCAAACTGACTCACAGGTGAGCACTCAGTAGGCCACAAGTGTTACACTGACCTACTGACAGCAACAGAAGGTGCTAATTTTTCATCTCTTTGAATAGCTGGTCTTTATTCAACTCCTGGAAGAGAGGCTGACATTTCTTGCTGTTTCTACAAAAGAGTCCTCTTGAGAGTTCAGGGCACTTCATTTCTTGGTTGAATTGTGTGCAGCCCTTTTATACTTTTTGTTTTGCAGCAAGCCAACTTACATGTATTTCAGTACTAAATGCACAAGAATTCCCTAAAAACCATCAAGAGATTAAATCATTAAAGCCCAGAAAGGACCATTAGATTGTCTAGTCTTCATATCACAGGCCAGTTATACATCATTTTCACACGGAGCCTAAAGACTGGTTTCTGACAAAAGCATTTCTCCAAAGGTATCAAATCTTGATGAGCATACTAAGCAATGAAAAATAATCCATCTCTCCCAATAATTATCTGCTGTAATGGAAATCACTACTAAAAAACTGCACTGTGTTTTTCAGATTAATTTGCCTGAATTCTGTTTCCAGGCATTGATTCCAGAAAATTTCTTTAGAAAATCTTTTCTTTTTCATTAAGTTATTTAAACACTGCCACCAAGCCTTGTGTCTGATAGACCAGCTGAATTTGCTGGGTTTTACTTCATGGAGAATTTCCTCTGCTTTTCTCATGTCTTTCTACCAGTCTCAGTTTTCTCAACAATTTTTTTAAAAGGAAGGTGCCAGAACAAAAGGTGCTATTCTAGTATTAATCCTATTCTAGCTCATGGATGTTAAAATAATTTCCTCATTTCTCATCAGTGATCTCCATTGTATACATCCCCAGATGGCAAATCTTGGCATATTTTGAAAACAGCTTTGGAATCAGGACTTTTAGCCCTTAAACCCATTGAAGAATCACAGTCAGTGGCATTTCCCTCTGTGCATTAATTCCTTGAGGTCTATTATTTAGCCAGTGTTTAATTTTATTTCACTTATTAAATAGTGATATTAAAAAGAGCAAGGTTTTTTAATAATGGTCAAATGCAGTGCTGTCATAGTCTACCCATCTATCTTGACAAACCAAGTCTTAATTAAAATAAAAGGAATACATTGGGTTTGATTCACATGACCTCTTTGCCATAAAATCATGTTTTTTCATATTTACATATTTTTTATTTCTGTTCAGATTTAAACTTTCCTCATATCTTCTACCTTTCTACCTTGTTCTTGTGGCAGGATGGCAGGCTAGCCAGTCTCTATGTATTCTGTTACCCCTAGTGTGGTGTTTCTTTTAGTATTATCATAAATTTAGTAAATTTGGTCTTTTGCATAGGTTTCTGTGATTCATTTCTAGCCAGCTGTCTTGGAGAACTTTGAAAAGTTGTTTTATTTTTACTACACGTATCTTTAATACACACTACTGTTTCCTTAGCCACAAATGGACTGGGCAATTTATCCCAGCATTACTGTAATGAAGTACCTCTCATTCCTTCCTTCCAAATTCTCTGGAACCCTTTTGCCTTTAGTAGCCAGAAGAAATGTCAAGTACTTTTTAGACCACTTGACCATTTTGTCAAAATACTTTTCCCATGGCTCTTTTTGTTGCTGAACTTATTGAATAAATAAACAGAGTTAGGCAGTTCAGCCTGCTGCCAGTACAGAATGCAAGTGCCTTATGTTTATTGACTAAGTCTATTAACCAAAAACATTTTTAATCAAACACTGATAGATTATTGATTTAGAAAAGAAAAATCACACACCCTATGACCAGAGGTATAAACTCAGACTTCTGTTTCCCACATCCCTTGGGTATTCTGTCCCTCAGCCAGCTATCCTTGGACTCCCACAAGGGGTCAGAGTTATTGGGAGGGTATACACAAGTGTATGCACTGCAGGTGCAACCTGGCCGGATTTACTACAGGTGGAACCATCTAGAATGCTGTTAGACAGAGAGCTGAGATAAGCCATACAGAAAGAGACATGGAATTTTGGCGTGCTTTGCCTTGGCAGAAGAGAGTCTGAAATTAAACTTAATAATGTGGTGTTTAATAAATAAATCATGGGAGATGGTTCAGTATGTCTGAAGGAGAAAAGCTGGTTAAAGTAGCAATTTTGACACCAGAATAAATGTATCAATATTGGCTAGAACTGGATGTAGGCTCAAGTCCCTGATGTGACATGGCACACTGCAGTATCCTGGTCCCAGGCCTCATCCTCAGCAGTTCCTGTGTGCCATGTTTTCATGGTTCTGCCTAAAACCCACTTTTTTTGAGACTTATGCCAGCCTGCACCAATCTGTGTTTTCCTTGAAGAAATAGCCCCAGTTGCAAAGCAAGGACCATTTTTGTCACTCTGCTTATCAAATGACATAACATGCATTTGGGCAGAAGATAATTTCTGAGCAAAAGTATCAAGGGCACACAGTAACCTATCTGAGCATTTATGCAATGCAAACAAAGATTTCAGTGGAGAGGGAATCAGGATTGCTTTTCATATTATTTCCTTTATTTGTATATTTTTCTTAAACTAAAAATATTCTTCCTCTCATTTGAGTAATCCTGATTACTGCAGCACCACCTGTGACAGCTGTAACCATTACCTAATAACAAAATAAAGAGAAGGTAATAACCATGTCAAACAGCTGCTGCAAGTATAAAGAAAAAGAAAAATAAAAGAGAGTTCTTTGACACTAGATGAGTATGAACAAATGAGTATTTCTTGTTTCAATATGTATTTTATAAGTGACCTTCTTCTTCCAAAGTTCTACCTTTTCTCTTGTTGTCCCAGAAGGCAATATCTAAAAAGAGTAGCAAAAAAATCAAACTATCTTGCAAGCCAGCAGGAGAAAGCACTTGCCTTTAAGTCCTCTCTTTCTAAACTTCCGCTAAAGCAGAGTTAAAAACTCCCCATATCAAAAGGAAGAGAATATGTAACTGCTCTCTGAAAGTTATAAAACAAAACTAGATTTTCAAAAGCTGTTTATCTTTAGAATGGATAGGGAAAGGAAAGAAAATACTTTGAAAAATCTCTGCAAGCTGATTTTAACTTTTTGTAATATATATGTCACTCTTAATCATTCATTGGCTACTTTTACACTGTAGCTTTTGGCCTATACCTCACTTAGAAGCTCTTAGCTGCTAGTATTAGGGATCTGAGTATTAGGGATCTGTTTGATGGGAACAAACACCATGAGAATAAGAGGAGCAGAGCCCTTAACACTGTGATCACTCAAAAAATGACAGCTATTTCTACTTTTCATAAAATACTATATTTCCAAGATGTGAATATCGCGACATGTCAAACATTTTAGTTTTTATGACTCCCAAAAGCAGTCACATTATCATGACTTTTATTTAGTGAAAATGTCCTTAATTAGGACAGAACATCAGCTAGAAAATTCAGCAATCACAAAGCAAACATATCAACACAATGAGAGGAACCCTGCTTGCAGAGTGCGTCCAGCACTGCTTTGTTCTCGGATTCAGTCACCAATCTGGCTTCACAGGCCCCTGTTACCAGTTGAAAAGGCTGTGGAGCCCCACAAAAGCAAGTTGAATGTTCACTATCTGTCCCAGGCACCAAAGATCTCTGGATGGTGTTCTGACAGGGGAACACAAAATGAGGACTAGAAGGCCTACCAAGCAACAGTGCAGCTCAGTAGTGGAGTGCTTACAAAATTGTCCTCCATACTGACATTAGGACTTTTTCAGTCAGGTAAGTGATACAGCTATTCACAGATTTGAAGGCCAGAAGGTATTTGCCTGTTTATTTAGCTGACAGCTGCAATATTGGTGAGGTATCAGGGTATAGCACAAAGGCTGTACCTTTCAGGTGACTTCTTGCTGTAACACATAATTCAGGATATCTAGTCTCTGGAAAGACCTCAAATGGGGGAAGTCCATCTACCAAAGACCAGTTTAAGGTTCCAATACACAAACAAAATACCACCCAGCACACACAATTTCTTCCCTACAGAGAGGCAGACCAAAAGAATAAACCATAGGTGATGAATATCATTCACTTTTCCTAATTTGAAGGTAAGTCTGTTGGCACTGAGCATCTTCTGAACAGAGACACTGAAAGCTTCAGCAGAAAAACAAAGCAAAATACATTAGTGCCCACATAGCAGCAGTGTCTTGGGGTTAAGCTTTCCACTGTGTGTGTGCATCTGCCAGATTTACACTGGGAGCCTGTGAACAGTGGGCCCTGTACTGTGTAGAAGCAGTCTGAGAATGGCATGGGATCTAACAACAATGTGGAGGCAAAATATATACCACTACTCCCAAAGGATTCTAGCTTCCTTATAACTTTTGACTTGTCCAATACTCACAATTTTTGCTTCTTTCTTTTCCTGAGACAATGTATGCTGGCACCCAGTGCTCAATTATTCTGCTCTCAATAGGCAGTATAATTATCAGACTTTTCCTCTCCAACATACAGGGTTATCTTCCTGTATTAGAAAGTTGTTCTCCTGCTCAAACATAAATGGGTGGCATATTGAACTCTGTAGCACAAGACACAAAAGTTGCTAATATATTTTCCATTTTCACCCATTCTCCCTGTCTTCCTAAATCTTACATTCAGCAACTTGCAGGTAGCAGAATTAATTACTGAAACACATCAATCACCAGTTTTAGGTCCATTGTAAAAAGCAAATTAGATTTCCTTGTGTAATACAAAGGCCTTTCCTTTGTTTTGCAATAGAAATGACATAGCACAAGTATGAAAGGTACAGAGAGGAAAAAGACAGAAGGGAGGAACTGGACTGTGAACATAAAGGACATATTTATACTGATGGACACAAGAACACCTCTGGAATAAGAACTGTATTGGTCTGATACGTAGGGGTATATTAGTACAGGAGTATATTAGGTCAACAGCAGTTAAATGCAGTGTAGCAACTGTAAAAAAATTGTAAAAAAAAAAGAAAGAAAAAAAGAGGTAAAGGATCACAGAATCATTTAGGGTAGAAGAAAACCCTTTAGTGTAATCAAGTCCAACCATGAGCCTAGCAATTCCAAGCCCACCAGACTTGAAGAATCTTCCTTTTGCTAGGTTATTGCTTCTCAATGAACATATGAATAGCCAAAGCTATGTTCATTCAGCCAAAGCTGATGAGAGCCAAAGCTGACAGAAGACAGGATTGAGGTTACAGCTGCCCTAAGGGGCTTGACCAGGAAGAACTAAGCAAATGGCAAGACTAGACTACAGCCCTTCATTACACTTCCCCAGTCACCACCTATTTTCAGCCCTGGGCTAAGTCTGGCTACTATGTACTGTATATTCCCCAAAGTATTTCTCTTCCATTAACATGTCCAGTCTCTCCTAGTTCCCCCCCCTAAACCTTTAGTATTCACTACATCCTTTGGCAGGCAATGTCACTGACATATCACCTGCTGCATGAAGAATAACCTACTTCTGCTTGTTTTGAAGCTTGTTCCTACCATCTGACTTTGATGATCCCTAGTACTTGTAGTGGAAGAGACAGTGAACCATCAGCTCCCATCCATCCTCTCCACCTCACTCCTGATTTTATAGCCTTCTAGTACGTCGCCTGTAATTTGTCTCTTTTCCAGAAAGATGAATCTTAGCTTACTTAGCTATTCCTTGCACAGCACACATCCCATATATTGATAGCCCTTGACAATCAAGGACAATTGAACCTTTTTCCAGTTCTACCTATATTCTTTCTGAGATGAAAAGACCAGAACAGTATAAAGACATAGACATGCCATGCATTTATATAAAGGCGTAACAAACTCTGGTTTGTTCTCTATTGCTTTACCAATAGTTCCTAACATTTGCAGTTTTGTTGTTGTTGTTGTTGTTGTTCAGTGCTGAGCACTGGGCTGTCGTTTTCATGGAATTATCAATTGTTTCCCCAAAGTCTCTCTCAAAACTGGCAAAGCCTAGGTCAGAACCCTTTGTTTTACACACAAAATTTGGGTGATGCTTTTCCTATATGCATCACTTTGCTTTGACATGCATTTAATGTCACTGTCTATCCTGGCTGTGCAAAGCCACATTTTCATTCTGAGCTGTCTTTTCATCCATTTTCCATTCTTAGCAATGCTTCTATAGGAGCATAATGCACCAGAGGCTGCACACAGAAACTAGTGTCTCCCACCCTCCATGCAACAGGCCACCTCCACATTGAAGTGTCTTACTGAAATATCAGTGTGAGGAAAGATGAGACATAGAATCCCAGAAAAAAAATTAGACAGACAAATACAGGAATGAAGCTGAAAGAATTTTCTATCTTTCAGTAATTATTAATGCACCTGGTTTTGGAAATCGAAGGTGTAATTTGTTCAGTTATTTTACAAAGTAGGTGAAATTCAGTGTTTATGTGTGCATGTGGAAGTCTTGCCTAAGGTCTCGAAATCAAAGAGAGGGAGAAAAAAATCAAAGGCTTACAGCAAAGTTTCCTCTGGACATATCCAGTCCATGTCAGTGCTTTCCTTGTAAAACTTGATAGTGTCTTTTATTGAGATCAGAGGAAGTGTTTATTACACAATTCTAAATTGAGGGGTTTTTCAGCCATAATAAAGAAGCTGAGAAGATTGCTAAGGAGTGCACAGAACAAAGAACTTGAATTTGTTCAGACAGATTTCAGTGAACAATGTCATATACAATTTTATAAGTTTCTGCAAACTCGAAGAACTTTGGATCACACAGACCTATCCTATCACCCAAATTCTGTCTGAAAGCATAATCTGGTTTCTGCTCCTAATGTTATGTGTTGCATGCAACTTATTGTTTTGTTGTTGGGTTTGGGGGGTTTTTTTGGGGGGGAGGTTGGGGTTGTTTTTTTGTTGGTTTTTTTGTTCATAAACATTCGATCTCTCACCCAAAATACCTGGGAAGGGTATGTTGGAGGTTTATTTTCCACTATTGTATACATAATTATTTTCCCAATATTTTGGTGTCAGATAAAGTACTTACTATAAAATTCCACCAGAGTTGAAATGTGACAGCTCAAAGAGAAATACTTTGCAACAACTGTTACAAAACTATTTTTTTTCCCAGCATGGCTGTTTTAGCCAAATTCCACTAGGCCTTTCTAAACACCTTCTTTCCTCTGTCCCATCCCCCACATACTTCACAGGGTCACTTAACATTTGTTTTGTCTTGAGTTATTGCAGTGGCACTGCCTGCTATTACAGTTACTGCATTTCTTCTTTTTTTGCAGCTTTGCTGAACTCTCTCTTTTTAACACAAGCAGCAACATTTGCAAAATGCTTAGGGATCCATCTGCTCAGCACAGCAGACATGCAGGATCATTACCACCACTAATAAATAACAACATTCTGATTCCTCCCAGAAATAACTGTATTTATTTTGTCTAGAGCCCATCTTCAGAAAATGAGATGGCACAATCTGTGGTGATACAAGAGTGCATTGTGTTCTTAGGTCAGGGAAAAATGATGGAGTCTGGGAAGTCATCCCAGGATCTTCCTGCATACAAATGGTGGCCAGGCCCCAGAGGGTGGCAGGGCAGGGCTTTGCCAGCTGCAGGCCATCCCAGAGCCTCAGCAGGGACTGGGGAGTGGCCATGGGAAAGCCCAGCCCAGGAGTCAGGCACATCCCTGGGGCAGGGGTGAGGGCTGGATAGGTTGTTTGGTTGAGGGCCAGTTGAACTGAAATGTGGTCCTGGGCCATGAGCAGGGTTGGAAACCCCCCAGGAGGCACTGGCAGGAGCAGTCCATGCTATTAGTGCCCTCAGACCATGGCAATGTGCCCCCTTGGATGAACTCCAGCTGCATTCATCCTCTGTCTTCATCTTCCAACCCCACCCCCACCCCCTTTTAAAACTCTCGGGAACTGGTACCAACAGGTTGCAGCATATTATTAAACCTCCTGGGGTGTTGGTAGGTCAGGCTTTAACTGGTGCATGACTGAGTGTTTCAGAGTCCTGGCTGCATGTTCTGATATTAACTGTGTTTGTCATGCTACGTAAGGGCCGTGATCAGCAACTGGCCTCAGGCAAAGGGAAAGTAATCAGCCTTTTGGAGAACTTTTCCAGTGGCTGCCAAGAATTTTCTGCATGAGGAAGCCTATTAACGAGCATCATGTGAGAGAGTGTTTACAGAAATTCAGAAAATGCTGACCCAGGATGAGGAAAATGTCTCCTCTGCGTAGTTTCACAGCTGAATAACTATCTGATATTTCATTGAAGGGGTTTATAGATAAGAGTTACAAAATAACTGTACAAAAATGCTTTTAAAACATGTTTATACCAACAACAGCCTGGCCCTGTATGGTAATATTTGAGCAGAGATTATGTTGCAAGGGACAAAAGAATGTTCCTGGGGTGCAATATCTGTGCAAAGTAGGGTATCAAAGGTCAGGTGGAACATCTGACCCCCAAAGCTACTTACTCACCACCTCACCTTGTGACTGAGCCAGTGCAATGATAAAAGCCTTGTGCACAAGTTAATTTGATGTCCTCCTAAAGGAAACTCAAAACCTCCAGTCATGTAATGAAAATTAACTACACCATTTTGAATGGTAGATATTATTTATTACGCAGAAGGAAAAGGTAATTTTAAAGTTCCTTTCCAGCAGCTTTGTCAGAAAAGTAAATATTCACATAAACTATGTCTTTAATTATGTTGCAATTTTGCTTTTTTTGGTTATAAATCAATGTTCAGAGCTGAAACATGGGATGTAAGCATGTAAGCTGACAAGACAAAATCATTTCCCTGACAAAAATATCTATCAGAGAATTTTTCTCAAACCAAATAGTCACTAATGACATCAGTTCAACTATTTTCTTGTGCTTGTCTCTAGACTTTCAAATGACTAAAGCAAAGCAGCTTCTCAGGTGATTGCAAGTTAGCTGCCCTAAGCCTGACACCAGGGAATTACCAAACCCATGGTGGAGCAGTGAGGATGACCTGTCAGATCATATTGAAGCATTTCTGTCACCTGTGTGATTCCTCTCTCATCACTGAGCTGGGGTAGGCAAGGCTCCCTGCCCCATCTGATGCTATTTGCGCACAACTCCTGAGAATTTTATTATTAGTTTTATTTAAACCCCAAAAAATATGGAGGAACAGAATCTGTTGTGACAGAAGAGGTCAGTCCAACTTGTTGCCACATGACATGCCTGGAGTTAACACTCAGCATTGTTGCTTTGAAATAGTGACATTTCCATTAAAAAAAGCTAGTAACCAAATCATTCTGAACCAAACCATCTGCTTTTGTAACTGAGATTCTATCTACAATGGCATTTAACTTAAACTGTAAACACAGAAAATGAAGTTTTCTTTTATGTATTACCTTGTGCTCTAAGCAGATAAATTTCAAAAGGTTGTATGTTTTATCTCTCTTTCAAACTTCTCCACCTCGTGCCTGTCTGTGCCTATGAAGAGTTACGCACATATCCTTGGGTACATGCTCTACATACCCATAAAGTGATGATATTATGAAAGAAGTTTCAGAGCAATTTAATCTGCATTCTTTACCTCTGCAGGTGAGCTCTGCTAGCTAGTTGTGCCTTCATGATCTCCTAATATACCCAGTTTTCATTATGAAAAATCAGGGAAAAAAATAATATGCCTGACAAATATTCCTGCTTTTCTTAAAAATGATGAATCTGAAATTTTATCCAAAAATTATACTAGACTGAATTTTGCTTGGGTTTTGTTCTTTGATTTAGGTAAAAAAAAAAAAAAGATACCAAATTCAATCTTTTAGGGAAAGAGGGATAAACTAAATAATAAAACTCCACAAAACCATGTTTTCGTGACCTTTCTTATGCATCTACTGATTGAAAACAGTATAAATTACTTATACCCCACACTGGCCATGCAGACAGTGAGTAGCATTTTGGTAGGCAAGCAGCCACATGCTGCCCCAACTCCTCTCTGAGCTGTGAGAGCAGAGATGACAGAGTCAATGGCTCATGGAAACATGTCCCCAGTGGGAGATGAATCCTTTGCCACCTCCTAGAGAAAGGTGTCCACCAAGCACCAGGCTGTGTCCCCTGCTCTGCTGGGGGCTGCCCACCCCGGGGTTGTTCTGCTTGGAGAGTCAGGCAAGGCTGAGCTCACAATTATAGTGTTGGCTGTGGATTGGCCCATTTGGATCTCAAATATCTACAATGGAGACTGCACAGCTTCTCTAGGCAAACTCTCTGTCCCACTGCTTGCTTGTGTTCATGGAGAAAAAGGGTCTAAAGCACAGAGGCTTGTGGCAATGGCTTCCCCTCAGAAGCACTTGCATAAATGCTGTCAGAAGCTGAGCTCCCCTTTCCATCCAGTGTCCTCAAAAGTCACATTCTAATCAACCCATTTGGCATGTTCTGGACTGAGCTCCCAGCCTCATGACCCCTGTGTGGCAGCTTTTGGAGATCTGTGGCCAACAGCTGAGCTGTGACAAAAGCTCTACACACCTTGCACAGTGATTCTACTTCCTGAAAGCCAAATAGGTCCATTTAGAAGACAAAACTTTTTGTATCTTCTTCTACTGCCACCATTTCTCTTTCTTGCTGAAGAGAAGACGGTCAATGGTCATCATATCTGAAAAAAACTCTGAGATTTTGCTGCTGAAGCAGTTAAACGAGCAAGGCCCAAGATCCAGGTGAAGCTCGGTTGGTCAGAGCATGATGCCAAGGTCGTGGGTTTGATTCCATTATGGGCCATTCACTCAAGAGATGGATTCAATGATCCTTGTGGGTCCCTTCCAACTCAGAATATTCTGTGATTCTGTGAGCCTTAGCCAAATTCTGAGCAGCTAATGAGATTTTAAAGGTGTTAAAGTTCTGCTGAAGAAGCACAGCGAGCACAGAGGTGATATTTAAGGACATAAGCTATTAAAGTGATAGAAACTTGCCGCCTACAAGGCTCAGTGCAGTAGGTGTATTTTCTCTGCTTTGGAACAATAGCTGAGCACTGTAAGAGAGACTCCCTACTACTGTTTGTCACAATCTTGGCAAGACAGAGCTGAAGGAGATGCATAATAATCTAACTGACCTTTTGCAGCTAAGAGAACACAAATGCATGCAATGCAATTACCTTGTGTTACAGTGACAAAAAAAAAAAATCATTTCAGCTCTGGACCCAGACGACAAGTGTTCCAATATTTTATTTTTTCATTTTTAGTGATGTCTGAGGAAAACTCTGAGTCATACAGACAGGAAAGTGATTAATAATATCCACCTTGAACTCTGAACAAAGATGAGAGCTTTCCAACCTGATGGTGGGAAGAAAAGGTCTGTTTGCTTCCTGTAAAAGAAGGGTGGCATTTGGCAAGAAAAAATGAAATGCAGGATACAGAAGCCATCCCCAACCTACCTCACTTGTCAGTTATTGCACAGCTGTATCTTACAGAGCAACTGATTTCAGTCATTGTCAGAACATCAGAATAGTAAATCCTCAGCTTGATTCAGTGTGGCATCTCTTACATTTGAGACACAGTGCAGGGCAGACAGATCCATATGAATGTTGGTAACAGCAATCTTTTGCTCTGTACACACTCTGTCACACGGGCTTGAAAGAGAACCATGAAGCAGAACACTGATGGACCTTTTGACCAGTAGGAGAGCAGCTCTGCAGGAGGCTTGGCTGTATACCTCTGCATACCTCTCCTACTGATCAAGAGCGCTCCTAACAGGCACATGTTGTGCAGCATGTATGGATTTGAAATGAGCACTTGCATAGGCCTTTTTGCTATTTAGTTTCCTTCTGATTCTTAGAATTAAGAAAATAATCAGAAAAGGCGGATTGATATAATTTCTAGAGCACAGAGCACACAGAATTTGCCCAAGGTCAGTTCCTCTGCCTCCCAGTGAACGTCAGATGGTTACCAGTGAAACAGTTGAATGTTTTCCATTTTTTAAAGGATTGAAGACAGGATTTTCAGCACAAAGAGACTGATTTGCCAGTGGGAACAACCCTTGCAGCATCCCAGATTAACTGGAGCCCTTGTATGTGTGCAGAAGATATGAATATGTCCAGCAAGCATTTTCTGAAAGGCTTGGATTTTCAATTGCAAGAGTAGCAAGTCTGAGAATAATACAGGTCCAACAAACTATTGACCTAAAAGTCTGAGATGTTTGTGGTATCTAAAAGGAAAAGAAAAGCAAAGAAGCCTTTCCCCATTAGAATTTCTAGACTACTTCTGAAGTCATGCCCAACCAAATGGTGAAACAAAAATGCCAAATGGTCTCGTGGTTCTCATGATTCTCTCAATTTTAGGATCAGAAAATCAAATTCAACCTGTGGAAGAGAGTCTAGTGAGCCTTCCAGGGTGAAAGGGATACCCAGTACTGGGGCTGAGCCTGAGCTTTGTGGCCATGGTACTCCTTTCACATCCAAAGAAAAGGAAGGATTGTAGCAAAAAGAGAGGTTACCAGAAAACCTGCACCTGGAAGCTCTCACTCTCTTAATCAGCCTAATCCCAGCGGGATCAGTGAGAACGGTTAAATAGTCTTCAGGACATGCTCAGTGCCTGATCTGGGGCTGTCTAATTCCTGCCCATTAGCACTCACAAACCCCACTGAGGTATGACCTGTCTCATTTGGGTAAGTGCTAACTGCTGCCCCTTGGTCTCATCATCTGTTACTCCAATGCACACTGCAATCTCGAGCTTTATTTGAGATATTTAGGGGTGGCTGCAATCTATATATGACTCACTGATTATATGAAAGCATCAGTCTACCTTGTATGGTCTCTGGGTTAAAATGATCCAATCCAAATTACATTTAAACAGATTCAAATGCACAGCTCTTGGCTCCAGTACAAATGAATAAAATTGAAATAGTGCCTACCATAAAGGAACTGCTCTTGCCAGATTCTTTAAAAAGGCCATGCTTGATGCTGATTTTACTTCAAATGTCACACTAAGAAACATCTAAAGGGAATTCAATTTTTAAAAATGCCCTGAGTTTTCAATGTATTTAAATACAGTGCACTTACATCTCTGCAGTCCAGAAACAAGTAATTGCCTGAACTTTCAGCACCATCTTGAAAAATTTGAAATCTTCATTAATTCAGCATGTCAGACAAGAAGCATTTTAGTCTATCCAGTTAGAAATGCCTCCAAGAGAGGCAGTTCTGGGTCTGCATGGCAAAGACAGCAACAAACTGGAGATGCAGCATGACCAGGAATGGCAGTGCTGGAGCAGAGAGGAAAAATTACTCCCCCGTTCCACCCCAACTGTCCCTTGCTGGTAGAGACCAAGTCATGATATTTGCCATACTAAGAGTTATTACTCTGTCAATGGACAGACAAGCTAGACACAGTCAAAAATGGATAACTCTCTTCATTTTGTCTTTGCCTTTGTAAACCTTTTCCTTATGCTGAAAAACAATTCAATAGAATTTACCCCTTGGCAGACATAGAACAAAGCTATTTCCAAATCATAGGAAGGCTGCAAAACTTTTCTACAGGCTTTGTAGAGCAAAAGTAGAAAACCAAGGGGGTGGAAAAGGTTTACATATTGCTGAATACAGGGCAGAATTAAACTGAATAAAGAATATTCCTGGAAGAGTCAATACACTCTCTCAGAACTGTCAAATATTTTGGTTCACTTAAACTGTGTGTTTATGTTACTATTATTTCCTAAGTTCACCTTGGTAAAAACTAGCTGACTCTGTCTTGATACAATGAGAAACAATTGAGCAGGATAAAATGAAAGAGAATGAACAATGACCTTTCCTTCTGCAGAGCCCATTGCTGAGAGAGGCAGGTAGAGATCTATCTGGTAATGTTTATCTGACTAAGGCAATTTACTGGATGATAGCTTTCCCCATAAGATCTAAGGACAAAAATGGCATAATATCAACTCACAAGGGACACACTAATATGAGCCCTAAAATGAAGCCCTCTATGCTGAACCAACTGTATATTTCACATATAAGCCATGCCATTGAGATGTTTAATGTTCCTCTGGAGAGCAATAGACCAGTGACAAGAAAAATAAACAAGAGCTAAAGATGAAGATGTCCTTGACCGAAAGTGCTTCACTTTAGGAAACCCAGTAAAGTGAGCAAGAAACTGTGAAGCATAGTTGCCTTAAAATTGGCAATATTTTTTGTGTCTTCAGTGGAATGACTTGGGTATTTTATACTGTAGTTCTCCATGCAATTATGAAAACATTAGTTTTAGCTCGCTCTGTCCTACTGAAAGGTAGAACTCCTTCTCCTGATGAGAAAAAATCCTTTTGGTGAGAGTAGATGTTTAACCTGTGACCTTGTGTATCTGTTCAAGTATCCTCACCACTGGGCTGCAAGTGCCCCTCTCTCCTTTCCCCCTCATGCATGTGTTCCCTGACATTTCAGCATGTCAATAAAAGAGTTGCTGAATCTGACTTTTTCCTTTAGAACATTTGATTTTTAACCAACAATTGCTTTGTGAGAAAAGTCCCTGCAAGCATGACATGAAATGTACTAACAATCAGGTTAATCTAATAAATACCTTTATTCTCATGCAGTTCATGGCCACAATATCCCAAGCTAAACAATCTAAAAATACACCAAAAGGTTTGTTGACTTTGTCTTCATATCACTGCGTAAATGCATCAAGCCCCTGGATCTGGAGTAAATATAATTAAGTGAGCAGAAGTGCAAAGGTATGGCTGGTTTCATAGAGGATGTGCACAAATAAACACATATAATGGCATCTAACCTCCAACTGGGGTGAAACAGGAAACACAAAATGTCCAGAGGCATAAAATGATACAGTTTTATAACAGCAAGATCTTCAGTGAAACTAGTTTCTTTGAAGTTGCAGAATTAAAATGCATTTCTAAATATTAAAATTTATCAAGGAAAGTAATTTCTTTTTCTCCAAATTTTGAGATTTCCATAAGTATTTATTTTGAGATTTCCAAGTATTTCAGCATTGCTGATCCAAATTTATTAGAGCTTCCCATTCTGTGAGGTAAAATATATCTCAATTTCTCCTCTATACTTAGAAGTTAACCAGAAGTCAAAGTGTCAAGAGTGGCTTGAGTAGTAGAGAATTTTTTTCCTGTTGATTTCAAACTTGGAACTTAAAGTGGCTATTCTTAAAATTAAGATATTGATCATTATTTCCAATCAGTCATGCTACAGTCCTTATTTTCATGCCAAGGTCTTTTTTTAAGTGTGTCGAAAAGTAATCTGCACTATTACTTTCAATTACAGTTTAATAATTTATGAAATTACTCAGTATCATACCTGCAATATGTCAGACAGGCTTCATTACATTGCAATGAGGTCTGATTTAACACAGTCATTATTGTTGCTGTTAAGGGTTTGTGGGGGAAAGATTCCTGCAAATGTATTAATTTTAGCCATTTTAGAGTAAAATAAGAAGCTATGGATAAATGACAATATGCAGTGAGGTACTTAGGTATACCTAAGACTGTGCTGTCCTGTAATTGCAAATACTTGCCTCTTAGAATAGCTCCATGTTTTGCACTCAGTTAGGGAAATATTCTCCTAATTTTTTTACAGCAAATTGTTTTACCAGCAAGGATGAGCTGTGAAAACTCATGAGGAAGGTAAGGAATTGCATAACATTCCCTGGCAGCCAGGATGTGGGCAGCTTAACTAGCACAGAAACCCCTTGGAAGTGTTGATAAGGACATCATCTCCATACAAAGCCTGCTCAGGTCTGTTGTGGATACTCTGACATGTGAATTTATATCCCTGATCTGTGAGACTATCAGTGGTACAAGGCAAAGCAATGTGCCAAGTAACAAGGAAAAAAAATTATTCAGCTCAATTAAACTTCGAACAAGACAGCATTTGGGAGGAAAGCATCTAAGACTTTTTCTTTGGCATTAGTTCTCAAACTTACCTTTAGATGGCCATTACTGAGGGTTTGCCAACTTTGAGATCAGGGGTTATTCCAGATTTTGAAATGAACTCAATAAAACAGTATCTGTGTTTCTCAGGGCGTGTCCTGTTTTGTAATGAAGTATGAAAACCTCTAAACACATAAACATTTAGTTCACCCTAAACATTACATAATGTTTATAAATTTGTATTTGATTTTAACTGCTGGTATGAAAAGCTACTTTTTCAGGTCTCAGTCTTCCCACAAAAATCAATCTGATTTTTTAAATCATGTGTATTATGCCAGGCTAAGGAAGGGACCACTTTCTTTCCTGCAGTTACTTTGGGCAGAGATAAAGTAACAGAAACAAAGCAAAACAAAACTGTACTTCATTTACCAGGGATTTCATAGCAACAGAATTAAACCAAACTTTAACCCTCCCAAACAATTGAAAACAGCCTTTACTCCAAGGCTCATACTTGCAAGACCATGGGGTAATAGTCTCTTTAGTTTGTAATTGATATAGCTCCAAGTGCAAGACATTGAAGAAATAATTAGTATAATCCTTTGCTGTTGCTTTCAGCTCATTAGGAGTTTTTTCCTGACTCAAATGATGGTGGCTGACGATGATTTGAGGCTTCAGTCCAAAGGGCCATTTGGGTGCTGTGCTCTTCAGGAGCCTAGCAAGAAGGGAAAGGTTAACTGAGGCTTCTGCTGGGGAGGGAGATGAGAGACTGGCATGTAAAATTAGAGTGGGAACAAATGTAAGGGGGAAAATGAATCACACTGTTGATGTCTGGAAAGAACAATATTATGACTATATGGATTTAATGACTGCTGATATCTAGTTCAGTGACAGGTTGTCTCATCTACAGGGACAAAAGTACACAGCATGCTTCGAGGAGACCTGGAGGCAATCCTTCAACTCAAATCCCATGATAGGATAATATGCTATGGCTTCTTTTATGCTGGAGGTGGCATCCTTTCTAGGTCCCTTCTGAGTATGTCAGTCGATGATAACAGCATAATTTGCCTTAGAAATTTTAATTCCCCACACACACACCCTTTTCCTTACAAAGAAGAAAAGCGTGAACAATTCCTTTGAGCTGTCCTGAATAAATACTTTAAGAATATTAAAAATGAGAAGTGGATTAAAGCTTTCTGAGTGAATTCCAAACCATGTAGGGTGCTTTGCTAATTTTAAAAGGAGGGATGTTATAACCTTCAGTGTTCACACTGTGTGATAGACAGGCATCACCACTGCTAAAAACAGGCAGAGTATGTCTGTGGCTGAAGCCAGCTGTATAATCTCTTCTGGAACAACATCTGCCTGTCCTTCCTTTTTCATAGAGAAAATTTAGTCAGGAGCAGGTAAGGCAGTTCTGTGACATCACACTTGTTCTACAGGAGCTCCTGGATGTCATTAGCTGTTGCACTTTGTTTCCCTGTATTTTATATTCAGCATGCATTAGCAGTTGCTTGTTTTGAAGTTCTCCAGGGTATTCTACATCGAAGTTGCCTGGTAGCAGAACAATCTGTGTTCCTCAGATATGCAAGTGACTAATTTTCCATCAATCAGAGATGAGACTTAAATAAATAAAGGTACTTCATGGGGCTGCTGTGCCTAATGATAAGCAATTATATAAAGTCAAATTAAGGCAGTTCTTTGTGAAGGTCCTGTGAAATTGGTTAAGCAAAAAGAATAACTGCACCATTTCAGTGATTCATCCTATTGCTCATTTCAGTGGGAGCATTATCTCAGTTAACTGATGCAATTAATATGAAAATGAGGAAATCATTGTTTAAGGAGATGAGGAGAAAGAGGGGGTCTTAATGCAGTAGCAGTGGAAAAAAAGAGTCACAGAGATGGAAATTTGCATAGGTCAATGGTAATGTAATGCATTTAGCACATATTCAAAGCTTAACTTGCATAGTAATACAGATCCATTAAATTCTCATTATGATGACCTGTGTCCAACACAATTCAATTTTTCTGAATCCTAATGATAAAAAGTTAATTATGTAAGGTGAAAACCTTTTGTACTTGGTCTTAAAATAAAGAATTGAAAGGGCATTGAGACTATCTTTTAGACATGGCAGGTAGCTTCACTTCTGCTTAATTCAATATTTTATTAACCATGACAGAATCTGAAGTTTGGCTTCTGTGTGCACCACAAATTTTTTATGTAGTCAGTGACAATAAATAAGCCTTTCTCTGTATAACCATAATTTAGTGCTAGTCAACTTCTACTTACAAGCTCCAGTTACAGATTGCACTTCCAGTTTACCCTGGTTTCCCTATTTTTAGTAACCAAAAAGCCTATCCAAATTTAGGAAAAGAAGGGAGAAAAGACATCCTTTCCCTCTCAGCACTGTATACACATTCCACCTTTTGTTTGCTAGATGTCTTTGAGCCAATGATGTGGTAGAGTGTGAGGTCTCCAGCAGCTGTTTCTTATCACCTGATTTTGCTCCCCACCACAGCTACAGGTGGAAGGTAAGAGTCTGAGTGCTGCTCAGCCTCACACCATTTCCTTCCACTTATGCCACGCTTGCAGACCATGGTCATCCTTGGATTTACTCATCCAAGCCAGGGAGCAAATGTGCCAGTTTCCTGGTGCACTGAACCACACTTTGTATTAAGCAGAGGTGTGGAGATCTGCTAAAAGCAGGTCCAGTGAGTCAGGCTGCCATGTGGACAGGCTGTTCTTCTGAAAAGACAAGCATGCCAAGAGTGGCACCTTCCTTACTCCTTTACATTAAAGCCACCATATATCACTCAGGCCATGTCAGGTTGTTTTAAATTGTGATTAATTTGCATTTAATAGATGTGTAAGACACCTTTATTAACATCTGTGCAATGTAAGTCAGGCTAAGTGCAATTGAAAGCCAAGTCCTGTGCATATTATTTTCCCTGACAGGTTTTTTTTTGTCCTGAAATTTGCATTATACTTACAGTTCATGACTGGTGTTTGTGGAGGCGATCCAAGTCATGACTTTAGCTGCCTAACACCAAGCCAGAACTCAGGATTCATTTGACAAAATGCAGACACCTGCAGAGCAGATGCCTGTACCTGAGCTAGTCACACAGAGCTCTCCATGCAGGCAGTGAACACACCCAGCCTCGACACTTCACAGAGCAGATGGCTGCATGTGGTCCTGGGCATGAGCCTGGCGCAGAGATGCAAAGCTACATGAGAAAAAAAAAAAAAACTCTAATTCTCTAAACCCAAGCCAAGATCCAACCTTCATAGCTGAAATTCACAGTAGTTTAAATTGCCACAGTCCCCTGGGAATGCCTAAGCTCTATTTTTTATCTCCTTTAGTGCTTGTCTGAGTCCCTGTGGAGGTAGTGGACCTTCCAGGGAACCAGTTAAGCTCTCCCAGATGTCACAAGACTAATTCAGCCCCTGCTCCTGCATGTACACATATATAAAAAGTGATTTTCCTCACACACACAGAATGGGCATCTGTCAGAGTAGGATGAGTGCTGGAGCAAGGCAGGGTCCAGGCTCATCTCTTCCAAGATTTGGCCATCATATACCATGATTCAGTTTCTTGGCCATCTTATACCATGATTCAGCACCACACAGGAGCTGCTAAAGCTTTTCAATGCCTTTAAATGCAGATAACAAAGGAAAGTGCCAGATTCTGCCCCTGGAACAGGGCAACCCTGGCTGTACTGACACACTGGGCAAGGAGAGGCTGGAGAGCAGCCCTGCAGGAAGGGACCTGAGGGTCCTGGTCAATGGCAAGTCAAACAAGACCAAGCAGTGCCCTGGCAACCAGGAGGGCCAGTCCTGTCCTGTGGGGCAGCAGGCTCAGCATGGCCAGCCAGGAAAGGGAGGGGATTGTCCTGCTCTGCTCTGAGCTGGGGCAGCCTCACCTCGAGTGCTGGGGGCAGTTTGGGGTGCCACAATATAAGAAGATGGTGAAGGACCTTGAGGGGAAGCCATAGCAGGAGCAGCTGAGATCACTTGGTCTGTTCAGCCTGGAGCAAAGACTGAGGGGAGACCTCAAACCAGTCTACAACTTTCTTGTGAGGAGGAGGGGCAGGCACTGCTCTCTTCTCTCTGACCAGTGACAGGATTCAAGGGAATGGCCTGAAATTGTGTCAGGGGAGGTATAGGTGGAATAGCAGGAAAAGCTTCTTCAGCCAGAGGGTGGTTGGGCACTGGCCTAGGCTCCCCAGGACAGGGGTCACAGCAGCAAGCCTGGCAGAGTTCAAGGAGTATTTGGACAATATTCTCAGGCACATGTCTAACTCCTGGGGATGGTGCTGTGTAGTTCTGGGAGATGCACTTGATGATCCTTGGGGGTCTGTTCCAACTCAGGATATTCTGTGATCTAAAAGTAAGCAAGAATTACGTGGCTACATGTTTTGTTGGGCCAGAATCCTATTACACAATAATTGATCTCAGTAAAAATTATATATCTATTGTATTCCAGTGTTAGGCATTGAAATACTTTTACAGATTTAAGCATATGTGTTTCAAAGATGTAAATCTTTATGGACATTTTTCAGACTACAGTTTTATGTTTTACAGAAGGTAGAAGGTAGGTATGGTACAAAAGCTCAAAGGTTATACAGTCATTCTTCTGGCTGCTCTGGCTCCTTCATCGGCCTCCTTTCTGGCAAGGCAGTCACTTGCTGACCCCCCCATGCTGGTAAACAAACAAAATCTAGTTGAAAAATAACTCAGAAAAAAAAATCAGTCATTAATACCTTGGTTTTAATTTTTTCTGGTTTGTCATTTCCCAACATGAGAAAATGAAGGAGTGCTGGGTGAAACCATGTGATCAGCCTAGGAATGTGTAGAGAATAATAAGAAATGGTTATATATAATTAATTGTGATTAAACCTAGTAGAAAAATAACTTGTAGATCACACTAATCTTGCTTAAGGGCAGCTACTTCACAAGTACTGCTCTAATTAATAAGCTTCAGTTAAAGAAGAATCAATAAATACTGCTATTCATAGAAAATGGATATTATGTGAGGAGAAAGATTGGGTTTTAGAATAATTTGGTTTCCTCCAAGCGCAAATTAAGATTCTTTTAGGGAAAAGAGAAATACCAGGTAGTGACAAATTGAGGAATAATCCAATTAAAATGTTATTGGTTTCATTGTTTATGAAGATCTGACAAAAGCATTTTATCTCAAGCATTGATAGTTACCAAAAGAGGAACTCTACTTCTGAAAATAGAGGAAATCTACTTTGCAACACAAACACTAATGTGTACTGCTAAAAGAACCACTAACGAGCCAGATGAACAAAGCAACAAGCAAAAGCAATACTAGGAAACCCTGGTGGCTACATCTGGACAGCAAGAAATTCACAGAGTAGGAATGTATAAGACAAAACCTCTGTGATAAAATAAATTTTCTTTATTGTCACTACCTAACATTAAAAATCCAAGATATTTCCGAATCAGAACAGGCTAAAATAGAGATTATCTATTTTTTTGCAACAAACACAGCAATATTTTGCCAATGAAAGAAGATACCTGAAACCCATTCTGGGATTCCCTGCAAAAAAACTGTACAAATGAGATATCTTTTATAAACCATCTAAATATTTTTCTTTACATCATACTTCTGTGAGCTGCTAGTGTTGTGTGACAGCATTAGGACACATTTATGTCCAATTTCACTTGCAGCCTTGTTGTAGAGGGAGAGTCTGAACATTTAGGTGATCCACTAGCCATAAGAAGCTATAAGAACATGAAAAGTCTTACAGCCAGAAAGGGAAAGCTCAGCTGTTTCATTATCCTGATTGCTGTGGTCAGGGCAGGTAGTTTGAAAAGAAAAATAATTCAATTCTCTTTTTACAGATTAGAGGTTTCGGGGCCTTTGTGAGCTAGTTCTGGGAACTGGCCTTCTAGTGCAATTAGTTCTGTGCACAGATTGCTTGAATCTCCAGGAATTTGTCTAATCTCTCTCTGAAACACTTTTAGCCCTTGCAACACCTGGTAGCAAGGAGTTCCTCAGCATCTGTGTTTTAGGGTCTGTGAGGGTGTCTCTTTCCACCACTGTTTTGGAGTTCTTTCCACTTTCTTCTGCATCAAAAAGGCAGCCAGGTATCTTTTCTCTAATCACCTTATGGTCTACAGGTCAGTCAAGGACAATAGACTATTCCAAGATGCCAAACCATTGAGGAGGCTTTTCAAGTGTACCCACAGCACATTGGTTCTTTAGTACTCACCACCTTGCACTGTAATCTCCCGTTGTTCTTTCACAGAATAACACCCAAGTCCATCTTTATTTTCCACATCTGTTAAATATCTGTGATCATCAATGACCCCAAATGGATTTCTCTCCCCTAACTTCATGGGTCTGAAATTAATTTGTCTATAGTCTTTATCTGTGCTCTCTCTTTTGTCAGATAGATTCCTCTAGAGTGGTATTGAGATCACTTATCTCAGGCCCCCAGTTTAAGATTAGATTAATTGCTGCCTGTGAATGTCTTTCCCTCTTCATTGATGAGGTGACTGGCTTAGACTACATACACAGGTTTTGGTGGTTCAGCTCAGGTGACATGACTCACATGCTGAGTGCCTTACAAAAGACAATAACAACAGCAAAATCCAAACCAACCTTACCCTGCATTTCCACCTTACTACAAATATTAGAAAATTGTGTAAAACATTGGCATGACCCCTCCCACCACCCCACCTTCCTGTGTTTCCTTAGTTCCTGATTCTGCCATAATGAGATCCTACAGGCTCATGCAGAATTTTCTAGTGCTAAAGAGGTAACATTATAATTTATATTTCAGGACCAATAGGACAGAAAGACCTTTGGTGTCAGCAATCCTGTGGAACTGCCCTTCTGCCATTTCCTTCACCAGCTGCTGTCTGTAGCCCTAACCCCAGACAGTTTGCCCTGCCTGCAGACACAATGAGTTTGGTTAAGCTATTAGAACCACAACTGGATTCCAAACCTCCTCCAAGGTGACAGGTCCACAGACTTAGATGAGACCCACTTCTGTTTCTAATAGCATCAGTAGAACAGAGCTGAAAGATGCTGTCTCCTATTGCTGCTCAACAATGCCAGTCAGTGACCCTTGGGCAGCTCAGCCACCTCTCCCCTGCTACCTGCCAATACTCAGCCTAGGAAATCAAAGCCCTTGCAATCAGTGATTTTCAGGGCAGCATCTTGTATGTCATAAATAGGGTATCAAGGTTGCTAAAAAAAAAAAAAAACAGCTTGCCTCACTAGTGAAGTCCTAGAAAATCAGGGAAGACAAAAATGGCATCTTGCCAGGCTGTCAGTTCTCTTCTCTGTTCCCAAGCTCTTTCTGTTGGCAAGAACACATCCCTCTGCTGCAGTGATCCCTGCATAAAATTTAAGTAATCATCTTGATAGTTTGCTAGACTAAATTTTTGCTGGATATTCATACAAGAATGTGAAAAGCTATTTTTGTGCAGCAATCTTGCTCTGTTCTAACCCAATAGAGATGAGGATAGAGAAATGGGGAAAAAGTTACTGCTGTGGGAGAGGAAGGGGGTCTTAATATTTCCCTTGCACCAGTACAATGCAGCTGCTTCTTTTGATAGCTTTAATGCAGCCCCTTCTAATTTACATTGGTGTAAGTGAAATCAAATAAAACTCATTATGCCTCTGAACCCAGCAGACGATCAATGTAATGCAGACTTTTACAACCCCAATTTCTTTCTGTAATAGCAAAGAAACAATATGGGTTTACAGAAGGGCCAGGCTAAAGATAAACCTCCTCTGCCTTCTCTCTCTTGGGCTGCAATCATAAGAATCTAAATAGCCATTTGATTGTGAAGACTGAGGTCAAGAAGGACAACAAAAGATCAAGTGAGAGCCTGGGAGCTCAGCTTGGAGATAATCTTGAAACTGAAAAATGCTCAGTGCACAGAAGATCATCTACCAATTATGCAAAGATATAGAAAATCTGAACATTAATTAAGATTATTTTATTACTTTATTAATAGTGAAGTCAAATTGAGTTATAATAAGTTAAAATGTGAAGATGATTTCTTTGTATTGTTAAATGACTTGTTTCAATTTTACTGCTTCAGAATTGCAGTAAAAATGTATTTCAAAAAGAATAGATACATTTGTATTAATTATTTGATAGGGGCACACTCAAAGAACTGTTAAAATAATCTACTCTAGACTTGCTTCAGACTCTTCTCTCTTGTTTCAGGCTCTTCTCCTTGCCCTTTTTTCTCTATTTCTCCTTTCCTAGCACTGTCATCTTCCTTGTGAGTTGGCAAAACCCCCACCATTTCTGGTGCCAAAACATCATCTGCAGCTCTGCAAGTTAAAACAGTCTGTCTGTAACTCCCTATTTCAGCACTTTTCTGATCTTCTCTGAAAAAAATTGAGATGAATTCTTGTCTGGAGAATCTGCAGCAGAACTCAGGATAGCTCCACTGGATTCAGTGCAGCTGTCAGTTTACCCCAGATGAAAATTGCCATTCCCCATTTTCTTTTCTTCTTTACATTCTTTGGTAATTTTTCACTCTGCTGCTCTATTTAAAGCAAGAAGCATTGTAGGGACACTGTTTGTATAAAATATGGGACATGAAACAAACTATATGCTAAACAGTCAAGATAGTGATGATCCTTCCTTTGACACATATTCCCCTGAGTCAGTGGAAGTGGCTGTGGTAGAGAAGTCAGCTCTCTGATAAAATAGCTGTTCACTTGTTTTTACTGAGATCCAGTTTTCTGGGGCTGCCAGTGACTTGTCCTGCAGTGTGAATTGGCATGAGAGGAAGGCATCTTAAAAGTTGTGACTTTCACAGATGGCTTGGAGTGTCCTTTTTGACTATGCAGCACAGGAGCATCCTGGATGAAGTGGTTTTCCCTAGAACTACAGCCTGGAAGACAAAGGAAGAAGTTACCTCAGAGAGGGAGGTACCATTGTGCATGGTCCCCTCGGTCCACAATTTTACCTGTGCAAATGAAGAGAGAAAAATTCAGCTCTTCTGTGATGAGACCCAAACACTCTGAGGAAAGAGATTTCCTGATTCCCAGACTTGAATTTCTTCTGAAATGAAATGCTGTCAACACTCACAGACTCCTGCTTCTACTTCTGCATTTCACTGTAGATGTTGAAATCACCATTGAGTTTTCACACTCAAAGATGCTCTAATCAATATCACTGGAAATGTCATTCAACTTTTCACTTGGGGGAAAGGTGATGCTGACATTCTACTTTTCCTGAGTTTCCTAAGAGAACAGTTAATCTCTGTGACCTTGCAGATATTTAAGGAACCCTTCACAACACTCGATTGTGACAGACAGCAGGGACTTTCTCACAGACAGCATTTTGCCAACAGGGACCACAGAAAACATCTGGATTCAGAGAGGAAATAGGCATTTAAGAGGAACGCATTGCTGTTCATCAGTATCACTCAGTGATCTACTTTTATTTCTGCCCATTGGAATGTTGCCCATTGGAAACAACATTCTTGTACTTCTCAAGCAAAAACACCATGACCCATGAATCTGACAGTGGGAAACTCAGGTGGTAAAAGCATCTAAAATTTACATACTGCTGAGTGCAGACCAGACCCTGCCATCCATCATTACTAGGTTCCTCTTCATAGTTCTTGTCCTTCTGGAAGGAATGTGAGTGTACTCTGGACATGCATCAACAGAGATGGCAGTCACTGAAGCTGTATCTAAAGATCTGTGGGACAAACCTCCAAGGAAAGCTGCTTTGCAAAGCAATGGGAAGAGATACAGGGGTTAAATAGTAGAGATCATTGGGACCCTTGTGAAGCTGCTTTGGTCAGTCAGGTGTGGGCACAGCAGAAAGCAAAATAAATTAAACTCCTCCAGCTGGAAAATAAATATGAAACAGCAAGTGAATTTGTGCACTTCATGACTGAATGAGCAAAGCTTAATTCTCTAATTATTACCTCTATTCTACCCACTGAGATAAAGAGCAAGTTAGGAGAGATAATCAGGTTCTAAAACACTGTGCCCTCTTGAATTCAGCCCAAATGTAACAGTTAGCAATCATTCCAACACTGATGCAGTCTCTTGAAAAATCTATAATAATGCAATATTTGCTATTTTGCAATTTTATATGTCAGTATCAGGTGAAGAGATGCTTCATTCTTACTTATTTTTTAACCTACTTTTCAGTGCTTATTCAAATGGTTCAACTTCAGAACCATGCATCTATTGCACAAAAGTTTGGTTAAGTATTCTATATTACATTATTCTAAATATTCATATTGTTTTAATTTAATATAAATTCTGCTAATACCACCCAGATGTCATCTTGCATTCACAGTCTTAGTTACGTCAATGGCGGATCACATTAGGATTGATCATAAAATTCCCTGGTTTCACAAAAGCACTCTGTACTTGTAGCTACTCTTCAACACAAAAGAAGGGGGGCAGGGAGGTCCTTTTTGGTTTTTTCAATATGAATATGAAAAGAATAAAAAATATCAATACAATAACTCTAAATGCTACTTGCTGTCAGATTATGCGTTAATTATCCCATGACCCCTAAGAGTGCCTGATAACTAAATAACATTCTAATCATTTGTTTCAGCACTTCAAGATTAAATTTTATTCATTCAATACCTGCACTAGATAAAAGCAAAAAAAAATTGAAGATATTTGATTTGGGTTCATACAATTAAGAAGGATATCAAGGAAGCTGATCTATTCCTCCTTCTTATCTTGTGCCTTTCTTCATGAAAAAGAAAAGAGCAGCTAAGAAATGAAAGTCTGACTGAATAGCATCTAAACTCAACACAAAGAGAAAGATTGTCAAGTTCACCCAGGAGGTTGTCAGAGTGAGATACCGCAGTAGCTGGGCAGTGAGTTGGCTGGCACAGCTGAACTTTAGAGACGTGAAGCAATTCTGGGCAGGAACAAACTTGTTGCCACAGCAGACACATTTCCAAAACTGTGTGTTGTGTGCAAAGAAAGGGAACAAGGGAGGAAAGCCTCTCACCTCAGCTGGCATAGGTGACTGGAAGAACGGTCGTCATTTCCAGGAAATGGCCACATAAAGGGTCAGGGTCCCCAGCTGCCAATTAATGGTGCTCAGAGCAACTTCTTGGTGAGCAGGCTGTAGGAGGAATGAAGTCTGAAATGGCTTTAGGAGCACACCAGAAGTGGATCTGCAGATCAGTGCAGCACAATCCCAGCATTTGACTTTGATTCTACTCAACTCTAGGCTGACCCTATAGGTTCAGCCCTAGCATGAGAATGGGCAAGGTGTCTTCTGGCAGAGCACTTTCCAGTTTAGTTTCACTTCAAAGGAACCCATTTTTATACGCCTTGAGTTCACTCTGTGATTTTAATCAAAGTGTATGGAATGAGAACAACGGGGAAAAACAAGGTAAAAGGACTTATATGTTTCAGGAAAGATACCTTTTAAATTATTTTAAATATCAATTAATCAAAACAGCCAAATAAGTTATCATGAGTTACTTAGTGCAGAGTTTAATAGGAAATATTTCCCATATGTTGTCCTCAGCACTGTAAGAATACTTCCCTTAAT
Source organism: Motacilla alba alba (assembly GCF_015832195.1). Lineage (NCBI taxonomy): Eukaryota > Metazoa > Chordata > Aves > Passeriformes > Motacillidae > Motacilla > Motacilla alba. The sequence continues at coordinate 14,217,488 of NC_052019.1, read as the reverse complement.
TTCCCCTTCTTGTTGATAGACACTGGTTTCCAGAGTCAGAAAACTGTGAAATCTCTACTGGTTCTTTTGCTTAGTATGTCCTTCCACAGATTTCTCAGGATTTTCCTGAACAGAGACTGAAGCAGAGTTCCCCAGGCTTTTCCCACTTGTTGCCCAGGGCCACCAGCTATGGAGATACAGACGTTTTTAGAGCACTCCACAACACAGGGATTCAGGTGTAAAATAGAGCTAAAACTGACCACAGTGCTGATCATCAGCTCACCCAGTCACAGTGAGGGTTGTGAAGGTTTCTCCTGTTGCCTGGGATTACAACCCACAAGCCTGGAGCTAAATTTTTCTACCCCATTTGCAAAGAGAAAAAAGCAAGGGAGGTTCCACCTCACAGGATCTGATAATCCAATTAGAGTATCCCTGCAATGTCAAAGAGCCAAGTTCAAACCACTCTTCTGGATGACTGAATTTTTGCCTCTTCTATGCTGGGGATTCCTCCTGTGGGAGCTATTCTTTGTGCACACAGCATTAAACATTTAGCAGGGACTGAGACCTCAGCTCCCTAGATCTGAGCTGAGTACACTTACCAGGGGGGTATGGACTCAGTCACACCAATTATTATTTAACTTGGAATTAACCTGAATCGAAGCTAGCTGAGCAGCTCCAACAGGAGGGATACCCATGGAGAATGGCTGATAGCCATTTTTCTGGCACATGAGACATCAAAGCCTGCTTAGAAAATAGAAATTTGAGTTGGGACTTCCTCTTTCCCAGAAAGCATTATGTTCTTTTGGGAAGCAAGGACTGCAAGCCAGAGGTCACAGGTGATTTCCTATCCCTAATGCCTCAGGAAACATTGTTAAAAAGTGTGTGAGAATGGCTATCCTGAGAAAACAGCTGTGAGCCTCCATGGACTCAGGATGTGTTCCAGGCGAGGAGATGGAGTGTCTGTGCCCAAGTGCACTCTCCCCTTCCACATTTTGGGTGAATCTAGTCCTGCTGTGCAATCCAGACTAGTCTGCTGCTCAGCAAATGAACAGACCAAACGAATTGGACAGAAATCAAATCCTTGCCTCAGTAATGATACAATTCCCCGAGGTTTCTGGTGCTGTCAGTCATTTCAAGATTACAGGTGTTCAGGACAAAGCAGGTGGACGAATATGACATCGCAGTAAAACCGTCGGTACCTGCTCCCTGCTGGATTGTTGCAGTGACAGATATGCATTTCTGTCATAAGAAGAGCTGCAGAAACAGACAGGTCATGCTGACAGGACAATATGTATATTTTGTGGGAGAAGATAACAGTGCCAAAAACGTGGCCCTGCTATTTCTTTACATTTGAGTGATTACACAGATAATCTCATGTCTTTTTGAGTCACAGTTTACAGGCCCTCACATCATTTGATGATAGCAAGCACTGTGTAGTTCTAGCATCCTGGTGGGCATTTTCTCCCTGGCATACATTGAAATTCAAATTCAGTCCCTGCCCTGTGCCAAAAAAAAAAATCTAGATTATGAACCAGAGCTGTTTATTTGCCATTATCAGCTGACATTGGAAGCAAGTTAGGAATTTTCAGTGTATGGAGTATAACCAATGCACTCACATGTCAGCTCTGCAGTGCAGATAAAACCATTCTGAAAAAGTGCAAGTTCTCCAGTGACTTTCTGCTTAATTTATACTTTGTTACTTTAAATTTTTTATGTATTTCCATTTCTCTTCTAACTTTCAAGAGAAAATTATGAGATCACAGAAGGCTGCTGCTTCAGAAATCAGGAAATCTCAGCAGCTGAAAAAAAGAGCTTTGCTGTGTGATGTATTCAGCTTCACTTTCAGACCCATAAGTCTGAAACAGCATGGGATGTCTTTGGATTTCTTAGTGCTGCTCATTAAAACTCAATATAAACTTTATCCCATTTTGAGATTCTTCTGTATTAGGGCTGACTGAGCTATTAGGCAGCTCTAAAATCTGCCATATAAAATTCCAAGTAATATAAACTACTAGCATATAAAAACTTGCATTAATGTAACCAAGGTTACAACCAATAATGCTTAAAAATGAGGAAATAGCAAATTTATAGCAAACTCAGACATTAATTCTCTTGAGTTTGCTCATTATGTGGATTACAGCCCAGGATTTTTCTGCCTGTTATTTTATTCCACCTTTATTCCCAATGATTGCTATAAATTAAGAGCATTACAGCAAATTATCTGTAATCATAAGACTACCTATTTTTCCCTCAAATAAAATAGCATAATCCCATAAATACAGTTGGGCATGTGCTTGATGTCTCTTTTACAGAAAACTCTTTAATTAAAAAAATCCTAATCCAAGACAGAATGAAAACCAAAGTGATAAGAGAAATTAAATTCTGAAAGAAAATCAAATGGCATGAGTCTTTTAGCATTAAAATGAAACCATTTTATCTGGAACTTGACTTCCTGCAGGATGCTGCTGTTGCTGGAAGTTAGTGAAAAATGCATTTCAATACACCTAAAGAAGAATCTGTTGAGGTTCATTCAACACAGAGATACCTGCTCCATCTGACAGAGTTTCAGAGTGGAAAGTTGTGAGAGGCTGCTGAAATGTTGTGAAAGCACACCAAAGTGTTTGCTGTAAGTAAAGAGTTAATTTTTCCCCCAGATACGTGATGTCACTTTTGCCAGAGACAAGACACAAAGCTCCAGTATCCCTGGGTGGCATTGGTGTGCTGTTCTCACGGGACTAGGAATGCTTGTCTACCATAACTTTCTGATACTTGACATTTCATTAAATTAAAGCAATTAGTGGCAAAAAGCAATCAAAACACTGGAGCTGTTCTGTGCTGAGAAAACTGGAACCCTCCCTTCTCAATTAGCTTTCCACAGCAGAATGGCAAAGCACTTTCTGGAGTTAAAGTGTTACACCAGGAAGCATCTTATATCCAATGCTCTCAATCAATCAGCCTTGGTTCATAAACCCAGCAATTAGCAGTACAAAAACTCTTGGAGTGAGACAAAAATTAACAACATTTTTGTTTGTATAGGACTGGATTTCCTTTGATCAATGTTTGTAAATGACTGGAAATGACATAAAAAGGTGAGCAAGCTGTAAAACTTAACAAATAAATTTTACATGCTATGGCCAAAATCAAAACTAATCATATATGTTTTAAAATAAGAATTCCCATATTTAAAAATGAGCTTTCATATTCTCTCAAAGACAAGGGCTGGTTTTTCTAAGGGGCTGTAGCTGCCTTTCATCTGCACATCCATTTTGAAAGATGAAACTACAGACTATGGGTAGATGGTAATGCACATGCACAAAATTGTGCAGATTTTGCAATAATTTCAACTGCAGTAACTGTGTATTAGAACAAAAAATGTGCTTAACACGTTTTAAAAAATGGAAAGAAGACTTAACCTAAACTTCTTGGAGTCTCAAAACTAGGATAAAGTAAGCATTCTAAATGGAGAAGCATTTTGGACTGTTTTCATTTAATTATTACTTTTAGTCTTGTGTGCTCCATGGAAGATGTGAATATTTAGGGATCTCTAGTATTCTGCTTCGGTCATTAGTGATGAGTGCTTACAATTCTCCAGGTGGAAATAAAATGGTAGACAACAGCCAGTGCCATTGTCACATCACCTGATAAGGTACTTTCCATCTCCAGAATTCAAGAGCATTGCAAATGGATAACGGCCCAATTTTCCATAGGCAAGGATTTAAGAACTTGCAAAATATGTAGGTTTCTCTTATTGAAGAGTAATAGCGTTACAGGTAGTGGAGAATCAGAATGTTCTGTTAGAGGCATTGGGAAAATTTCAGCTATAAATGTTGAAGGAAAAGAACATGAACTAATGAATGTAGAACTCTCTATGCAACTATAGAGTTGTGCCTCATAGTTCCATTGCCACAGCAAATGCCATCTTCAAGAGAAATTCATACTCAGTTGCCCAACTCTTTTTCTCCAGTGGATGACGATGATGATGAAAGAATTAAAATGTATCAAGTGGCAGTCAAAACATTACTCAGATGCCCACCTTAAAGGGCTCTTACTGCACAATAAAAGAACAAAAGCAAGAAGCAAAATGAAGTAGTTTTTCACTTCAGCCCTAGCTGCCAGACTGATTCTGGGCTTGTTCTACCCATTTCTTCAGGTGAAATGTATTTTTAAAAGCCTTTGAAAGAGGACCATGTATACATGCTTCCTTTAACTTGGAGACCTATGGCATTCTTCAGGGCTGGTATTGGGACTAGCACTGTTTAACATATTTGATGGTGACAAGGACAGTGGGACTGAGAGAACCCTCAGCAAGTTTGCCAATGATAGTTGTGAAGACAATGCTTAAAATAAAAAAAGTGATACTCTAAAGAGGAGGGGGGAAATCCTTCATTAATGCAGCCAAACCTTACATATCAAGAAGAAAATAAACAAGCAGTTGACATTTTACACTTTTGTGGGTGAACCTCCATGTCTAAAGCCCGCACAAATAAAATTTTCATATCCATTTTTAACTTCATTTTTTTTAGGTGCTGAAACTTACTGAAGCAAAAATAAAGCAATGAACTAAAGTAGAAGGAAGCAGACTGAAGTTGTTAACAGCTAACAGCATGGGTGTTGCCTAAGGCCAGAAATAGCTGATGGATGATAAAACAGCAGTCAGCAGACAAATCCTCATTACAATTGTAAATTTTTTGTCCCTACCAATTTACTCTCTTCACTATCATCCCTACCCTCACTTTTTGCAGCAGCTGCACTATCACTTTCCAGTGCTGGCATGGCTCTCTTATTCTTATCCCTGGCACAGAGCATAAGCTCTGAGATTGCCGCTGTCAAAGTAAAATGATGGGTTTGGAGGAGCATGGTGGCACAGGGACCAGAGGCAATGTCCAGGTGTGTACTGGCCAACCTACAGCATGCAGACAAGGAAAGCTGCCCAGTGAAGGCTTTTCTGGGGAAAATAAATAGGGGCAGGAAGCACCTGCCCATAGCAGATGCAGCACACATTCCATATAGCATGGAAGAGAGAGGATATGCACAACCACAGAGTACCTGCCTGAACTCTACCCCTTCTCCTCAGTTCACAGAAAAAAAGGGTCTCCAAAAGAATACAATAGTACTTGAGCAGAAAACTGATGGAAACATTAGGTTGCTCAGAAAAAGTCACAAATAAGTTTGACCCAAAAAACCATCCTCTTGGCTCTCGATGCATGTAATACGTGGTCACGTGATCTTCTACACCCAGCACATTTTTACATTTAGTCACATAATTATGGACTATATCATAAAGCACACACAAAGGGATAGAAGCAAAGATGCCTGAGCAACCTTTACTTCTCCTTCCCTAAGAATCTGGCGGGTTCATTTGCAACTTAAAAATGTTTTTTAGATGTAGAATTGGTGTTGCTCGCATTACAAATAGGTGAAACAGAATGCAACATGCAGAGCCAACTTCCAGCGTGCTGCAAACTCACTGGAGCCACTAGACTAACACAAGTTGCAAACGTGGTCTGCATATAAACAAAGAATGTTTTTTTCTTGACTCATGTATATTCTGGCCAGGCACTGAGATAGAAGCAGTTCTACAGGAGAAACTTAACTCCCCTTCCTTCAAAAGTAAAGTGGTGAGGGTAACTATCTAGCTGCTTGATTAATGAAAATAGTCTTCAGTGTGAAACCTATAACTAACATGTTCAATAGGTCTCTCTTTATTGATAAATTACCATATAGCTCCAAGCATGCTATAATTAGGTAATAGGGCAGAGTAGTAAATCTAATTCAATTTTTATTGATGTACCTCAGCTTTGTATCCCATCCTGTGGGACCAAACCAATGAGTTGGTTTTATTCCTTTCTAATTTTAGAGAAATACATCCACTGCAGTCAGAAATCTCCTGTCTACAAGCTATTGCTGAGTGCATTAAGCTGGGAACTCATTACTCTTCTACCATTTTTCGTTACTTCTTCACCTCTTTCTGTTTGTTCCTGTCTTGTAAGCTTACATGAAACAGAAAAAATAGGAAGGTACTTTCTCACTGCTTAGATGTTGCTGTCTGAACTTCTATTTCTCATTTTATTTGAGCTTGGATTCAGCTCATCTATTAATTCACTGATCTGTTGAATCTGTCTGACACACTGAGAACTGCCTCTGAAAGAATGGACCTTCTCAGCTTATTAAGGTCCTAAACAAAAAGGTATCAACCTCACTGCTCCAGCTGGGAGGATTGAGTCTCCTTTTTTGTTTTGGGTTATTAGCCTTTGATTTATAATATGTGCTACCATTTGCTCATGTGCTCAGCAAGGTAACTCAAAAAGAATTAAAATTCACTGGTGGGATGCAATTATCTCATCCTGCAGGTTATTTTGCACAGTTCAGGAGGAGCAAAAAAAGAAAAAATTAAATTAAATTAAAATAAATTGATCAAAATTCACAATTTGAATAGAAAAGTTATTGATCCAGATACCCCTCAATTTACTTCATATGGAAGAATTAGTAACCTGAATAATTTTAAAGGTGAAGTTCAAAGCTGAAGCAAACTTTTGTCTAATCCTTGTTTTACATATTGCCCCAACCCATAAACCAAAGTGTATTTCTCACTTAGGTTCCCTCTCCCTGTGGTTCAACTAGCAAACATTTTCTTCATTAATATCCATGGTTCTTTTACCTTTTTCTGTGTTTCTGTCTGCCCACAGCCTAATTATCTCCCCAGGTTGCTCTGTGGTTAATTAGGGTCAGACACTTTGGCAGTGTAAAGTGATTTATTCAGTGGACTTGAAAGAAGCCAAGGCAATGTCACACACACCTACCAGCTGAGAACCAAGAACTCCAACTGCCTCTTTTTCTCAAGCACTGGGCTCCCATAGAACACCAGGATTCTTGTGCCCTTCAAGAGAAACATCAAAAAGGTAGTTTGACAGAATTAGCCTCTCAAATGTTACAATATATTGATATTTCCTTACAAAGGCAGATTCTAAAATTTAATTTCTGAATGTCTAAATTCCCTCTGAGAACTGGATGGAAATAATTTTCATCTCTTGCATGAGTGCAAAGAGGTCATTTTAGCAAAGTTTGCAATACTGAATATTTAACTATTCCATCATATAACAGTAAGCAAGCTGGGGACTACTCAAGAAAACTGGATTTCTTCAGAAATCTATAGATATTCTGATACTATTCAACTTCAAATATTGATTTATTTATTTCTTTGAGTTGACTGTCGCTTTTCCATTATTCCTTGCTACTAGTCTTTGGGAGTCTTGCACATTTTTTCACAATCAGTTGAGTTTAAGGGTTCATTCACAGATAAGTCAGACTTTTCAAAAGCTGAGCCTATTGGCCATCAAATTGTATTTGCTGGAGCCATCAAAAATGTGTTCTCTTCTGTTGCTATGTTTAACTGCTTGTGCACAGAAATGTACACTCCTTAAGTTTTGAGATGTTGGAAGGCATCAAAGAAAAGGTTTATAGGAATTAATAAGAAGCTGCTGACAAGATGGCCACTGGCAGAAAAAAAATTACCCTTTCACATATGAAACATAGAGAGCTGGGATTTCACTTGCCAGACAGAAAGACATATTAAAGATAAGAAATAAATTTTATATGCCATTTTATGATCCAGATTCTATTATTTCAAGACTTGCATATTGATAAACAACAGCAGTACGAGAGCACTGGGCATTTTGAATATTACTGCAGGGCTTATGTGATGACTTTCTTAGTTTTCAGGAATAGATATACTTTATACTTTCATTGTGAGGTAAATCTCAGCCTTTGCCTAATTTATGGAAAGATAAAAACATCACTGGTTAGAACTAGCAAGCTTTTTCAGAGGGCAACACTATAAATCCACAAAACTGCATACTTTTCAACTGACAATACTAGATCATTTGAAAAAAAATGGCTGTTTCCATCTGGTCAGCATCTGTTAAACTCCATGGTTTACAGGGTGCATAAGACTTTTTTTTTTGATCTAGCTTTTGCTAAGTTTGACCCAAATTAATTTCAAAACAAGTAGATGCAGAAATTAGAGAGATGAGGGTGAAAGAGGACAATCTTCTTTATATTTAACCTCAGAGATACCTGAACATCTCTGGTATGAAACACAGATTAATTACTTGGCTCTTCTGCATGCTGATCCCAGCTCTCTTTATTTCAGTTCTTGAGAATCCTGTCCTTTGATGAAAACCACTATGGAATAGAAGACATTTTGTAGCCTTTACTTATTGTAAGCTTTATTTATTATTAGCTTATTTCATTGGCCAATGACTATGAAAAACACTTTAAAATTCCTTCAGTCAAGGACAGCTTTCTCAACTTGTGAGACTAACAAGAACTGACATGGGAAAACTGGTATGCCCAGGATCCCATACTAGGTGAGGAGCAGTCCATATGTCCCAGCTCCATCCTCTGTCCCTTCACCCAGGATTTCTGTTCATGGTGAGGTACAGCCAAGTGGCCAGTTTAGAAGCCACTGATCTGTTACTGATCTTACAGCTGTCTCAACAACCCCAAATTAATCACAGCAGTAAGCAATGACAGTTCTACTTGTTAGCATCATCTGATTTCCTGCATTGTTAAACATCCAACTTAAGTTTTGTCACTTCAGGTATTGTAAAGTTTACTCTTTAATAAAATACAGGTGACAGAAATACATGTGAAATACGTCTGCTGTATTAGCAAAGGTATCAGTGGGTTCTCATCATGGCAAAGTATTAAATCTTTTGTTCATATGAAATGCATTTTAATACAAAAGGCTTCATTGTCCTGTTTATTGGGTCACTTTCAGCTATTTCATACCATTGTTACTCTGCTTTCCCTGGGGAATTACTACTGATTTGAAGCAGTATTAGATAAAGATGAGGCCATACCATAATTCAGAATGACTTGAAGTTTCCTTTATTTTGTGAAAGGATGATTTAACATTAGATGAAGCATTTCTTGAAATCTTTTAATAAAATTGAAGTTCTACTGAAATATCATGTTTAGAGGTAATCGCATGCCTTAGAAGTCACGGATTATGTGTATCATGTAAGATATTAAACCTGTCAAGATCTTGTTTTCAATACGTCTTTTAGTTAAGACCATGTCTTGACATGAATTATTCCTAGCATAGTTTCTCACACACTGGTTCAGCAAGCAATCACCCACTACATCCATCATTTCTGTGGCTGTCTCACCATATGTCTCAGAGGGGTGTAAGGGGGAAGTTTCCAGTTAATAATTTTTTTGCATTTTGTATTCAAATCACTTAAAATTGAATGATGTGGCAATTTCAAGTAGTATTGTCTTAAGGAACACTGGAGTTTCAGGACTAAGCTGAGTTTGATAGGTTTAGTGGATGGTTAGTTTTTCTTTTTGCTTGCATCTTAACAAAATTTTACAGCTAGAAAAAAATTCTCATTATAATCTCCAGCCTACTTCCTCCTCAGAGATATGCTTGCAAGAATTGGCTTTATATTATCTTAGCAAAAGGCTTCTGCTTGTAATATTTCAAACCTTCATCTGTCCTTGGCTGCCATGACATTCATCCATCTGACAAAATGAGGGGGGGAGGGAAAAATGCCAGCCTCTGAGTGAGTGCTCCTTTAAGTGAATTTGTTAGCCAGGCATGAAGGATGCCACGCTCACTGAGGCCACTCTGGGAGCCACAGCCACGCGGGTCCGTGACTCCTGCGGGCACAGGGCAGGGCAGGGAGCTCGGGCTGCATTCCATCCACAAGGCTTCTGCTCCAAACAGCAATCTGCATCCATCAGATGGGAATTAATACTCACAACAGTGGCACTGTGTAGGTTGCTCTTGGCTCTCTGAAGATGAATACAATGAGATAAACAATGGTTTGTTAAGTTTCAGATTTATTTCTTAACCTCACAAAAAGCTCTGCGTATTGCTGCTCGATATTGGGAATTGTCCAGCCATAAACACACGTCAGTAAAGAACACAAGGCTCAAATCTAGGAAATAAAGCAGAGCTTGAATAAAATCTTTGCACAAAATCAGCAAGGCACGGGTACCTGAATTAGCTGTATAAGCAGTCAGGCCTCAGCTGGACTCAGAACAAGACAGAGATGGAGGGAAGGATTATTTATTTCTATCTGAGTTTTTTCTGGAAGAGGTGTGCTGTGACTTGTGCATAGACTACCAGGGAGTCTCTCAGGCTGCTTGCACTTTGTTTCTCTGTAGGTAATAGCAGGGATGCACAGAAGTTGCTGTCACCAACAACTGGTTTTGATTTCATACTTGCAATTAAGATGTATTTTAAAAGCAGCTCTTTGTTTCATGGGATCAAAGATCAACTTGGAGCTTAGCTTATGAGACATATACAGCAGCTTATTGAGCATGTTTTCATCTTCCCATTCAGCAGGAAAAGCTTCACACTTCTGACAAGGGTTCCTCCTATGCAAAGCATTTATGTACAATCCCATTAAATAAAAGTGGAGAGAAAGACCATAGGATCTGAATTTTTTATACACTTTCCAGTGATTTTTTTCACATAAAGTCATGAAGAAAGAGCCTGGTAGATTTCCTTCTGCCAGGTGGCTGTACAAACTGCTAGATGATGCAGTCATATATCTCTCTTAGTACCTGATTGATCTTTTTACTTGTGAAGGTTTCTCTGCATAGTGGAACAGCTTCAGTCAAAGAAACAACACATACTTTCTGCCCCCTCACACCCCACTCCAGCTCCTGTCCCAGCATCATAGCTGTTGGGCCTCTCCTGTGGAGGATAGGTGAGAAATTTGGGATTGAACCTTTCCAGGCAGGAAGCTTAGATAGGGTCTCTAAGAGTCTTCACAACTGATCCAACTTTCACGGTAAATTAATTAATTAATAAATTAATTAATTTTTAAAAAACAGGCAACTGAACAAAAAAAAATATAATATCAGGCAGCCATTGAGTTTCCTCCACATATAAGTGAGAGCCAAGGAAACTATTTCAAAATTACTGTTTCCAGTATATGCGCTTTAATTTTGCTGATTTTTGGCACCTACATCTTTTTTTCTTTATAGGAGATCCCTACACTGTGTCCTGGAAAGCAGTCCCATTCATTCCTGAACAGAAGAGCTACAAATGCTACATTCCTACTATTCACAGAGAAGTGGCTGTTTCTCAAGCTGCCAGGATACTACCAGTGACCAAATTTCTCAGCTGAGAATATTTCTGTTATTCAGAAACAGGAAGTCTTGTGATTGAGTGCCTGTGAGAGCCATTTTGTCCAACACAAAGTAGCTCTTTGGAGCTAAGCTGTGCCACTGCATCCAGCAATTATTAAGGTATTTCCCTTGCACACTGATATTTTGGACCTAGGCCTGAATGCTCCTGAGTCACAGTATGGAGCTCCAAACCTCTGCATCTTCATTAAAACATTACCTTCTCTATAACACAAAAAATATTTGGTTCTTGAACAGCTGCTCTTCACAGGCACCTGCCTGGGCCCTTCCTCCCACTGTGGTCACTGAGCCATTTACAGTCCTGTTAGGGAATTGTCACCCAAAAACTGCTGACCCAAACCCCTGTGGGCTGTGCTGGTGTTTAGGTCTCTCAGTCTTTGCCTGTGGGATGTAAGACAGGTAGGTACAGAGCAGCCTGAGGCAGTGCTGCTTTCTCCCATGGCACCCCACGCCAGATGCAGCAGAAGGTTGTACCACAGAGCCAGAGAATCAGAGATTTGTTTAGGTTGGAAAAGGCCTTTAAAATCATCAGGTCCAACCACCACCCTATTACTGCCATGTTCACCACTGAACCACAGGATCCTAGAATCACAGAATTATTGGGGCTGGAAAAGACCTCTGAGATCATCAAGTCCAAGGAGTCACCCACCACGGCCAAGTCCATCACTTACCCAGATCCCCAAACATCACATACATACGTTTTCAGAACACCTTTAGGGATGGTGATTCCATCACTGGCCCTGGCAGCCCGTTACAGGGCTTGACCACCCTTTAAGTGAAGAAATGTTTTCTAATATCCAGCCTAAACCTGACACAACTCAAGGCCATTTCCTTTTGTCCTATTGCTTGTTACATGGGAGAAAAGACCAACCCCCACCTGTCTGTAATATTCTTTCAGGTATTGGTGGACAGCAGTAAGGTCCCTCCTGAGTCTCCATTTCTCCAGGCTAAACAACCCCCATCTTTGTCTTAGATCAGCTGGAAAATTACTTTCTTCCATAAAAAAATATGTTTCTTTTTCTTTTACTGTTAGAATAGGGCCTGCAGATGTGACCCAAACCTTGATTCACCTCTTTCAAAAGGAACAAAGAACCAGATGTGCACAGAAAGGCAGAATAGTCTTTGGCCAGGAATCTAGCTGAGGGAGACCTACAGAGGGCTCCATTTCACACTGCTCCCAAGGGGAAAGGACATCTCTTATTTAGCTGAAAAATAATGACAACTCTCTGAAAACCATATATTTTATTTTCTCTGGGTAACTCACAGACATTTTACAATGGCAATAAAGATTTAATTTAAAGCATCAATGATGCAATCTTTCAAGGGGTAATGGTTGGTTTAGTCTCTGGCAGCTCTTTGGTCCAAATATCTTGGTCTTCACTTTTCATGGGCCATTAATGAAGAGATGAACTGCAGAAGAGAAACTTGATCCATTAAATCCATGCCATTAGTTCTTTTGTCCTCTTTGCCAATTGTATCCAGATCCAGGTAGTGACTGGAATTTTCCACAAACATTGATTGCTTGTTCCATTTTTCTCTACTCTTTGGATAGTTTTTATTTTGGTCTAAGCATAACTTTTGCCTACAACATCTCTTACATAGAAAGAAAACTTGCTATGAATACTGATATTTTATTGAATCATTTTATTCCTCAAAAAAGCTATGTCTTTGCATAACTCTTGATCTGGAATGTATTGTTTTGTTGCTTAAAGAAACATTAATCATAAATTCAAGAAAGACAGGGGAACAGAAATAACAAAGATAAAACTGAAACAATAAATGAATAAAACATTGGGAAGATGTAAATAAATTCACCAAATATGCCTGTTAAAGCCTAAGAATATGAATAATTTTATAGAAATAATGGCTTACATGCTAAAGCAAAATGTTTCTGATCATGACTGTTGTAGTCTGTTTTGATAGCCCAAGATATTCCACTGTCTGACACATCTGAAACAATGAAGTAATTTTCCTTTCAAAGTAAAAAGAAGTATCAGATACCTAAACAGAATAATAAATAAATTTTTTCTACCACAAAACTCAACCAAAAATTTTGAATATTTTTTCTTAAATAAAGATAATGAAAACAGATTTTCTTTCATTCTAAAAAATGCTATGAACCTATTTAGCATAAATAGATATAATTTTTCAATCTCTTTGCTTGTCAAGTTTTTTTCTTTGAAATATGAATGCAAAAAATTCTTGACCATTTAAGTATCTGAGATCCTAAAAGGCAACAACTTTTGCTTGGTGCCAATTATTCTGTGATAGATATTGTGCCATGTATAATATTGTCTGTGTTCCTTATGCTTAGTTATCACCTTAGAATTTTAAAGTTAATTAAAAATATTAAGGAAAGATAAACATTGCCTTCCAAATACAATGGGAAACACTAAAGGAGACAGACATGATGGAACCAAAGATTCAAAAACATCTACTGTAAGGCAGGGAGGGAAGAACAGCACTCATTTTCTCTTCTGGTGTCTCTTCTGTATTTATACATGGTGAGAGTTTTGGTCCCTAAGACTGTGGGGTTTGTCACTTAAATCTAAGGGATCTAGCACTGTTACCCAGCATGGAGGAGTTCAGAAAATGTCCACCAGAAAAAAAAATATGCTTCCAAAGTTAAGAAAAAGAAAGAGAAGGGAATTACAAAAGCAGTGAAAATGCTATACAAAGGATTTACCTACTCATTACCTGTGTCACTCGTAGAGGATTTGGATGGATTTTAACTACAGGCAGTCAACTCTTCTGACTGTGCATACAGTAAGGATTGCAGAAGCAGGCACAATCTCCATTCAGATAATGCCTTTATTTTCTTACACTACATGGCAGCACTAGAGGCACAGGATGTCTCAGTTTGCTGCACAGCCTGCCTGCTTCCATGCTTCATCCAGCACTCTTCCTCTGCAGGAAACTGAGCCCACAGTCTTCTTCAGCATATGGATGAGCTTCTTCTTAGGGGCTGTTAACATATCCTCAGTTAAGTCATGATGCCAACCAAAAAAAAAAACAACTCCTTTTTTTTTAACTAAAAGGGGGAAAAAAATCCAGCTTAAATAAACCTTAAATTATGCCTTTGTCCTGTCTATTAAGTGCTAAATTTTATGTAAAGATCTTCTACTGTTCATCGCTTTCTGTCTTTTCTTTCTTCTGCACAAAGACATGAATAGCTCACATCTTTTGTAAGGTGCCGCTGACCTGTAAAAAACACAAAAAGAATGTGTTAAACAGAAAGGAGAGAAATGCTAAATAAATGTATAATTATTTTGTTTGTCTCTCAGAATATGCACATACACAAATAAACACCCACGCAGCTTTCCATGCTGTTTTACTAAAACAAATCTTCAGACCCCCAGCAACAAACAGCCAGTCACTTATTAGTAAGAATCCAAATAGATATTACAGAGTCTGACTACTTGTGCTTTTGAGATGTAAATATCAAAATTGCTTTTTGAAGAAGTAAAATGCAAAAGCAGTTAAAGTTCAGGATTCAATTTTTTCCTCTTCTTTTGATAAATGCATTTACATTTTAATTTTCAGTGTTTTCAATTTTCATCAGTGAAAAGCTGTATCCCTGGATGAAAAGCACAATAATAAAATGTTCTCCACTCCATAATTTTCTTGTAATTCACAGAAATGATCTGAGGGCATATAGCTCACGACAATATATATTATAGCATTCAGTGCAGAGAACTCAATTGTTAGGGCTGCAATTTCAAACATATGTATATTAATGAACTGGCTGTGGCTTCATTTTAAATTCCTAAAGACTTTTTTGCTGACACAGAATCATCACGACTGTAATCTTAGAGACCTGAAATGATTGTCAGAACTGTGCATGTTATTTCATTTATTCAATCAATACAAGTGTCAATGCCAATTATGCTGCAGAAATCCATACAATAGTCCTAGTTTTTAAGTCCATATGGCACCATAGATCATGAGAGCAACAGAACAATGTGACATGCCACATCTTACATATTGGCAGAGCAGTGTGCCTTTATTTATAAGAACATGCTATAAATCTTGTCCTGCTTTTATTGCAATCAGTTCCCTTTCTACCCTCAAAATGATAAAGCAGATTTTGCTAATCTAAAACAAAACAAATCCAAAGTCCAAACAAACACTGGAAACATTGGCCTTCATCTATAGCTTGGGACAGTTTTTAGTCATGCATCCTAACCACTCTGGCTACCAGGAAACTGCAGAAAAAAAACTGTTGTAACTTGCTGAACAGACATCAGCATCTACAGTTAACAACTGCTCGCTGCAGTACCCATTATAAAATGCAAGATTGGTGTGCAGAGCTATAAAAAACATTCAGACTCTATTCTCAAAAAAAACCCTGGTACATCAATAACACCATCAGTTGAGAAACCAGAGGATAATGTGAAGTACGCAGGAGGTCAGCAAAGCCTGGAAGATAAAGCTCAGCAGCGAGGCTGAAAAGCAGCACAGAATGGAGACTGCATTCAGCACAGTGCCAGAGAATAGAGACAGGCTGGAAGCAATAACTGGGGAGCCTGCCATCCCATCTCTGCATGGAGAGCATGCTGCCACAGGGAAGTGCCCTTCTGTCCATGTGAGGGGAGCCCAGGGAGCATCTGAAGGCTTGTTCTTTGGGGAAACTGCACTCTTCCTTACTGCAGATGCTGAAATAGGTTCTCTTCTGCTTGCAGCAGACACCTTGCCCTGCTTGCATTCAATTCTTTTTCCCTTCTAAAGCTTTATTTCTCTCTGCTTAGGTTTTTGGAAGCTCCCACCGGGTCTCCTTGCACCTATTATATTTATGTTTTCTGATCAAGTTTAATTTCTCAGGTTTGGTCAGCATTCTCTCTACATGGCTGTCAGGTTTGTAATCCTCCTCCAGTGCAGAAGAAGATGGAACTATAGCCCTCCCTCCTTCAGCTCTGGTGCTGCTGAAGGCACTTCCCATAGGCATCCTCCACAGCTCCACGCCATCCCATCTGGGGGGCAGAGTTCCTTTAAGAGTAGGAGGTGAACGAGCCTAGCCTTGGCAAGCCAGTGACTGGAAGCTAACTGCTTTCTGGAAACACCTCTAAAGCATCAGGAAGATCTATTTGAGCTAAAAGTTAGACCTGGCATTAATTTCATAGTTGTAAGGGAGGCACAAACCACCTCATACTGGAAACAAACACACACACCATAAAAAGCTGGCTTAGGAGTCTAACTTCTTTTAAGAGAACAATATCATGTAACATAATGCTTGCTTGCTCAAAACTGGAGTATCTCCTGATACAACTGATATCATTTCAAATTAAAAAAATATGTAAAGTACTTTAAGAATAGGAGGGGGCATATTCATTTCCACCATAATTATTCCTCATTATATTGAAATAATTATGTGCATTATTCTAAATATATGTGAATTTATAGGCACAGTGATGTTGTCAATTTTTTTTTTTTTGTGAAAGGGTCTATGAACTGGTTGCAATCTGAGTATTTTAGTGCAATTGAATACATTGCACTTGTTCACTCCCAAGAATGTGTCCTTCACATTTTTAGAAACTTAGTCAGGACTGTTGTATTCACTCATCCTAAATTTATTTGACCTTAATCCATGCTTGATGATGCAGTGAGAAAGCCAAAAGGGACATAGCAGACATAATAAGAGATGTACCTCACGGCAGGGAGCAGTTTATTCTAATGATTATTTATAAACCCCTTTAGTTCCCCAAGACATGCTTTAGCAATTGATTATAGTTTTCTTCAGCATTTTAGAAGCTGTTCTTAATAATATGGCAGATTTTTCTAGCTGTCAGAATTGTGCTTCTGATTAATTTTGCATCACTTGTTATACTAAGAGGAGATCCTTGCCCCTAGTCACAGCCTGTATAGCCAAGGAAAGGGAACTTTGCTGTTGAACACCTACCCCTAGAACAAGCAAGCAGTAGAGTGGCTTTCTAAGTTAAAACTCCCTTTGATTTCTCCAGATAATTTTTTTCCCAAGTTAAGGCCACAGGGCTTGGCTTGAGTTTGCAAGTGCCAAGGAGCTGAACTGTTTTACTGCTCCATTACTCATGTGTCTGTATTTTTCCCCAAACTCTTTATATAGCTGCCACAGCTCCTCTGCACCTTGCAAGAGATGGATGAGCCAAGAAACACCTTTTTAGCAATATCTGTAGCACTTGCCAAGTGCCAAGTCATCTATTTTACCTAGGATATAAGCAGTAGCTCTGTGTGCTAGACTGCAGGCCAACTGTCCTGTAAATAAATCCTGGTCTTTCCAAGTTGACCCTCTGTGCACATTTAAACACTTCATCCTTCAGAACTCGAGGCTGCTCTGGGATGCACAGCAGCTACTGAAGGAGTCTGCAGCCACAGAGAGCTCTCCAGTAAGCTACTGGAGACAGCAGCAGAGACAGCTTCCCAAAAGAGTCTCTTACCAAAGCCAAGGTTAGAATCCTACCATTTCAGCCCATGACCTGCTGCTCTCTCCTCCTGCCCAGGTTTGACTCTGGGATCACAGAATTCACAGTTTCCCTTGGTGTCCTTCTCAGCAGGTATCCACAATGGACACGGTGTTCTCAGTAAAGTAGAGAGAACAAGGGAAATAAACAGCGTGATAAGCCAAGGCTTGCTGTTACCTGTGTATTGCGTTCCCCACCGCAAGTGTTTGGCAGAGGTGTTTGTTTCTTAGGAGCCACTAAAGGTATTTGAAGCTGCTTCTACCACAAAATGGCTGATTGTTCCTATTCAGACAGGGCTAATGTATCTTCCTGCCAAAGCAACTTTCATGGGAAACAGAGTTTTAGACAACTGCAAAAAATATCTTCTTTACAGAAAGACACATCCAGGTAACTGTAGCCTCCCTAACTCTAGCGCAGAATTGTAGATTTTAGGCAGGAGCCTGAAAAAAATCTATGGGTGAGGAGAGGGACATCACTGCATCCTTTCAGGATTGCTTTTTGCTCTTGCAGCACCTGCTTCTCCAGTGGGCTGGATCCTGCAGGATGACAGCAGTAGCTGTGGATTCTGTCCATCCAACAAGGTGACATAAACTGTGTCATGCTGACAAGTGATCCCACACAAGTGCTATAACCACTACACACACAACGACGCTTCAGCTTGAAAAATCCTAAAAAAACAATGGGGCATTTTACAGTATTGTTTCATTGGTGGTCATGCAGTGTCAGGGCGATTAAGCCCAATCCCTCTCCTGCAGCTATCCCTGCATCCCCTCTTCCCATTTCTGCACAGGCAGAGAAGTTCCTCTCAGCTAAGGGCAGTCTCATCAACCCACAGCCTGCACAGGACACCTCAGCACACCCAAGCTGGGAATGCCTGTCCTCCCCACGACTTTCTGCAGCTTGCAGTACCATGCCCTGGCTTATCCCAGGTACAAAGTAAAAAAAAAAAAAAATACTTAGATTGCGCTTTAGTTTTCTTAGTCTGTAGCTCCTGGCTTTTGGTGGGCTTTTCTGCTTGCAGCTGAGCTGACTTTCACAGCAAATAGCATAGATTAAGTTCTGTGCTCTGAGCAGGGATTTCTCATTTCATACATCATTTATAACTTTCTGCAGTGATTCCACAAAGTCAGTATTTCTCCATAACACAAAGATGAGAAGGATGGAAAATATAGCTGAAAAAGTGACAAACCTGCAAATTGCATTTATGTAGAATTCTGTTGCCACAAAGTTTCTACAGCAATTTTATGGAAACCTAGCAAATTCAGTGTAACTAAATTTGCAGTTCAGGAAAGTTATGCATTTATAGAGATTTCAGCATAGTGCCATATTACAGCTTAGCAAAGATGCTAAATATCTCTCAGACAAAATGAAAATTAAATCAGCTGTTCTATTTTGTCAAATCAGGTCTTTACCTATGGTACGTTGGGCATAGATTTCACTGCTCCCTCCTCACAGAACTGAAAAATCACATGAACAAAACCCACTTTTGCAAAGGTTGCAAATACTAATTACATCGGGTTGCCCTATAACTGGCAAGTGATGTCTTTGTTCATTTTTTGTTTCCCTGGGATATCTCATCCATCGTTCATTACCAGAATATTAATGGAGGTGACTTAGAACACCACATTTTGGTGACGTCCACATTCCAGTGAAGTAAACAGCAAAAATCCTTCAGGTTTTATTAGAGCCACAAACTGTTCCTTTGTACTGAGTTCTTTTTATAGTCAGAGCCAGTTGCCAAAATGCTGGTCCTGATCCCACTTTCATAGCTGGATAATCAGGATTTATACGACCTAAATCAGTGAAGCCAGAATGGTGCAAATGAGAGAACTGGGGCCATCTGCTGTGAATTTCCAGATATCAAAAAGGAACTCTAGAAGGGAGAGATTTTCTTACCAGCCTTCAATTGCTAATGGACAAAGGTTTACAAAGAAAGTCCTATTGTGCCTGTCTCCCATATTTAACTGTATCTTAAGTCAATAGGAAATAACGTCAGTAGGATACACACACTCACAAACACACACATACGTATGAAAACATAAAATTGAAGTCAGGTAGAAATGCTTTTCATTTCAGTACAGCATATTGCCATCAGATAAAGAAAAAAATACATATTATTCTCTGTCTAGTTCTTCCAAAGGAAATAATACCAAAGGTTTAAGAACATGCATTGGCTTTTTTCCTGATAGGATTTAAAATGTTCTTTTCCAATGTAAGTGCAAAACCAAACATTAAGGCTGAAAATCAGCACACTAGACACGCACATTCAGAAATGAGTGAATGAATGTGCTGTGAAAAGACTGGACCTGCTGCAGCCAGTGGCACAACTCCCACTGACTTCCATAGGGCCAAAATTCCACCCTGTTCCTAGGAGAACATTAAATTGGCCACATTATGCATCTTATTTAATGGACTACATTGGCAGGCATGATTTATTAAGATTCACATGCAAGAAAGAAATCAACTGCATTGTGGAAAGTATTTAAATTAATGTATTTGTTACAGCATACCTCTAAATTAAGATAAAATTCAAAATCCTACTTTTGGTACTGCCTGACTTCAAGAAGTATTGCAGTAAGATAATGTTGAACTTGATTTCCCACTTATCCCACTGCAGAACAAGGTGTCACCTACCATATGAGTTTTATCAAGACATCTTGAAAAAAGAAAAAGAAAAAAAAAAACTTCAAATCAGACTATATTATGGCACAAAATGTACAGAGGCATGAGTAAATTGTTTAGTTCTTCTTTTTTTTTTTAATAATTCCCTGCTTATTTTTAACCCAATTACAAGTCTGCTGGCTGCCAGTAAAATTTGTATCCAAATATTTCTGCTAACCAACTCGAATTGTTTGGATAGTACAGTCAAAAATTCTAACATCTTAATCAGGTTGCTTTCTGACCTCTTTAATAACAAAAGTAATTTGGTACAATAAAACTGCAATTCTTGAAAGTCCAAGACAAACATCACAATAAAATACCAATTTCTTTAGGGAAAATTCTAGTATACTAAAGAAACCAAAAGGATTTTATTGAAATTACTTCCCAAACCCATAAAAGTTAACAGATTAATCTACTTTCCATAAGTTTTGCTGCGTCTTGGGTAGTTTTATGGGAGGACTGGAATTACATATTCTGTTATGCAACCACTGCACCTTATAAAATGTTATGAATATCTTGTCACTTCGTTGTGGCCCGAAGAGCCAAACCTCAGAAGCCCAGTGAGGGAGTGGCTGAGCGGCCATGCCCTGCAGGTCAGGGCTCCTCCGTGACCCTGTAAGAGCAGTGCCTGGACTGGCCCATGCCAGCACCCTTTGTGCTACCAACAGTAGGAGAACACGGGTGAAGCAGAGCACCAGAGCAACACTTCAGGTGCATTCAGGGGTGCTCACAGGAGGAGATGCACAGCAGAGGGCTTGAGGCACGAGGGCACCCTCTCTGCCCCCAAAATGGCAGACTGTGAGCATGCAGAAAGCATGCACAGAACCATAAAGAATACTATTAACTTTCAAGAGCAAACAATTGCCACCCCCAACCAGTCCCAAACTAAATATTTTCAGGCAAATCTGTACTGAAAGTTGAATAAAGTCTGACCACTGCAGGCAACTGTCAGAAACTCTAAATAATGAGATTTTGTTATAGGCATTTCTTAATGCAGAACAGCAGTAGCAATGAATATGCTGGGACAATGCAGGGGTTTTTATTCTCTTTCTGTGAAAGAAAATAAATGGGGAACTTCATATATTCATTGGCTCCAAAACCAAAGAAAAATAATCATAACCACACAGCAAAATCCATTGCACAAACAAGTTGTATAACTTCTTTTGAGTGCTTGATTAAATATTCTCCTAAAAGACGTACTTTACTTTTGCCATAAACACATGAAGGCATGCCAAATTTACGACATTCCCTCATAAATTATTCATTTTCTCCCTTCTAAAAAACCACATCTTCTTTCAGAATTCATTTTTTCTAACTTCAGTTAGCAGCCATCTTGCTATGCCTTTCTCAGCAAGACTGGAAAATCCTCAGCATGAGCCTTGGTGAAGAATCGTGTAGCATCTTTGTTATGCCTTAAGCACCCTCCTTTGAAGCCCATCTCTCAACTTCCCTTTGACAAGAACTGAACATATTTGCAGCCCTTCTTTGCTTCCCAGTCCTTGTGGTCCTCCCCTTTACATCACATTCCTCTCTTGTATGCTCTCTTATTTGTGCTGCAAACTTCATTGACTAGGAGCCTCCCAAACACACCATCAGTGTCCTTTGTCCAGTAAAACTCTCATGGAAAATCAGCTGTTAACCACTCAAATACCATCTTCTGCTCTGTCTCCCCTGCTCTCCAAAATGCCATGAGAACAAGAAATTTTTGCAGCAGTTTCAGTACTGGGTGTTGTATTGTTTTGAACCTCATTCTGTGAGCTCTTCGTGCCCTGGAACTCCTCTTGAAGTATCTTGGGAGATACAAACCATCACTGTAACTAGTTCAATTCCCTCCTCCTATTTTCCCCACCATGCTTCCCACCAGCATGGTGCTGGTGAGCTTTGTCCATGAGGCTGGACAGGTGCTGACCTTCCCACACCCACCTCCCTCCAATTCCCAATGGCTTCCTTCACCTGGCCACAAATATTGTGCCTCACACTGTAATTTCTTTTAAAATCTATGTTGTTTCTTTCTTTTTCACAGTGAAAAGAGAATACAGTTTATTAGTTGGATCCTGTGAGGTTTTCTCAAGATTACTGGAAGAAGCCCGTATTTTGCTGACTAAAGGAAATTATAAACAGGCAATTTCTAAATGAAACAGATGGCTTATTAAAAATGAGCAGTCACTTCTTTGGCACACAAGAAACAGTTTTAATTATTTTTGTATTATAATATTACTGCTTTTGTTTATGTTAGAAATAAGAAGAGTGACAGTTATCACAGTCTCACCATGTTAAGCAACAAAAAAAAATTGTGTGGTTTTGTTACAAATTGCAAATATCCTGTTACCTTCACTTATATGTATGTATGCATTGGGTTTGTGGGGCAAGTTTATGGTAATGGAAGGGGGGTGGAATCTCTGTGAAGCTGCTGTAAGACTTCCCCATGTCCAATAGAACCGATGCCAGCTGGCTCTAAGATGGACCCACCACTGGCCAAGGCCCAGCCAGTCAGAGATGGGGATAGCACCTCTGGGATAACATTTTTAAGAAGGAAATAAAGTTATTCTGCAGAAGTAATGGCAGCCAGAGAAGAGAGGAGTGAGAATATGTTAGAGGAACAGCAGACACCAAGGTCAGTGCAACAGGAGAGGCAGGAGGTACTCCAGGTGCCAGAGCAGAGGTTCCCCTGCTGCAGCCCGTGGTGAGGCAGCTGTGCCCCATGGAGGTGATGGTAACTGGTGAATGATCACTCCCTGCCCTTATCTCAACTTCTGAACGTTTCACTATATATTCTCTCTCCTGTTCACTTGAGGAGGGCAATGACAGAGTGGCTTTGGTGCCCATCCAGCATCCAGCCAGGGTCAAATAACCACGATGTAACAGATCTAAGTGAAAAATATCAAGCTGGTACTGAATTTAAGATCAACTGGTTTTATTTATTTTCAAACGTCCCCAAACTTGATTCAGACTTGCTAGACAGAAAATTCACTGTAGTGGACTTCTGAAGTGTCCATGCAATGGTGCCACTTCTTCCTCTAGTTCAGGGTTAGATCTCTCACATACATCGTGGACAATCTAAGTTAGCTTTTTTCTTCGTGGAAAGTGAAAAAAAACCCAATCAAATATGAAACTGTCCTAACTTTGCAAGTGCAAAAGGGAATAAAGACACATTTTCTTCCAGTGCTGGACAAAAATCTGGAGGAATTTCTTGCACTCTTGCATCAAAACTCTCCAAGAAAAGCTTCACACAAACTTCAGACATATCTGCATGGACATATGTTATCTTATTAGAAGACTGGAAACACTAGTCTGAGTCACATGTCCAGTATTTTCTAAGAGATGAAAACAAATTAAAAGAAGGCAAGCTGGCCTATTCTTCATGCAAAGACTGTGGCTGTTCATGTGAACCAAACTTCTCAGCAAAATCCTGAAACCAGTGATATTTCCTTTTCCAATCAGTGTGCTGTAGGAAACAAGCAGCTTTGAATATATTTGTTTGAACCTGAAGAATATTACTCTCTGAGAATACCAATGAACCTAAAGAATATTAACACATTTATATCCAGATGAAAGCTATAATAATTCATTGTTTGAAATCACTATTTGAATTTTCTTCACAGATACAAAGTAATTAAGCTCTAGAATTATGTTCACCAGAAAAAGGGGGTCACTGCAAAACCTGTGTACACACCAGCAAGCTAGAATTTTTTATGGCCAAGGATTTGCATATTTGTTGATTATCTAGTCTGTGCAGCTTCCAGAAACTTTAATCAAGAACTAACCATGGCAAAAGAAAGTTATCAGCTTAGTCACAAATACACACCCATAATAGTTAGCTTCTCAACCTTCCTAAGTTAGCCCACACTGTACTCTGCTAGAACAAAGTTGCTGACACTATCATGAAATATTGTTATATATAAGCTAAGACTGAGGATTTCAAAAGATTTTCAAAGAAAGTAACCTCCTGACTTTCTACAAATGGGTCTTTGTGCCTTGAGTCTACGAATAATGAATTTGCAGTAATTTCATTTGGAAAGAAGCAGAGGAAAAGGTCACTCCAAACATGGGAAATTAGGCAATGGGATTCTATCAGAAATCATATTGAAAGGATTCATTTCTTAGGAAAAAAAAAAACAAACACCAAACTGAATAGCAGCTAAATATATTAATCTTTTTCCATAGATGTTTGATAGAAATGGATGCATGAAAGTCTCCAGCCCCTACCAGCAACACTGCCACATCCAGTCTGTGACTCAACTGAACAAAGAAAACACATATACACAGGCTGCACTCTGCCTCAGTCATTGCCTCCCTTCAGTGGGATATTACGTGTTGGAAACACTGCAGCTGCTCAGTGCCACACTGAGGGAAGCAGCACCAGCTCTCACTGCTGCAGGATTTGGTCCAGAACAGCTGAAGACACCATGGCTTTTTCTTGCCACCTTTCCCAAGCACTAGCAGAATAGTACAGTGAAAAGGAGTACCAGAAGTCCCGACACATCACAAGTACAGTGATTAGATTTTTGAAATGCCTTTACCCAGCAGGACAGCAACTGAGGGCATTTTTAATATCCATGTTTTATCAGATCATCCTCTGTAACCAACAGTAGTTTTAGACACTGATGTGTGTCTGCACATCCTTTAGTATCTGGCCTCTCCTGTGATAAAACATACTATTTTCTATCTTGTAGCTTCTCTCCACCCTAAAAGGTTGTCATTCATGCATTGGTCATACTGGGTAACATTTATCTGCAGTAACAGTGATTGATATTTTTAAGTTAAATTATTAGCAGTGTGGCAAGCATCTAATTGCTGTACTTGCTCTTAAACCAGAAATAATATCTAGTCTGTGTTGAATTAAAAGCCTGACAGTGTCAAAACCAAGAGGATTTGTGTGTGTGTGACAGTGCAGTTGATTTATTGCTTCAGATTGCAGGCAGTGAAAGGCAGTGTCAGTACTCATTTTCAGGTGACAAAAAGATATAAAGAGGTTATTATAAGGACTCCAACAAGTTTCTGCAGGTCTGATCTGAGAGAAGATAATAATGCCAGGTACTACGCAGGGATGGAGCAGAAACACAAGAGACTGAGAATAACTGCACTTGCAGGAACTTCCCAGAAAGCACCAGAGGGCTTCAGCCCCTGAGAACTGTACACATCCAAAATACAGATTTTTCAAAGCTTTTATCTAGTCCTGAGGCATTTCAGCTGCAAACAAATAGTAAAGTCCCCAGGGCATGCTCTATTTTGCTTCTAGGTGAAAAGCTATGCACAGAAATGAAGAGCTCAGCACTGAGCTCATGCCTAATTCCCAGCAGGACTGGCACAGTAAGGTCTCTTGTCTGTCTCCGTGGTTCAGCCCCACAAGGGGAACCATCCTGGCAATATGTATCCCAAACACAGCAGAGAGCACACCCTTTGGATCATTCACAGGGGCTGTCAAGAGAAATGCACTCAAATCCCTGACACTTACACAGCCCATTTCTCAGAGCAGGACCATCCAGCCCCTGGATACCCAGAGGTAAGTCACTGGCAATAAAAATAAAACCTCAGCAGAGTCACATATTTCACACTTGTTTCTTTCATGCTCTCAGTGGGCCACTGAACAAACACAGTCAGTCAGGGTGGGCTCCACCTTCTCTAATTTTAACTGCCCTAAAGTTAAAGGAGATGCCTATTCAAGGAGATGTTGCTAACACAAGGAGAGACACTTGCAAGGAACAATTTATCCCATGCTTCTTGGACACACACCTTAGGTCACAGTTCACTGTCTGGAGGAGTCTCTCCTAGGGATTTGGGATATGTCTGTTCAGCAGCACAGTGCAATCCATGGTGTCCTGGAGTCCAGGTCACTTTGTCATCAGCCCAGAGAAATCCTGGGGCTCTCCCTTCCTGAACACAGGCTGAGGTTTTCCTGCAGAAACAGCCAGGACATGCAGGGGGGCAGGAAGAAATCTGGATTTACCTTCAGATGTAGATGGATTGCAGCTGGAGTAGACATCTGAGGGTGAGAACACAGTGTATTGAAGTACTACATAGTGTAATATAAACACAGCCTGCATTCATAGCTTAGGTGAGAACCCTTTTAGCCAGACAATTAGGAGGCATAAATCCAGAATTTAATGATACATACCTTAATGATACTTTTAATGGCCCTTATGAAACAAATAACACCAGAATGAAACATGAACATATTCTTTCTCACTGTCTTTCAGACTGGATACCAATGTCAAATACATTTTAATGCTAATTACATTTTGTCTTTAATTTAATATATTACAGTAGATTTTGTACACATATGGTGCTGGATTTGAAATAACTGTGTCAAAAATAAATATTCTTTGAAATTTCAATTAAATTAGAGAAATACATTTTAAAAATCTGGTTATATTTGGTCAAATTTTTCTCTTTTCTCTTCAACTAGAATTAGCCAGGTCAGCAAGTAAAAGAAGCTCTTTTCCCATTCTGTTTTACTCTCTTCTAAAGATAAGGTTTTAACTGGGGTTACTTTTCAGAACAATGAGATTAAATTATGCTCAAACTAGAAGTAAGTACAAGCTGCCTTCAACTACGTACCATGGTATAACATGGTAGCATTTAACATTACAGAGTTGAGATACCTCTCAGCAGCACTTTGTTTGCCATGACTAAGGCTTCAACACTGGGATACCCTGATGCTTTGGGGAGCCTGCACAAAAGGAATAGTATTTTGCAAATTATGTTTTTACTGAGCATATAGGTGTACCAGAGGCAGACTAGGCTACTAACCAAGTGAACTTCTCTGGTTGTCACAGGTCTCTTTTTAATAGTCTCAAGTTTCTGCAGGATTTATGAGCTTAGGCATGGAGCTACCTGCTTAACACAGAGTAGAGGAGAGAGGAGACGTGCACCATCAAAAAGCATTATTTTCACTTAGAATTTCTTGCTAAAGAAAATGCTACTGGAATAGCTATATTGTTGCAAAACAGGTATTTAAATAACCTGCTTTGCTTTAGAAGCATATAAGATAAAACTAATGGATGTCTGACATAAAAGAAACATTAAAATATAGGCTGAAAAACAGTATATTGCAAGCAAATTAAAAAAAAGTTCTCCTGGTGATCTGTCTTCTGTGATCCAAATTTACCTTAGTAAAACAAGTTAGGACTTTCATGGCATCTTAGAGAGCTGAAGTATTTGTGGAATTCTGTAATCCAGCCAATTTCATAGGTACTGTGAGTTCTTGATCTCAGATAACCTCCATGTCAGTGTCAACCAACACACTTTCCTAGCAGACTTTTACCTAACAGAACCTATAGGAATTTCATACCAGGTTAGTCAACAGAATGAGTTTTTCAGTTACTACCAATGTTTTCCTTTCAAGGAAAATTGGGCAGCAGTGGGAGACTTTCTCCTTTATTTCTGCCCTTTTCTTGCTTATTTGGGGGGGCTGGTGACTCCTTGGGGGAGCTGTATGGAGATGCCTAGCTATTAATGAATAGAAGTGCCACTTGCCTTGGGAAAAAAAAGAAAAAAAAAGAAAGAAGAAGAAAGGAAAATAATAATTTTGACAAAGTATCCAAAGTATCTAGGAAATTCTGTCAGATGTGGCAGTTGTAGCTAAGTGGAAATACTGAATAAATGCAAATTTCTTCTGTGTGGATTGACTCTACAGTGTCTGCATGTCTGCACAGAGAGCTCAACACTTTTTGGCTTTGTTGCTTGTACCCACTGTCTCTGCTGGACATTCTGCACACATACCTGCATCACAGGGTTACTGTGCTCGACACACAGGTGTAAAACCTCCCTTATTAGCAATAGCCATCGTGTGCATGCTACATGGCACATACACACACAGCCTTGCCCAGGAGAAATAGAGAAGCCCAGCTGCTATGGAAGTGGGCCCCTTAGAAAATACTGACTTTGAAACAATCAGATAGGAATACAATTGGTTCTAGGGCTTAAGAAAATAAACAAAATAGGTTTATCTGCTGCCATTGCAGTTTTAAGATAACATTTTCTCTTCTGGGGATGCAACCAGGAAATAGTGGCATAGGCCAGCACCTGGACTGGCCCTAGTATCAGTTCATCTCTTGGAACTTTTGTCTAGCAGATGCTGCATGAAAAAAAATATAGTTTTGTACCATTTACCTGCAGCACATGCTGCTGTGGGTTCAGTGGAGTGGTTCTGATTTACTGTGTCTGGCCAGTGAACAGTACACTGAGCTGGGCAAGTCTCTGCAGCCAGGCGAGGAGCAGGACAGACAGGAACCTGGTGAGGCAGATCATTCTCAACAATAGTCTCTAATGCAGAATGAAGTGGCAGAAACAGTACATTATCATCATTATCATCATTATCTCTTGCTACCTCTAATAGGTTCTTATATCATTTTGCTCATTTTTATAGCTTGCTGGCTCAGAACCGACATTCTTCGTAATTCACTGGATGAAATGCTTGATTTCAGCTCCTCTTGTTCTAACCAGACACAGAATAGATGAAATAGGGATGTGTCTGCTGGAGTAGATCAACCGTTTCTTGCATAATTCTAACTAAGAAATTTCTAATGTGTGGTATTGTTTACACAAAAAGGGATAAAGGAATTTTCCTTTTACATTTCTTTTGGGCTAGCCTTTTTTTTTTAAATTTCTTTCTGTTGATTAAAAAGAACAACAGAAAGGAGACAACTAGGCAAAGCATGGTCCTCATGCAGCTGCAAAGAGGGATTCAGCAGAAAAAAATCTCAGAAGACTATGTAAAATGATTACACAAATTCCTGAACTACTATCTGTGGGATTTTCTCAGAAGATAACTGATAGTCTGCCTCTTTCAAAATGCCTTAGGACGTGAAAGAGAATGATACCTCATTACAGAAATGTCATAAATTGTTCCAGTATTTTTATCATCTGAATATGAAAGCTCTTCTATGAGGTGGCTAACAACAGGTTAGTCATCTGTGTTATGATAAAAAACTCCTCTGGAAATACAAAATAATTTAAAATCACTACTATCCCACGGTGGTGCAAAGAGCCAGCATGGGGGCAGCTCTGGGGACCAGTAATATGTGCTACTTTCTACCTCATTCTTCAGCAGTTTATTGCTTTTCCCTTGTATCTGACACAAGCAGTGCCCTGGGTTTCTGCACTATCTGCAGGGGTTCACACCCCAAGGAGGAGGCTCAGGGAAAGCAGGGAGATCCCAGCTTGGGAAGGAGGGAATGGGGGGGAAAGGGGTGTTGCAGAGCCTGGGTGAGGGGAAGCAGAAGCACTGGAGTTGCAGAGTGGGAGCCAGGCTGGAAGAAACAAAAGAGCAGAGAGGCATGGGTGTGCAGTATTGAGGGAAGAAAGCCAAGTCTGAACACCTGGAACAAACATGGGAGCTCAGTGGGAAAACAGGATTCTGCATGAAGTATCTGAGAGATAGGAGGTTTGAGAAGAAAAGGCATCTGCTATGCATACAGGAGAAAGCACAGATGCTGCCACCAGCAACATTCCATTATGCAAAATAAAACAAAATTTACCTCGTGAGTGTCATTACTGAAAGAGGCAGTTTTGGGTGTCACATCCACTGATGTCTCACACTGTTCAGTTTTTATTAACCTACCACACTTATTTATTTTTATACCCCAGTCATACTAGTATTTCTGAGCATTCTGTTGGGCCTGTCCTTATTATACTCAATAAGTATTCTTCAAAAGTATTGTTTGCTCTGTTGTGGGAAGAGAAACAACTCACTGAGAAATGGAGCTGAGTTTTCTGCCTTGTTCGCTCTGTATTCTTTTCTAGACTGCATCACTCTCTTATTTTCTTTTTTTAAGCACAGCCAATTCTTTACTGTCTCCTACCCTTAGCAATTTCTCTTATGTTGTTTATTACTGACAGCATTCTTTGCTATGTCCCTCTAGTCTTATTTACAGCTGTGCTGGGCCAGTGTTGTTCCAACTGTTCTAGCTGAGGTGCTGGGTGACATGACAGACAGTAGTCACACACCCCCTGAAATGCCACATACACATACATGTGTATGTGTTCAGTGTTTGGTTTTGGTAGGAGTTGATACATCATCTGTACATCTGATCATGCCTCTTAGACAAAAGTACAAAGACCTGCACTTGAGGAGGAAGACAGTAGGTCTGGGATTGTCCTCATCTGCTATGAGTGTTTGGTCTAATCTTAGACAGGCTGCCAAGAAACCTCCATTCTCAACACAGACAACATCACCTTTATCTGTAGGAAGTTCTGTTTCACTGGTGACATAGAAGCCTTGTGCACAGTCCTTATCACAAAGCTTTTGTTAGCTCTGTGTACACTGAACCCCAGCCATCAGAGGTCTGAAGCATGAGGTCCAAAGCCTTGAATTTTATTTGGACTTCTGCAGGTTGGTTTGGGGAAGAGAAAAGATATTATGTTGTGTGGGTTCATGTTGTTTTCTGCAATGTGCTGGAATGGTCAGAGTGCCAACCCTCTCCACACTTCCTATATATTTATCAGAGATAACATCCTGCTACACAGTGCTTCTTTTATTCTGGGGTTCCTGTATGCCATGAAACAAACAGCAGCAAGGAAGCACAGATAAATCTGCCAAATACTGTTTTCTTTTTCAAATTCTGGAAAAGTTGTATTTGATGAACAAATATAGATGTGATTATTATTTTAAGACCTTTTATTTCATTTGAGAGCTGAAAGTTTATGTAAGAAAGTGTTTAAGATCTGTAATGGACTCGTTTCTCATTTTTTTTTCTGCATGTTTTGTGAGAAGAGGCAGTCAAAACTTCACTTTTTCCCTTTCAGTTCTCCCTATTAAAGTGGATATTGAAAATTTGGTTTTATGTCTTGTTATTGATCATACATTAAGGCCATACACCATTGGTAGTTTGCTCATGAATACCACATAACCAGTAGAAGCACATTTTTAAACTGGTGACTTCTCACACCACTGGAATTCTCTTCCAACACTGGAACAAACTTCTGATGAAAGGGAGGCACTTATGCAGTTGCTAGACAAGAGCTTGCACCTGTACAAAGCAATGGACCTGTGTCCATAGATTTCTTCCAGATGCCAGTAAATGCACCAGTCCATGTGTATTTTTCTTGGAGTTACTGATATACTGTTTTTCACAAATGAAAATATCTATGAATCCTGTCTGTAAATCAATCAGCTATAATTTTCAGCCTCAACAGCAGTACATTGTAATAGATAAAATACCTTGCCAATCCAATTTCTTGATCACAGCTGACTGTCTTGGACAATGCTGTGAAGAGTAGGAAAACAAAGCATTCCTATTTTATAGTAATGCCATGGCTCTTTAATGACAGTGAAGATTGCTGAGATCCTCTTTATAACATTGACTTCATACACCTCTATCTTAGAATATGTTTTTCAAGTCATGATTATCTAATCATTAATTCATTCAACAGGAACATTATCTTCACACGAAAAGCTATAATATTATACAGTTTTAAATAAAACGTGGAACTGCAACCATGTATTTTACTTTTGCTTGCAATGACAGAATACACAGTTATGCTAGCTTTTCAGAGGAAGCACAAATTAAAAATGCATATTATGAAATGCATTTCATGTGAACAAATGTCAAAATGGTACACAGTTTCACCACTCGACTAAGCTAAAGAATTAATTTAATATATAAAAATGAAACTACATAAATTATAACAGAGAAAATATTGGCAGAGTAGCAAATTCAGATTATTATTACCTGCTGTCCTACTGAGATTGCCTAAAAATGAAGGATTCTATATTCTTGTTTTTCTACTCCAACTCACCGTCCACCCCACTCACGGTTAGAAATCACGTTTAGTGTAAGGAAGATATACTGGGGTGGCAGATGTAGTTCCCACAAGCCTATGGGTGAGCTGTAATGCAGAGTTGTTGAATCTCAGGAGCAACACTGCGCATTACAACCTCTGCATCACACAGCCCAGTGCCGAGACTGCGGGGATGCTGCAGGGTGAGGGTGCACCAAAGGTACAGCCCTCTTTAAAAGCCCTTCACTGTACTTCACTAATACAAATTACAGCAAGACAGAAAGGAAATGATAGCATAGATTACCCTGTGCCACATTAACAAAGTTTCCTACAGCTGTGGTTTTTTAAAAGGTTAGCAGAATCTGAAATCTGTCATGCTTTTAAAAGATGAGAAAGGGCTAAAGCATCTGCACAGATACAGCAGGTAGCTAATTTGAGTCCTTTTCCCTACATATATTTGGGAGAAACTAACATAATTATTAATAGCAGAATCCCCATTTTGGAAGCTTTTCCCACCACAACGAAGTGTGTAATAACACTATCTCATGGACACTAAATGCACATAGGAAATGTGACGAAGCTAGAGAAAACAGTTCAAGTAGGAAAGCACACTGAGTTTAGCTGCTGTCTGGATCCCATTCAATCCACTAAATAAGGGCATAAATAGTTAAATAATAGCACCTTCTGAAGGTGCTCAGCTTGCTCCGGGGTGACCCAGAACAGCCTATCTAGCCACTGGCCATTTACGCCTCTCTCCTGATCCACTCACTGAAATGTTTCTCCCCACTGATAAAGGCAGTTAAGCATGATTTTCCTTGCACCTGCTTTGGGGACTTGCACAGCTCTGTAACCAGTTCAGCTACACAGGGGAAAGGCTATAAGGAGCTTGGGTTTCACAGTTTAAATTTTTTAAGCATTCATTGGGGTCAGGTGAGATCAGACCTCATCCTAAGAGAGAACGAGTTAACAATGGTAATACTGAACAAGATATGATTATTTAGGAAGAATAGACTTTGTCCTTACAAATTAAAAATGATAGAGACAAAAAACTGCTTTCTGCTGGAAAAAAAAACCAACTGTACTGCATATGCAAAGCTGGAAGATGCCTAGGGGAAAAGACAAAGTTGATATCAGTGTGAGTGGCATCTTGGGGAAAACCCCAGCTGACAGAAGGAGGCTGCATAGAGGGAAGAGTGCTGGGAACTACTAGACGACTGACTGGCACATATGTGCTTTCTGGTGATTAAAATAAGCCATTTAAAAACAGACCTGCCTGAAAAGCAAAAAAGTAAATTACATTATACTGGATGGAACAGCTACCAGATGGTCCAGTTACCAGCAGCTACTAGATTTTGGTTTTGTTTTTTTAAATGCACACATGCACTCAGACGAGCAAACGCTCATGGGCCAAACTGGACTGTAAAAGCCATCTGGCACTGCCTGTGTAAGTTTACTACACTGTGAAACCTCATTCTCTCTGACATTATTTGTGGTTAGAAGACTAATTCCAGTTTCAGCCAGGCAACTAGACTGCAATCTGGAGCATAAGAATCAGAGGGCAAGAGAAACAAAGAGGGAGCCATAGGGTGGATTTTCAGCTGTGAAGAAGCAACTTCCAAAAGGAAAATGAACTTTATTCTCTCAGTTCCTAAAATGAGTAATGGATGGTGAAAAGAAAATTTCCTCCATTCTTTGCTAAATCAAATACTGTAAAATATACATATAGCCCTTTACACATGACAGAGGTCCACAATCCTTCTCTAAAAAGGATTTGTATTTTTTACAGTCACCTACTGCTTTAGTCACCCACTGTCCAGTAGGACATCACATTATTGGATGAGTTTCTATTCTCTATTTACTCATCTATACCTCCAGTTCAATTCCATTTCCCTGCTCTGGCATATTAAGGGGTCTATAATCAAATCCAGGTATATCCTAAAAAAAAAGAAGTATCTGCCACCATGCACAAATGACATTTGATTTGTCATCACAAAACATTTATAAAATATTCTTATAGCACTCATCATATTAACATCTATGCACCTTTTTCCTGACTTTAAAGGAAGGTGTTTAACAAGGAGTATTCCTAAAGAATTTCATCCTGGTAGTAACTAGGAATTATTTTATAAAACAATCAAGGCAATAAGAAAAAGTTGAACATGTCCCTATTGTTGCACTAGAGACAATATCCTAGCCCTGAGATCTAATCTGGCAAATAACTCGGTACAGTCAGAATTCAGCTTAGTTTCATCAAATACTCTCCTTGGCTATAATTTTTTTGTTGTTGTAAAGAAGGAAAAAGAAACAAAATGCAAACAACAAATTTCAAATCTACAAATATGCACCAACAATCAGTATAGATCTGGTTTTCTACCATATTAAAAGCTACATCTGCATCAGACGTGCGATGGGTACCTGTCCCTTCCCAGCTGAGGATGTAATACCAGTGCTTCAATACTGGTCCTAGACCAATGTCCAGAGCCCAAGCTGAGGTTGGGCTCACACAGTACAAACACAGCCCAAAGTAAATGGTTGGCCCATGGTTACCTTCCAGCCCCCAAAATTCACTCACAAAGCTGTGAGTTGTGTGAACATAAAATAACTCTGATATTCAGAGCATCCTGACAAAGCTTAAAGCGCTGCAACCAATGGACAAGCTACTAACACTGCCACGTGGCCCACCTGTGAGGGCAGAGAGGCTCAGGCTTGTTGAATTCATGTATATAGACTTGCCCTTGCTGTACTTCACAAAAAAAAATTCTAATAACCTAAACTGTCTGAGCACATTTACACAGGCACTGGATGTAGTTCAGTTTGTTTCCAATATTCTGAGATGACAGCTTAGAACTCTGAATTAGGAATTTATAAAATTTATTTTCTTCTTCAAGATAAGAAAAATGCTTGTGAAGGAGATAGAAGAAGCTTCAAGATCCCCCTCTGTAAGTCTACTAACTCTTTGCAACCAATTCAACCCAAAATGCTCCTAGGAGAGTAGCAAGTCAGATAAAATGTTATAAAAGGCCAATTATCACTATATAACTCATTCTTAAATTAATTCAAGTTACAGATAATGCTCTGGTCACAAAAGATGACACCTGCAATGCTTCTTAGCCATTTTCTCCTCAAAAACACTCTAGAAAAGTAAAGCAAATAACTAATGTGAAAGCTAGGACAGCTCACTGGGATTTCCATAATCCCCTTTCCTCTCCTTCCCATCTTAAAAGCATTGTTTTCATGCTTGAAAACATCTGCTGAGGAGGCTGATCCACAGAGCTTCAACCCAATTCTGTCCAGAGGTCAGGGTGGGCTCAGTCCCACATCTGATTATTGTCTATATTTTAGAACTGAGATATCAGCTATATATAATAGATGAACTTTAAAAAGCAGAAATATCAATATTTTGATTACAGCAATTTGATTATAGCCAGGCTGTAGGTATTTCATTTTACAGCAGTGGAAGTACTAAGCTTTCATTATGATAATTCTGTGGAATTTAGAGAGAAAGATCTATTCCCCAAGGACCTGTGAATCTCTTCATCAAATGTTAGAGCAGGCCTCTGAATTCTAAAACCTGAAACCCACTAAGTCTTCACAGGTACTTATGATGCCTTTAATGGAATTTCAGTGATGGAGGACAGCTCTTCAAAACATCTTGTTGCAGGACCAGAAGATGACAAAGGTATTTCTTTGCTTGAACTCCTGAGAATCTGTATACAAAAATGTTCATAAGTCAGACAGGAATTTCTCAGCCCTCTCCCAGTCCCACCACCACCAAAAAGTGGGCTGGAGGTCTCATTTCTTCAACTTGTAATAACCCCTCTCATTTAAAAATACCGTTTGCAGCAGATTTGGTGTATTTTAATGATTTCTGGTCCATTTGTGCTCATTTTCTGATCACACAAACTAAGAGACATTCCTTTGGATTTTTAAATTTTTGACAAAAGTAATCCTTGAGGTGCACTGATAATATTTTAGGTGAGCCCCAAAAGATCAGCCCTGAGCACATTTTCCCAAGGAGGACACAATCAGATGTGCCATAGCACAGAATGCTCTGTTCCTGTGGTCCTGGAATCCCTGGTTACTCAATACACAACCTCCTATTTAAAAGCAAATGCTCCCACTAAAAGAAAATACATACATTCACAGTTAACCTACCCTTCTGCAGGCACCTGCCTGGTCTTTTCTACTTGCAGCTACATGCATTTTCTGGAGGGAAAAGAAAGAGTTAAAAGAAAAGCAGCCTAATCTCCATTCACACATTTGTCAACTTCCCCAAAATAGCTGCAGAATTTAAGCATAGTATGCCATTTTCCTCCCTGACAGGTTAATCCGTTTATTATTCACCCATTTAATGAAAATACCATGTCTCCATGCTAAGAACAAAATAAAACCTCCAACAACACTGGTTCTCTTTAAATCATATTAATAATCTTGCACAATTTTATTTGTCTTTGAATTCAGCTTCATTTTTAACTCCAATTTAGAAGCAGGAAACCTATTTCTTCAGATTTCATATTGCTGCCTCTAGCCACATTTATGGAATGTTTTCTGCAAAATTATCAGCATTTCATTACCTGCATCTGCAACAGCCATGTATCGGCTATGAAAAGGTCACCCAAAAGTTAATGAACCTCATGCTTATCCAAGCTGCTCTTCTCCAGTGGGATAGAAATTTTCATGAAACTCTGCAAGGCTCATCTTGCAAAGTTTCCTGAATATGCTCTAAAAAAAGAACAGTTAGTAAGTCATGGAGCAACTCTGTCTCCTTTTCACAGGCTCCATTAAGCTTTCTGCAAAAACATGGGGCTTGCGTTCTCAATGGCATTACTTCTAAGAGGAATCTGCAGCAGTGTTTTGAACCAGTCACAGAACTATTATGACCATGTGGCTACACAGAACAATCATACTCCTTTTCAGGATTTAATTCTTCTCCAGGACTCCATCTTACCCAGAAACACCACTTTTAATACAAAAATCTGGAGTTTTTTACAGATTAATCATGTTAGAAAACTGGATTCATGATCCATTCAAGTAGTATGCCTAGATCTTTCTAGCCCAGCTCCAGCCAACCCGCATGGTTCCCTATGTTTCATTAATGAAGGGAAGAAACAGGAATGGCCCTATAAACAATATTTGATTATCTCTCTGGTACTTCTTTCTCCAGTACTGATGACTGTTGCCATGGTCTCTGCCTTCCAGTTCCTTCAGGTAGCCTCTACTCCAGCAGCTCTCACTTCAAGACCACACCAAGAGTTTGCTTTTATCAAGGGCTGACATGAGAGAAGTCCAGCACAATCTATTCTTTGTGAACCTCTTCTATTATACCTCACTTGCCTTTATTAGGTCCCAACACCAGAGAAAAACCTGTGGCCATTTACTGCATGTTTAGTTGGCGCTCACAACTCTCTGAAACATCTTTGTGGAGCCTGACACTGTCTCAAAATGAAACCCTGTTGTGACTTAGATTTTGAATCCGATCTACTGCTTAGACAGAATATGTGTCTGAACAAATTGCTGGCCAAAAAAGACAATAAAAGGATGATGGTGATGATGATGATTAACTTTTTTGAAGACAATTTCTTGTACTGAGGATAACGTTTAAAAGGAAAATACAAAATTAAGAAGAAAAAAATAAAAGAAAAGTCAAAGCCAGTTGTTTTGGAATAGTTCTGCTTTGCATTACAGGCAAATTACTCCAATAAGAAGAGGGATGTTTTGTCTTTTACTCTCAGAGGAAATGATTACAGCACTAAATGTCTGTAAGCAACTACAAATAGAACAAGACTCGAGTTTAAGGATTGTTAACTCAACTGAATGCAAATTCGGCTAGACTCCATGGAGTCTGGATTTCATTCACTGATAACCAGAGTTCCTACTTCAAGTGAACTGTGATTTCTACCTGCATTGGGCACTCAGTTCAAACAATGTCATTTGCAAAAGAGACTGTGTTGTCTAATACTATCAGCTCACAATTAGGAGTTGGTGTTTCCCAGCTAGATGAGGTTATCGAATTGAACAAAAGGTATGTTCTGATAAAAAGCCACATTAACAGCAAGGGGAAAATGCAATATGGATGGATAGATTAGATAGATAGATAGATAGATAGATAGATAGATAGATAGATAGATAGATAATTTTTTTGAGGGGGGAGGATGGAGAAAGCCAAGTAAGTTTGCAGAAAGCATAAAAGCTTCTGGTAACGACTAGAAAAAGACTAGGCAAATCCAGAATATCTATAGGTCAAAAAATCCATGGTGTTTCATTGGCCCAGAAATGGTAACCTTGTCTATTATATGTCCTACCAGTGCACCTTTCAGTTTTTGGTCATTTTTGGATCTGAATAAAAGAAAAAAAAAATCCTTTCTCTATCTTGTCTTTGAAATGTCCAGATTTCAGCCTAGTGCAAAACAATAAATTAATTTGGAGTGGAAAAATGGTTCCTCCTCCAGCTGCATTACCAAATCCCAATCTCAGCCCTCATGGAGGTCTCCCTGGGGCTTTAGCCAGGGTCACCTATTTCATGGTTTTCCCAACTGTAATATGGGATAACAGCTCAGAGAACAACTGAAGGTTAAGTGTTGTCTGAAGCCCAACTTGGAAATGACTGGCACTTGCAGACATCTTAGGGCCAGGACTCACAGAGGCACAGCAGGGCTTGGCCAGGTTTAAAGCTTGAGGCATTGCAGAGATCCATGTGCATGATCACAACAACTCAGGCTGAAGGGACCTCCAGCAGGCTCCAGACCAACCTCCTTGTCAAAGCTGGGTCAGCTGTGAGATCAGACAAGGGATTTTGCTACTTGGGTCTTGAAAACCTCCGAGGACAGAGACTGTAGAACCACTCTAGACAAAATGTGTATTTAAAATACCTGTTGTTCAAGTGGTGCCTCAGAACAGCAGTTATGCCAAGGCTGAATACCCCGCTGGTTTTAAGTCAGCAACCCTTCCTACTTATCTGTCTTGACAGGATTTGTCACCATGGCATCCAAGCACCTGAAACAACTACCTAAGGAACAATACCAAAATTGCAAGGCAGCTCCCAGCACAGCTAGGAGAACTCAAGGACAACACAATACCCAGTGCATTTGCAGGCTGCCAAGGGCCAATAGGATGCTCTTATTTATCACTAAACATGGGTGACCCTGCTCCTGCATGGGAAAAAAAGCTGAGGTGCCTGCCTGTGCTGAAAGCCAGCAGTGCTTCCCAGGCTGCCAGCAGACGCTCATTACTCATCACAAGCAGCACAACTGTAGGTGGAGCAATGAGACAGGTCATAAACAAAGCAGGTGAGGCTCTTAAAAAAAGCAACTCTCTTTGAAAAATTACACTAGAAAATGTCACGAACTGCACTTTTTCCTTATCTGCTGCTGTAACTACAAACTGCATAAAGCTCTCACCTCAGTCTTTAACTGAACAAAAATAATGTTTCATACTCTGCTTTCGACCACCAGACAGAGCAACTCTGTGCAGGTTCATTTGTTCAGGTGGACTGCCTGTCCTAAGCATAATTATTTAACTTAACTGTAACATAATTTTCTAATAATTCTCATCAAATATCCTCAAGATGCCAGAATACAGACTGTATTTAAATAGCAAATTTTAGGTATTAATAGTCCAGATCAAATGGCAGTTAAACAATGAAAAACCTATTTTTTCTTGACAGTGCCAATAGACAAGCAATCACAGTATTTTATCTTGCTTATGTATCTCAGACAGAAAGGCTAAGATCAAAATACCTGTTGTGAAAAGACTTACACGTCTCTCCTCATTTCCAAGAGAAATTTGAATTTCAAAGAGAAATTCCAATATTCCACAAAGTTAAAAAAAAAATCAGTATTCAATCGTTTTCATATGAAACTATGACTCTGTAACATTTTGGTATGCAAAAGAGGTCTCGGAATGGGGCAGGGTGAGGGAATGTCAGTACTGAAAGAACCTCAGAGCTCTTTGCAACACTGCACTCACACAGCAGAGAGCTCAAGGACTTGCTGACCTTGGGTACATTTACTGGCCAATTGTTCCTCAAGGAAAGGACATTACATTGCTTGGACCTAATAAGTGAGGCA
Source organism: Motacilla alba alba (assembly GCF_015832195.1). NCBI lineage: Eukaryota > Metazoa > Chordata > Aves > Passeriformes > Motacillidae > Motacilla > Motacilla alba. The sequence goes on along the minus strand of NC_052019.1, from coordinate 14,177,464 downwards.
AACACTTAACAACAGGCATGGAAAATACCTGCTTCTTGTTTTCTCATTCCGTTACCTGTTTACAAGATTATTTTAAAATATTAATAAGTAACATTTGGTCTGGATGTTTGAACATGAAGTTTATGAGGTCTGAGTACTGACATATTAATTAATGTCTGTGGTTCACAGTAAAAGATGATACACACAACTCAATTTATATGACTGAGTTTTGAATTGTGGGAGTTGGGAATGGGAAAGGAACAACTACGACTTATAAAGCAACAGGCTTTCTAAGTTCTGCTTTTAGAAATACTTTGATGACTAAGTAAGCGCTCAAATGTTAAGAGAGATTTGGAATGAGATCTCGCCCCGCCGCCAGCCATAACAGCAGAGCAGAGGCAGCTCTGAGCAGAGCTGGGGCTGGGGGGGCACAACTTTCCGAAAGTTCGCACCGAAAGTAGAGATTGCCACCTCCTGGCCGAACCCAGGGCAGCGCCGGGGACTCGCAGAGACACCCAGGCTCGGTCGAAATTATGTACGGGGACCTTACAAATGTGTCAACCACAAATGCACGCTTCAAACCAGAGCTCTTAAATACTAAAGCTAATCACTGATGGATAAAGCTACATCAGAGCAGTGCTTCATACTTTAACAGGGAGACCAGGCAGCATTGTGTTGTACTAATTCCTTTCCATACTGTCAGGAGAGAACAAATACTCAAGGAAATACTTGCTTTGTTTTCTTGCTGAAACAAAACAGTTTATTCCAACAAGACATGCATTGTACACACTACTAGAAATATGTAAAAATAAAAACCCTTAAATATACATTTTGGTATTCTCTTTTCTTTTTTATTTTCCCTTCCCCCCCACCCCACCCTGATTTAGGATTTTTTCATTCAGGGTTGAATTGAAAGCAAAATGTCACATTTTTCCAACCTGAAAACACAGCATGATGTGCTCAGGGGCAACAGCAAGAGGCCACTGGCCACTGGACTGGGCCTCATTTGGCTCTGAAAACAGAGCCAAACCATACAAAGAAAGTTAAGGCACACCTGGAGAGAGAGTACTTTCATATTGCCCCAAAAGACCTTGAGTGGACTCCCACCATGTCATCAGCACCCAAGCTCTGCATTAAACCCCGGTGCAGGAGCCATGCTGAACTCCCACTGTCCTAAGGAGTCCTTCCCTTTCTCCCCCAACTCAGGAGCAGCTGGAGAGCTGCCCTGCAGGAAGGGTCTAGGGGTGCTGCTGGCCAACAGCACCTCAGTGTGAGCCAGCAGTGGCCCTGGCAGCCCCGAGGCAAACCCCACCCTGGGGTGCATCAAACCCAGCACAACAGCCAGGCAAAACAGGTCACTGTGCTGTGCTCAGCCCTGGGGTGGCCTCACCTGAGCTCTGAGGGCTCTGCTGGGCCCCACAATTCAAGAAGGGTGTTCATGTCTCTGAATGCATCCACAGGAGGGTAACAAAGCTGGTGAAAGGCCTGGAAGGAATGTCCTGTGAGAAGTGGTTGAAGACTCAGGGCTTGTCTAGTTTGGAGAAAAGGAGGCTGAAGGGTGACCTCATTGCTCTCTGCAGCTTCCTGAGGAGGGGAGATGGAGAAGGAGATGCCAATCTCTTCTCCCTGGTATCCAGTGATAGGACATGTGGGAATGGTTCAAAGCTGGGCCAGGGGAGGTTCAGACTGGACATCAGCCAGCATCTCTTTACCAAGAGGATGACTGAACACTGGAACAGGCTTCCCAGAGTGGTGGTCAATGCCAGAAGCCTGTCAGGGTTTAAATGGCCTTTGGACAGTGCCCTTAACAAAATGTTTAAAAACTTTTGTTCAGCTCTGAACTGCTAAGACAGTTGGAGAAGAGGTTTTTTGTTGGTCCCTTCCAACTGCAGTATCCTATTCTAGTCTAGTCTAGTTTATTCAAAACTCTATGCTAAGCAAAACCAGGAGCTCCCAAATTGTCAGAAAATAATTTATTATTGTGAAAAAAAATGTTGCTGCAATAATGCTCAAAGTGAAAAGAGTTTTTCTGTGCTGCAGGCACAAGCATATATATACTGAACCTGCTGGTCTCTCATTGCTAACTTGCATTCATGACTTCTATGCAAGTTACTTACTTTGCAAATACATTATTTAGTATAGGTATCTATTGGCCATTCAGTCAACTACTCTCTTGCACCCTCCTGCCTTCCTTCCTAACCAAAAGATTATCACCCACTAAAGAAGCTGTTGCAGTTTGTCTCACAGTTGCCATTTTGCAGCAAGTGGCACACAAATCCCAAACTGGCTATTATATGTGTTGCTGATGAGGGCATAAGAATTCTGCCTGCTTCAGACTCTCGCCAAAATGTATAACTCACACACCAACGCACAAAGAAAGTGATTTGTTGTAAAGATGAATTTAGGCCTGAGGAAAGTTGGAGGAGCTCAGTGGATTACTGCCCATCTCTTCATACAGAGAACATGGGAACACTTTCCTCAACAACAAATTTAAGTTTTCTGGATATTGGAGGGAATGTGCCCCTTTGTATAAATGTTGGAGAGCTTCTTTCACTCAAGACAATATGTAGCTATTGAGTTACACAGGTGTTCTCAATGGAAGACTTTGACACAGCATCTTGGAGAAGACACAAGGAGAAAAAAAACTAAGAGAACTGTCATCCTGCAAAAAAAAAAAATGTGGAGACCATTGCTACCCACTGGAAGAAAGGGAATTATATGGTCCTTGTTTGGGAAATAAAGACACTAGATTTAAAAAAAATCAACAGAACTAAGCCTGTACATCAGCAGAAGAAATAAATATTGGCAATAAATACACCTGCAAATACTTTTGGTAGAGACAGTAGTATGCCTGAACTGTCTAAAGTTTGTTACTTTAAGTCAAACTGCAGGAACCGTGAAAAGAGGGTTAAATGAGAAAGCACAAGGAAATAAACAATTGGAAAGTTTTAATGAGTTTTGCAGTCCTTTAAAAAACATAAAAGACCGCTGGAGATTTACAAATGAACAAAGGCAAGATAGAAAAGAAAATCAGGTGCATGTTAGCGGAGATAAGAGCAGCATGCAGCCAAATAGCAAATACTTAAAGAAACTTTTCACCTCATTATGTTTAAACCTCCAAGAGAAACTTAGCTCTTTTACACTCTCACAAAATGAAGGCTAAAAGTAAAATTGTGCTTTGAGACTTTAAATAGATCATGACTCCCTGGCAATTTTAATTAGGATGCTTCTGTTTATACAAATGTGTCTTTGGGGAGTTCCTATGAAGAATAGAATAAGCCTAGATGAATAAATGGAATAATTTTGGTATCCATAACTTGAGGTTCCTTTGTCTGCCCAGGAGCAAAAGGACCCAAAACTGCATAAAATTAATATTTTTAAATTAGCAAAATCCCCGTTCATTTAATACGCTATTTGCATTTTCGTAGCTTGCTCATATGCTAGTGCAAATAGACATCTTAAATAGCATTGCAAGTACACACAGAGCAGTATCTCAACAGAATGTAACTGTGAGAGGCAAATTCCAGCTGCAGTTAAACAGGAGTTGAAAAATATAGGGTGTGGGGGAGAGAGAGAAAAAGGGAGATGGAGGGAGGGAGGGAGGGAGGGAGGGAGGGAGGAAGGAAGGGAGGAAGGAAGGAAGGAAGGAAGGAAGGAAGGAAGGAAGGAAGGAAGGAAGGAAGGAAGGAAGGAAGGAAGGAAGGAAGGAAGGAAGGAAGGAAGGAAGGAAGGAAGGAAGGAAGGAAGGAAGGAAGGAAGGAAGGAAGGAAGGAAGGAAGGAAGGAAGGAAGGAAGGAAGGAAGGAAGGAAGGAAGGAAGGAAGGAAGGTTGGTTAAATGAAATTCTTAGACAGCAGGCTCTCTTTGCTATTTTGTGAAGGGATGAGAATCTTGAGATTAGCTTTATAGAGGACACAGATATTGGAGGCCCTCCCTTCCCTATTCACTCTGCCTGGTTTAACAGCAGAGGAGTAATCTATAATATACAATCCCAGGAGAATGTAGAAACACTTTGACCTGTCCCAGAGTTTTGGATTACTTGTCTAATAAGTTATTTTAATCCTTCCCTCAGGCAAAGTGAGAAATTTGGCATATGGCAAATCTGTCCTTCCCTCCTCTGCTACACAAAGGTAAAATCCCACTCTGATTTACATGCAGTACTCTACCACCACAACTAATGGAATTGTGTCAGGAAAAGTCAAGGCATAATCTAGTGCTACAGATGTTTTTTCAGGAATGGTAGATTTCACAAACTTTCACTATTACCAGCTTTTATTGAGTTCTGAAAGTTCATGTACCTTTCTCCTGACTCCCTTTCTCTTTCAAGATACTTTATTGCAGGCTTGTAAAGAAAGTTCTGTTATGCTGCATAGGATTTTAGTTTATGGGGAGTGATCATATTTTTAATAATCTTGTCTCTTCAGACTCTTCAACAAGAGGTAAATCACAATTTTGGCTAAAGCAAGAATGTACAGAAGGACATTTAATTAGAAATAAAATAAAATAAAATAAAATAAAATAATAAAATAAAATAAATTAAATAAAATAAATTAAATATAATCCAAATTTTTCCAGGGAGATATTTGTATCAGTTCTTAAATAAAACTGATAATAAAAATTACTCAGTAAACAAAGTTGATAAAAGTACCTTCCAAGCTCATACCAGGAGAGGCACAAAACCAGGATATAGAGAGTTGCTCTATTCATATGAATAGGCAAATTTTGGGACAATCTAACAGACTGATTTGGAGGCAGCAGTTCTAAGAAGCTCCTTTCCTCTTTAGCTTTCTCAATGGCTACACAGCTTCATGTTTTTGCTCCTTTTTACTTCAGAAATCAAAAAAGGAAGACTAAGGTATTCTTGTCTAATGTGGGCAATTGCTCATTCTGTCTCCGTGAAGGAAGAATTGGAAGTTAGTGCTTTTTTCATTAATGGACAGAAGTAAATACAATCAAAACTCTGGAAAATTTCAGACTGTTTTCTCACAAGAGAAATCAAACAGGCCTGAGAAAGGAATTCAGACTTATGGAGAGTCAAATAAACAAATTTTCATCTATTCTCTACACCCAGAATGAGAAAACTGTCACCACTTAGATAATTTACTTTGATGCCAGCTGCATGGCAGGACTAGAATATTTTGTTATCAGTGATAAACACTGCAAAAAATCCCACTGCGTGTATCACCTGAGGGTAGCAGAGCAGTCTGAGGTCCAGGGAGAGTTGTCCTCATTTCTCAGGTTAGGCAACTCAGCTAGCAGCCTCTGAACCTGGCACACATGTTTTCAGTGAGCCAAAAACCACCTTGTCCCCCTGCAGCATGCAGAAACATTTCCTTCCCTCTACCAAAGCACCTACATTTCTAACTCCAAAATAAATCTACTGAAGTGCAACACTGCTCTCTGAAGAATTCCTTTTACTAAACAAGCTCTATGACATTAACAAAGCCAGTCAGGTGATGATCACTAACACACAGCGATAAAGATGACAGGACAAAATCTATAAAGGAACTGTTTGTGATACCCAAGGCACAGAAAAGGCTGCACACAGAGCAGTCCTGCCCTCTCCTCTCAGAAGGGGCTACAGCCAAGCTGGCTGGATCCAGCAGGTCTGTGAGAGCAGAGCTGTTTCAGCCACCCATCTCCCTTCCAGCCAGCATATCCATAAAACAGGAAAAAAAGGCTCTTGCAAAGTTGTCTTCTTCCTTTACAGCCTTGCTAGCTCCTTTTTACTGAGCAAAAATGTGTTTTTACTAATCCCATTGCTGGAGCGAACATGACACTTCTCCATTTCAGGAAGGTTTAAAACCTTGCTAAGAGCAAATAAAAGCTAAAATCCCAAGACATTCAGGAGAATAAATATTAAAAATGCTCTCTTCCTACTGTACAATCAAAATTGGGATGCGTGAATGTTGGGGCTTAGCATTGGTAATACTGTTAATACTTTTTCTTGACTTTCCATTCTCCTCTGGTTAAACAAATTAAATAGGAAACCTTGCATTTCTCACACTCCCCAGCGTGAGTCTGGGATTGTTTCCCCTTTTCTGACTCCTATATCAGTTCCTATTCAGAAAGCAGCTGGTCTCTGAATAGATTCAGAGCTGGTTATCTCCACACACAATATATCATAGTCGATCCAGGCTTCAATTATTTTTTTTCCCCAGGAAATAATTATTTCACTATTTGTCAGTCTTTCTCCAACCCCTGCCCCATAACTTTTGAAACGGTTGGCCAATTTTAATGAAACCTGGCAAAAAAGCACAAATCTTAAAGACATTAAATTCATATCATCTTTGTGCAAATCAATAGGTGAGGAGGAAAGATTTTGAGCAAGCATTATTATTTCTGCTGTTTCACTGAAGGTTTTTTTCCTCACGTTTTCCACATTCTTCAGAACAAGTCCCAAGGGCTGTCCTTGAAGTGCAATAGCTTGGGGGTCCTCCTCTGGGTAGGCAGTAAATCTCAAGTCCCATTCAGACACTCCACCTGGATTTACAGTGGTGTCAGCCTCAGGTGGGCAACACATTCCTTCCTCTCTGCCCCCGTGACAGAGAGACAAGCAAGGATGCCAGGCCTGTGCTGGGGTATCCAGTGGGATCTGCAGCAGACTGGCGATGGGCGCGCCTTGACTGTGCCTGAGCCGCTGCCTCAATGTGCAGCCAGACCCAGCAGGGAGGGGTTTCACCTACGGCACCTTCACACCAGCCCCTTCTACACACCCCAGCTTTCCAGTGACTTCAGACAGCGTTCTCTTAGTGCTCAGCAGCGCAGGAACCAAGCATGGGAGGTAGGTCAACAGCAACAAAATGACCCACCCCTTTCCCTGTCTCCACCCCACCTCTCCTAAAAGAATGCTCTTGATATGTGACTCACCATTCCTATTCCTCCAGACCTTTGGCACCCCCAACACAAGAGAAAAAGACAAAAGCCCAAATTATTATCTTTTATTTTTGTTATTTTCTTAAGTAACACTTTAAAATTTTTCCACAGAAAAGACTATTTTTGCACTAGCTACAATAACTCTCATTTTTACTTGAGGATTACAACCACGGTTGCAGAAACGATGGCATGAGCAATTTTGAGCACCCTATTATTTAGTAGCAAAGTCCTGCTTTGATCCATCTCCCTGCTGACTTCAATGGAACTACACCAGGTATAAATTAAAGCAAAATTCAGTCCATCAGCTCTACTTTAAGCTTCATGCATTCCATTTAAGCACTGCCTCCACCTTGATTTCACCTTGCTGTAGTCAGCAAAGAATGTTGATATAAATGTGTCATGCTTTTGTGTATCCACTCACTCTGCTTTCATGTTTAAGCTGTACCATTTTACCTTACCATTAAAATTGCATTTAGGCAAAAGTGAAAGAGTGTAGAAAGAATGTACAATCTCTTGTGCTCTTTGGAGAACAAGCTTCCATTAAATTTTCTCTGTCTTTCTGTACACAAATAGCAAAAACATGTATTTTCCATTCAAAAACAAACACCAAAGTTTATTAAAAGGAGCACAGTAACTCCTTCTAACATTTTTTTCACCAGAATGGAGAAATAAAGTGGTATTTCTCCAGCATGCAGGAACCTACATTTCAAAAAAGAAAAAAAAAGGCAAGAAAAAAAAGGAAAAAATATATGCTGAGATCATCAATCACATTAGCAGGAATTAGATGTCCGACTCCCTAGATGCCAATAACAATCCAAACAATATTACACCCATTAGTCATTGTTTGCTTGTGAAGAGGTAAGAAAGCTATAGTGTGCCTGTTCCTTCTCTCATTGCCATGAAAGTGAACAGCACAAACCTTGTATCACCAGTCACAGCCATGGCCACACAGATGGGCTTTCCTCTCACAGGCAGGTCAAGACTCCCTCTGCCCTTGAAGATTCCTTTCTTGGTTACTACAACAACAACGAAAAACCAAAAAACAAAAGCCAAACAAAAAACCACCCACAAAAAAAATCATGTAATGCTGTGTATTAAAGTTATTTGTGACAGTAATCTTTTTTTGCTCTCAAATGTCACCCTCTAAACAGGCTCTATTCATCTCACAAAACTTGGGCATCCAGAAACTCAATTTCTTGGCATTGACAGAGACATAAAATAAGAAAAATGGAGAAGAGGCATAGCTGTGCCTTCAAAATAATGTACTTTAAAAAGCATTATGTGTGAGTTTGGCGTCACACTGAAGTTCTGAAATTGGAAAAAATAATCCTAACTTTCCAGATAAAGTTATACGCAGATCTGTAACTTTAAATGCTTCTACCATGTTAAGCTGCATAAAATAAAATGAGTTAATGTCTCTGTATATCAATAAAAAGTATTAAAAAATGCAGGTTGATGAAATGTGACTTAGAAGACTTCTCAACTTTTTCTCAAACTTTAATCAGACAATCTTCCCAGCAAATACAACCAGTCATATTAGCTACTGAACAGAAAACTTTAGTATTTTTACAAAGCACTTCAGTCTATCTATTTAACTTGCCAATTTGAGGAGCCACCAAACGTCCATCTCAGCTGAACTTAAGCATCACTGACAACAATTATCCTGCTCTCCCTGCTGGGAGAACCAGAGTCTCATGGTAGTTTTAGTTTAGCAAATTCCATTTGCTCACGGAATCTCTTTAGAAGTGACCAAAAAGTTTTAGAGGTGTCAGTGCAAGGTCATGACAGCCTATTCCAAATAAAAGATTTCCTTTCATCACGTTGAAACAGGTTGTTTTTATTTCTGCACTTGCCAAAGGCTTGCCTGTGGAAAACACTTAGGACAGGCAGCCTCCCATTGAAGCAAAATGCATTTGCTGTTCTACAGATAATTCACTTAAGCCACAAGCTTCACTTAAGCCACAAGCTTGACATTTTACACAGGGCCTACTTGCCAGCCAACTGAAAGATATATATACCTGTTCAAACAAATAAAAACATGACTGATACCTGGAAGGAAACACGGTTACAAAGCCAGAAAGAGCACTTCAAGCATGCACTATTAAACAACAGTTTATCTAAATGCTCCCATTTACATACCAAAAAAAAAAGGATGACAGAATCATTTCGTCCATTTATGGCAGTCCAATAACATTTTATCTACTGCAGCTATTCCCATGTAAGGATATGGACATCACTCCTGTCACAGCACAGCTGAAGGCACAGTCCGTGCCTTGGCTACATTTCGGTCTTGCAACTACAGCATTTCATGCTGCAGCTTAGCTGAAGCCACATATGCTGTTATTGATGAAGCATAAAACCTCAGCAATGCTGGCACCATTTCTCTGCTGCTCCAAAACACAGTGGACTAGATTGTGATTACTAGTGCTGCTCCTAGGCATAATTTTGCCTCTTTTTAGAAAAATCCCGTAACAGTAAGCACCAGAAAATCTGAGGCATTCTCTAACTACAGACAACCATAAAAGTATACTGTTTATGCACAGGGAGAAACAAAAATGAAATATGCATCAGGCAATGCACATTCATACAACAAATCAATTCAACATCCACAGTTCTGGGGTTTATCGTGCCATAATAAACAACATAGCAATAAGCTACACACTAAAAGATAATAAACCTCAGAGATGGATGGTAACACAGATGGTGCAAGGCACAGACATGTTATCACATATGTAGAGGAAGAAGTGAGCAATTCATCCAGGACAGATCTCTTGTTGGTATTGGGCACCTTTAGAGCTTTTACTATCCAAGAATCTGCTCAGGCATTTCAGTTATTCCTGCTGAAAAGTCTTTGATTTTTACTACAAAACTCAAAATGTTACTAAAGAGCTCCCCTTTCTGTGTACCCTTGTCTGTAAAAGACTGCAGTGGTTAAAGAGGAACATCACCTTTGTATGCTCAGTACTGACAGCAGTACTTTATCTTTGCAGAGCACAGAATTTTGCAACGGAGTTCATCACAGAGGAAGGGCATCTCCCATCACTACTAAATTTGTTCAGATTAATCCTTGACTCCCATGCAAAATGAAGGACTTTTACCTTCTTTTTTTACTTTCTTAATCCAGCTGTCACCTGGATTTCAGATACTTCATAAATTTAGATTCATTATCAGCATACACAGCATGAACAAAGTTTTTGAGGAAAAAACTACACAAAGTATTTCACTGAAAAACAGAAACCAGAAAACATCAACTAACCTGTCAAGTTCAGTTACCACTTTTATCAATTACGGTATGAAGTGACCTCAAGAGAGTTTAAGCCTGTGAACTCTCATAGAGTCAGTTGGGCATGCTGGCCACTCTGAATTTGATGCTTGTGGTAGGCATCCATAGAATAAGATTTCTGCAACATAGTCTAAAAAAGAAAGAGTGAGCTATTGACAGTGCTTTATTTTTATTTACGCTACTACAAGTAACAGTATTTCCAAATTCATCATAGTATTTTATTCCTCTTTCTGCTTCAGGTGAAAATCATGCCATTTGTGCCCCCAGTTAGACAAAAATGAGACAAAATGTGAGACAAAAACATGTTAATCTGAAATCACAAGTTGCATGGTTTGCTGACGTGACAGCAGTGGTCGAAATGGGTCTGCCCAGCCCTAGAGTCATTCTCATATTTAGGGACAAAAAGCAAGACTAGAGCTAGAAAGAGAAAAAAAATACCTTCCCAGTCCCCAGTAGCCCACAGAGCAGGCACATTCTGAGCCACAAGCACCTTCCCTGAATTTTGTGACTTGTACTTCCATGTAGTTGTCCAGCCTGCAGCCATGTAACAATTTGTTCCCACAATATCATATACATCTCATTTCTGTTTGTCTCGTATCTTAGTATTTCCTCAGCAATTTAAATATTCCTTGAAGTTTAGGAACTGCATCTGGAACTACATCTGCTGTCTACTTTATTTAAAAGACATTAGCAAACTTACTGAGACTTCTTCTATTAGGTATATGTCAAAAATATTTACAAGTTAGACTGTCCTTTAGGACAGAGAATGCAAAAGCAACTTTAGTCATAACCAGTTGGTAACCATATATAGCAGGTGCTACAGGTTAAATTGTATCACACAGCACCAGGTCCAGATGCCTCAAACAATTCCAGGGATGGTGGCTCCACTACTTTGCTGAGCAACCCATTGCAATGCCTGACCACCCAAACAGTGAAAAATATGTTTTCTAATATCTAATCTGAATCTTCCTTGCCTCAGCACATTGGACAGATACGACTGCAACACTGACACATGAAAAACAATGGCTAAGAAGGTAACCAGGAAACAAGAAATGGGTTGAAAACATTTCTTGTACAAGAGCACATGGAATACACTGATATGTAAAGGTGGCAAGCTTATATTCAAGTATTTTAACTATCATCTTCCAGCCGCCTTCTCCGAGAGCAAAATCAGGGATGCTGCGACAGCGGCCCCTGAGGCCGAACGGGGCGGGAGGGAAGGCAGCGCCCCAGTATCCCGGAACAGCCCCGAGACGTCCCAGGCGGCGCGGTGCCGGTCTCGGTGCCGGTCTCGGTCCCGGTCCCGGTCGGCCGGTGACCCCGCGCGGCCCCGCCCCGCGCCGGCCCCGCCCCGCCCCTGAGGGAGGAAGCGCGCGGCGCCGCCCGCACCGCGATGGCGGCGGGCGCAGGAAGGGGCGGGCCGCAGGGCGGGGCCGCGGGTCGCCGCCGGGAGTGCAGCAGCGGCGCGGGGCGGCTGGGGAGAGGGGCGCGCCCGCGGTGCCCGCAGCGCCCAGCGGCGGCCGCGCCACGCGGGGGGCCGTGGGCGCGGCGGGCGGAGGCCGAGCGGCGCCGCGGCCGCTCCTCTCCCCCCTCAGCCCGGCGGATCGGGGTCGCACCGGCCCGGGGGCCGCGAGCGGCTCCGCCCCCTCCGCCTCCGTGCAGGGCCCGCGGCGGCTGCGCGCGGCCCCGCCAGTGCTCGTTCCGCGCCGATGGCGCCGCTCTCGGCGGCGGCGCCTCCGCCTCCCCCCGCGCCGCTTCCTCCCGCCGTCCCCTTCCGCTTCCGGGGTCAGCGCCGCCGCTGCTCGCTGAGCAGCCCCGTCCCGGGGCCCGGCCGGCACCGCCGGCAGCAGCCGCCGCCCCGCCGCCCCCATGGCCACCAACCCCCAGCCCCCGCCGCCCCCGCCGCCGCCCCCTCAGCAGCCGCCGCCGCTGCCGGGGGCCGGGGCCGGCGCGGGGGGCGGCGCGGCCGAGCCCGAGCTGGTCTCCATGATCGTTAACCACCTCAAGAGCCAGGGGCTCTTCGACCAGTTCCGCCGCGACTGCTTGGCCGACGTGGACACCAAGGTGCGGGCGGGCGGGACCGGAGGCTCGGGGGGGGTCCCAGCGGGACCCGGTCGGGGACGGGCCCGGCCCGGGGCAGCGCGCTCGGCCGTGCGGAGCGGCCGCTGGCCCGCGCGGGGCTCCGGCTCCGCTCGCGGCCGGGGGCCGGAGCCGCAGCCCCGTGTTGGGCGGGGAGCGCGGGCTGGCCGGCCGTGCGCGCACGGTCATGCACACCTGGTTCGCGCGGGGTCCGGCGGGGCAGCGTTTAACGCGCTGCCACCGCCGCAGGGCAGCGGCTGCGCCTGCACAGCGCCGGGGGGTCCGACGGGGCTCCCCTGCTGTATCCCTGTATCCTCCCTGTATCCTGGAGGATAACCAGCCACTTACGCGATCCTTCCAGTCCAGCAGCATCTCTTCTGTTGCTTTCTAGCCTGCCTACCAGAATTTGAGACAGCGCGTTGACAACTTTGTTTCCAACCATTTGGCAACTCATACCTGGAGTCCTCATCTCAACAAGAACCAGCTGAGAAATAACATTAGACAGCAGGTTCTCAAGTAAGTGACAGCTCTGGGATTTCTCTGAACATGTCCGTGTACTGTGATTGGTGGCAAAGAGTCTGGGTCCATGTATAGTGGGTTGCTTTCTTCAGAGAAACCTCTGAAGAAGTTGGGTTGTTTTCCCCTCACAGTGTTTAAAATGTAATACTACTGGGGGTAGTAACTTGCCATCAGTATTAGTCAGAATGAGTCTGCAGATGTTCTCTGATCTGATCCAAGTTTATGCAGAGGGGAAACCTCGATTTTGACTTGGGATGTAACCCCCTAGCTAAAGGCTGCCTTTACTTTTTCTTTTAAGGGAGGTGTTAATAAAATTGCAATTATAATTTTAGAGCTAAGGAGAAACATTCCACAGACTAAACTCTGCAAAGTATAAAGCTGAAGTCACAAAACAGAAAAATGGATTTAAATCTAGCTGGACAGAGAAGAGATTTTAAGAACTGATGTTATGTTAAAATTATGTCAGACAGTTTAGCCTGTATTACGTTATTTCATGAAGGTTCCTCCAGTCTTTCTTCTCAAACTTTAAATTCACAAGAAGCATTAGGAAATTTCTTCAAAGTACCACGAGTTTGGCCATTAAATTGGGTCAAACCATGGATTTGGGAACAAACTTGTGCTTGTGCTGTGGTGGTACCATCGGTAACTTGTACTGAGGACTGTTTGGTTTGTAGGGAGGGGAGCAACCGTTCTTTCTTGTTAAAGAAGCAGTGACGACAAGAGGTATCATATGTCCTACAGAAGACTACGGGGGTCTAAAGAGATAAACTTTATAGCTGTGGGTTTTCTTTTCTGTTTTATTTTACTGAAGATTAAATATGTTCTATAAAACTGCAGAACTTGCCACCTTATACTGGGCAGAAAGTAACTTAGGGTAGCGATGAGTGGTTTAGTAGTTATTTATGCCTCATGCCATCTATAATTCATCTCTTTTTTGCTGTGGTAATTGGCAATACAAGGTTTCTCTAAATTTTTTTCCAAAATATGACTTTTGCTGTTAGATAACACTTTTAAGTGTAGCCACCAATGATGTTAACAACTTGTTGTATTACTTCCATGTGCTTGGATTGTTTTGTTTCTTTAGCACATTTTTTCTTACAGGTAAGGCACAGGCTAAATAGCTGTGGGAACGCTCAGAAAATGTTAGAGCTTCATTGGAGTGCATCTAAATGATCATATTTCATTAATATGTTCTTAAAAATTTATTTTTCATACTAATTTTTGTAACTTTGTTCCAGGTCTGGAATGTTGGAATCGGGAATTGACAGAATTATTTCTCAGGTTGTGGACCCAAAGATCAACCACACTTTCAGACCTCAGGTGGAAAAAGCTGTCCATGAATTTTTGGCCACATTGAATCACAAAGAGGAGGCAGGCCCCAGTACGTCTCCAAGTGAGGAGAAAGCAGATGCTTCTGTTACAGTACAAGGTATTCTGCTGTTTCTCTGAGCAGTCTGTTAACAAAAGAATGGGGTTTAAGAGAGCAAAATCAGTGACTAGGTTTTCTGCTACCATAACATTGTTAGTATCAGTATTAGCAAGCTGAGCTCCAGGCAGCATGCCAGAACACTTGTCTCTTACTCTGTGTGTAAAGGTAGAAAACACAAGAGATGTCAGCGCTGTTAGGACCATGACACTCTTTCACTTCTGCTTGAGATTATGAGGGATCAGTTTATTGTGGGAAGAAAAGTTGGTCTCAGTATTAGAGGATCAGATAAGACATAGAACTATAAGAGAAGAATTAGATAACTTTTTTGTCTGGCAGTAGAGACAAAAGAATTATTTAAGAGACAGTTACCTGTGCAGTTGCTGTGTGTCATAAAATTTGGATGGCTAAGGTCCTAATATTACCTGTATCAACTACTAAACACTCCTGCAGGTAATTGTCCATTCTTTCCTATTCTAAGAGACTCCACGGCCATCCATCTATTTGTAACCTTTATTTAAATCCAAGCCTTTTTCCTGTGAGGCCCACTTCCTTTAAAATGGGTTAACAAGCCAGCTGCAGTTCTCAGGTCTAGTCTAGTTAATGCTTAGTCGTCCATCTTCAGAGCTGGTTCTTAAATTATAGAAAAGTGATAAGATATTTCTGATAGTCCTGTTTTTTATGTAGTCAATATGCTGAGTCAATTTTCCATGACATTTATGGAGCTATTAGAGGTGTGAGCTACCAACTTTCTCTTGCAGTGTATATATATATATATATATATATTTGTAGAATATATATTACATACATAGTATTTTAGCCAGAGTCATTGTCCTACTTAGAATGTTGGTAAAGTTGAACAAGGGCTGTGTTCAGATGTCCTTCCCATCGACAGTCCTCACTTTTTCTAGGCAGAGCTCAGGAACAGTGGTGTGTCACAGAGCAAAATTGATCTCTAGTAATCATACGGTGCTTGCTGCAGGAACGCAACATCTTGGAGATTTTTGTTCGGTTCTTTTTTTTTAGCCAAAATCTCTCAAGGCAAAATTAGTTAAATATTTTGGTTAGGTATATGTATTTTGTAGAGAGTGCTTATTCTGTTTCTTTTCACATGCTTAACCTTCTATCAGAACAGAACTATGGAAACTGGGGTGAAGTAAAACTCTGTTCTTTTTTACTATTCAAGGTGTCTCTGCTACAACTCCAAGTGCTAATGTAGCTAGTGATGCAATGTCCATTTTGGAAACAATAACTTCTCTTAATCAAGAAGCAAGTGCTGCCAGGGCTTCAACAGAGACCTCCAATCCCAAGAACAATGACAAAGTTGCAAAAAAACTCTCATCTCAGCAGAGTTTGGATGGTAGCACTGATAAAGAGAGAAATGCAGAGGACTTGCCAGACAAAGAGAAAACTTACGACCTTTCTGGAGAAGGGGCCGAAACACTTGCAAAGAGTCAAGATTTAAATGAGCTTCCCTGCCAAAGTGAAGAAACAAAAAATTCAGCAAGGGATACTAATACGTTTACAAGTAAAGATATTCCACAGGAAAGTGAAGATGTAAAGAGCAAGTTATTGGATAAATCAGACAAGAAACCAGACAGCAGTGAAAGAAGAAAAGAAAAGAAGGAAAAGCTTGACAAGAAATACGATCATTCAAAGAAAAGCGATGATACTACAAAGTCAAAAGAAGAAAAGCAAGCAAAAGAGTCAGAACCAGTGAAACACTTAGTTCCAGAAAAAAATAGCAATAAACATAAAACAACTGAAAGCACTAAAGAAGGTATGGTGTGGGCAGTGCTTTTCCTCTAAATCTGGATAAGGAGTGAGGTTTTCAAGTTAATTCAGGAGTTGAATCAGTATATTTGGAATGTAAGTTTTCTGCTAGTTCTGGCAAACTGGTCTGCTAATGACAATTGGATTTGATCCATCTCTCTTAACTGAGGTACCTGAATTAGGAGTCAGAGGACTTTGATTTCTCGGTTGTGTGATTGGTCATCTTAATCTGGCAAGTTCTCTCAACAATTTCAGTCCTCATTTAAAGTTTATAGTTCTACCTCAGAGGGATTTTTGTTCTGAATAAACTGGAGTTAGCCTGGTTATTTCATTACAGTGTTATAATTTTGTTTCCTTACTTCTAATTCTTAACATAGTTGTGTTTTCAGTGACAAAATTGATGTTTTGGTAGGAAAAGTTTAACAGACTCAGTGTGCTGCCTTACAGCTCTTTGTTTTTACTTTTTTCTTTGCAAGAAAATATGTTGATAGATTCAGATATGGATGTACTCAGTGACATCACGGTCAGCTCTGTCCATACCAGTGACCTTTCTTCTTTTGAAGAGGAGAGTGAAGAGGAGCCTGTAATTTCTGACAGTACTGAAGAGGGGGAGATCACATCAGGTGGTAAAATAATTACACTGTTAACTGTCAATAAGGAGTATGTAATGGTTTTGTTGTGTGTACCATGTTGTACATTTGAGGGTTTGCAATATTGTACCTACCTATGAAAAAGGCTTTGAATGTGAACTGGATAATGTTTGTGCAGTTGCAAAAGACGAGTAGTGGATTTACTTTTTGAATATTTTTATTCATATAATATATTGTATTCTTAACATTGTAAATCTTTTTTATGCTACAGTGTTGCATAGGTGACAAAAGCACTTACTGGTTAATGTCACTGTTCTGTGGGCTTTCTTCCCCTCCCATCTGCCATGAACTTGGAATTACACTGGAGTGCTTTGTGATCCCAGGGTAGTGGTTGTAGCTGACTTTGTAGATCAGATTGTGTTTAGACCTTTAGGATTCAGGAGCTTGGCCACAGTAGGAAGAACAGGAATTAATCTAGCTTTAAAAGTTCAGAAACACAAAGTCGTTACACCGACTGTGTTGTCTTTTTGTGTTCGCCTATGTAGTACAGACTTCAGATTGATTTCTGTAGAAATAAAATTTTCCACTTTATAATGGAGAGTGCCTTAGTACCTGAATGAGTTCTCTCTAGTATGCTCACAGCTTACCTTTTCTGCTCTAAAAATATAATTTAGAAGCACTGAATCACTTGTGTATTCTCTGGCTTTGGTCTTACTTTGAAACATGACAGATTGTGTTCAGTTATGACTAAATATTCATGAAATGAAAGCAAACCTTAAGTACATTTAATGAATATAAATAATTTGTACAGTATTGCACTATTTCTAGTAATACTGATAAAACTGGAATAGGTTTATTTATTTGTACTTAATTAATACTTAGATGTGTGTAACCAAGAGTGTGTTTTGTGTATGTATTTCAGTAAGCCAACTAGTTTTTGTGCACTCAGATACTGTACTGATACTTTTGGTGTGGGGAGAACTAGAATTCAATACATAGCAGAAATTATATTGACTTCTCATGCATAGCTAGCTACTAAATACTATGTGTAAAGGGGCAGTGGGATTAGAGGGAAGAAGGGTAAGCCCAGTTGTTGTGTCCTGGTTTATAAACTGGTCTTGTGTCATGCAATTTTTTGGCTGAATGATGTACACAAATACCTCAATGCAGTGTTGATTTTTTTCATAATCTAGTGATATTTTGATACTAAAAGGATTTAATTTAACTGTTTATGGTTTTAGAGAAAATGGTTTATGGTTTTAGAGTAAAAAATGGATACATTTTGAGTAGCTTTGCCTTCTCAAAAGTTCTGTTGAAAGCGCTGCCATAATTTATCAATATATCTCTACACTCACCAACCTTTCTGTAGATGAAGAGGAGAAAAGCAGTCAAACTAAGACGAAGCTGCATGCAAACGAGCTGGGTGAAGGGAAAGCCAAACCTGTTCGCCATGCTTACGTCCGCAAGCCCTTCCTGTACTCCAAATACTTCAGTGACTCCGATGATGAGCGAACCGTAGAGCAGCGCCGGCAGTCCATTGTGAGTGAGGCTTTTGCTACTGCTCACTTTCTGGCCCCAAAATTTCTTAGAGCAGAAATTCCACTGCTCTTTGGTGGTGGTTTGTGCGTGGGGGAGTCTTCAGTTTCTTCTCCCTTCCAAGTTTTTTTTTTTAACCCTTGTACTACAGTTGCCCTTTCTTCAGGTTTCCATCAATGTGGCATGATCTGCTTTCCAGCACAGCACTTTGCTCTGCTGGTTATACTTTGAAGGCTTCTGGCAGTGAAAGCAAATGACAGTTTTCTATCTCCTTCACCTCTCCCCAAAATACCATGACAGTTTGGATGAAAAAGTAGCCCATAACTACCTGCAGCCTGCCTTCAGCGGGGTTTTTTGGTAGATTAGGCTTGTGAAGGCTACTGCAGGCTACTTCATTACCCCAGCTCTTCACAAATGTAGTCCTTGCTGGCCATGAAATCAGTAGTTTGTAGCAAGTCTGCAGCCGCTGAGAATGGAAACAGAGATTGAAGCGTGTGCACTCTGTTCTGTAGCAGAAGGGCCAGCACAGAGAAAAGGGAGCAGCAGTTATTCTAGATTATCTCTGTTGGCCAGAGACATATATTTATACTTATAATAAATATGTATATATTGTTTGTAGATACAGGTAAAACATACGTTCTTTGAGAAGGTTGCATAGCTTCAGTCTGCAGTGTTGAGCAGCAAGGAAATTCTGGAACTCAGCTAATTTAACTTCACAAAAATATTAGAGGATTCCATTAACTTTTATCTGATTTTGAAGGTGTATGTAGCTTAAGGAAAACTAAAACATAAAGTGTTCTGTTTTCTATGGGGTTTAGACTTATATTTGTAGTCAAAGAATGCTCTTTGACCTAATGATGAATTGTTTTCCTTGGTTTTGTATCTCTAGGCCAAAGAAAAAGAAGAGAGACTCCTCAGAAGACGAATTAACAGAGAGAGACTTGAAGAAAAACGTAAACAGAAGGCTGCAGAAAAGACAAAATCTCTAAAAACTGGAAATCAGAATGCTAAAGGTATGAGAAGAAAAGCTGTGAGTAGCCCACACCACCCTGCTCTCATTTACCCTCTGTAAAAAAAAGACATTCAGCTTTGAATAATGGTCTTACAGGGCTATAGTCATTTCCTTCCCTTAATAACCCAACATCTCAACAGTGATGTAACAGAAAAAAATTATAATGCAAAGAATTAATACAGAATTTCTTCTTCACTTTTTCATATATCCATTACACTGCTTAAGCTTAAATAACACCTAACTGCTGTTCTCTGCTATGCCTTAGTACTCTCTGTACTGCTTTCTGTCATGTTTATAGCTGAAACACTAATATAATGATGTGTATGTATTTCACCATTTATGTATTATTTTAGGAAAAAGTGGCTTGCAATTAGAAGAACCTTCATCAAAAAGTCTAGAGTCAAAAACAACTGGTACCAGTATTAAGGATGTGCTTAAAGAACAGAAATTTTTGGAAAAAAAAGTGGCCCTGAGCAGAAAAAGAAAAAGAGATTCAAGGTATTCTATGTATTTGCTCAAAAGGACTTAATGTTTTGAATAATAATTTTTGCAGATTGGAAAGGTTCTTTTCAACTTTGTACTTAGCCTTATCCATTTAAACAGTTTTTCTTAAAATATTTGCATAATATTGTTACTAATAAGCATGAAATTTTGGCAGAAAAATTACAGCTGATTAAATATATTGCAGCCCAGACTGCAGTAGCAGTCTTTGTGGCTTTTCACAAAATGGTAGTAAAGGCATGAGAATGGAGAGCCTTTACGTGTTTGTGCATCTAATAGGCAAGTCAAGTTGGCTTCATCTTTAGATAGATGTTTCATGTAGATATGTACCTTTGTACATAAGTGTCTACATAGGTAGATATGGGGCAAGGAGAACTTTTACCCATCTTACAGGGACAACAACAGTACTAATGTCATACTAATACCGCTTAAAAGCACTGGTATTCAGGGTGTTTTTGAAGCTGATAGATATGATTTTACAAGAGAAAAAAGCCTGGGTCTATTGGTTAGTCAGAAGTTCGGTGATCATGCTCTATTTCTGTATTTTTAGTGGGCATTTCTCTCTTGCATTCAGCTTTGAATGCAGAAAATTTGCCAAGTAGTGTTAGGCTGGTACCAATTGTTCTTTGTTTAATTGTCCAAATACCTGTTTCAGGCATGCTGAAGATAGCTGCAGAAAGAAAAATGAGCCATCTGAAGAAGATTCTAAAGAAATGCAAAAGACAAATGAGGTAGGTGTCTCTTAAGTATAAATCTTACAATTTTCCTTTTAATTCTGATAGTACTCTTTCATATGTCCACACCAAACTGCATATAATTGCATTTGTTCTCGCTCCTAAGTTTTTCCCTGCCTGTTTCTTCAGTTGTAGTAGTGATCTGACATCACTGTAGTAATGTTTTCTGAATTCCAGTAGCCACTAAAATGTGGTCTGTGTATTCAGTGCTGCTGATGCATGTTGTAGGTGCAGTTTAAGCCCGAATCTGTGAATCATGCTGGCTTTTTAAAAAGAGCAGTGTCTTTTACGTGCAAAGACTTGAGCTTGATCTGTTTTAACTTTTCACTGGAAAGTTAAAGGAAAACTGACTCTGCTCCACCACAAAATGAAAGAAAATTTTTATGGTGAGAATTTTATAAATAACATTGTTTAAATTAAAAAAGGTGGGAGTGGAAGTTCAAGTAGAAGTCTAGATGTATATTTTTTAGGCTTTAGTGTGTTGTTTAGTTTCAGATTTTTAGTTACAGTTTTGTTTTACCAAACAGCATAATACCTATTTAAGGTAGCTTACAGAGTACTTGAAATTGTGATTGTCTATTCAAAAACCTTTTTAAGTCATTTTAGAAAAACTACCTTACAAAGAAAAAATAATAAAGTTCAGACAGCTTAAGGATAACTTCTTCTGCTTTAGATTTTTCCACTATAGCAGATAGCTGAAATGAAAATGGCAGTTTTCATTTCCTGGCTGACTGTATTTTAGATTCATTTTTATTATGATGTTAAGTGGATTCCCTAGCGTATTAAGGTTTTTTTCAAGAATTTATTCTCGCCAGTTCTGTTTGGGCACATAAGTGAGGGAACTGTGTCATGTGTACTTATATATATTAAAAAATCTTTTTTGTAGACCTGTGAAAAAAATTCTTCCAAAGAATTGAAGCACAATCATGGAAAAAATGAAATATGTAAACAACTTAGAAGGCTTTCAGAATGGGGACATTCAGCTGAGGAAAGCAAAAGTGATTCTAAAGCAGAAAAAGAACATAAAAGAAAAACCTCCACTTCTCTTCAGGCTGAAGGAGCTCAGCAGGACAGCGAAACAAAGGATCCAAAAAAACATCTGGATAAAGCAGAAGTCAATACTGAAGAACCACAGAAGCAAAAATCCATATCTAAGAATGAAAAACACCCCAAAAAAGATACTGACACAGAAATTCAACATATGAGAAATTCTGCCAAAAAAGAATCCAAGTCTTACAGAGATAAAAATGAAAAGGAAAGAACTACTTTAGAAGATAAACTTCCTTTAAAGCACAAATATAAAGGAGATGGTATTCACAAGTCAGGTGAAGATGTTGAACTTCATTCATTTGAGCGAAGTTTGAAAGGAGAGGATGGTGGCCAGAAACATAATCAACAAATAAAGGTTTCCTCAGATGACAAATGTGAAAGAAAAAGTAAACACCGAAGTGAACGGAAAGTATCAGTGTCAGGGAAAGATGGAAAAAACCCTTCTGAATCAACCTTAAAAGCTGAAGAATTGCTGCGGAAGGAAAACAAAAAAGACAGACATCTCTCAACAGACAAACCAAGAGCAGAATGCAAGACCAAAAGGTCCTTGAGTGATTCTAAGCCACAGAAGGATTCCCTAAGTGCCTCAAAGCAACCTGGTTCAGCATCACACAGAAGGAGCGAAAGCTACTCGGAAGATAAACATGAAATAGAATCAACTAACTCTGATAGTAATGTAAAACTTGAAGATGGTGTTCATAAAGATAGACGAAGATCTAAGAGCCTTGCAGAAGACAAGATTTTGTTAAAGTCCAAGTCAAAGAGTCATAGTAAACAGTTCAAAGCATCTGAAACAGAATTACAGGCATTAACAAAACAAGACCCTGGACAGAAGCTAGACAAAGATAAGAGCATAGAAGACAATGATTCAGATAAACAGCACAAATCCAGGAATGAAGATAAAGGTTTGGAGGAGAGTGGTGCTGAGTTTCAGCTTGCAAGTGGCCCACAGTCAACTCAGGGATCACAAAAAGACTTTAGTCACAGAGTTAAGTTACATTCTGGAGAAAAAGGGGCTGTAAAAGAGAAATACAGAGGTGATAAAGATTTAAGTAATTCCAAACTAGAAAGAAGGTTCTCTGCTGAAGGTCATAAAAGCAGGAACTTAAAGCACAGCAACAAGGAAATAAAGAAGAAGGAGGAGAGCATCAAATTGGAAGCTAAAGATACTAAAGAAATGGATAGTGGGCATGAAAGATTATCTAATGTCACAATGGCAGTGGATAAAAAACAAAGCAAGAAGGTATCCTGTGAAAATAGGAAAGGCAGTATATCAAACCAAGATTTACTTAAGGAGGGAAAGCAATCAGCTAGCACAACTGAAAGCAGCCAGGTTCCAGCTCCTCAAAAAGCAACTATGAATAATGATGACTTGCATGCTGGTCATGAGGAAGAGCTGAATGAACTTGATTTGAAAAAAACAAAAGCACAGGAAGCATCTAATGTTGATGGAAAAAACATTCACAACTCTCTCCAAGCCACAGATGCCAAGTGTGCAGTAAAACAAAAAGGATCTCGTTCTATTTCAAATAAGGAGTTAAAACACAGCTTGGCAGATCCTGAAGCTTGTGAATCACAGTTTCTGCCTGCAGCTGAAAAAACTGTTGAACAAGAAGATACTTCTAATAAACAAGTTGGTGCCTTAGACCCTTTGTCCAAAAAAGCTTCCATGACTCAAGGTTCCAGTAAACAAGGGGCTTATAAAACAAGTATTGTATATGAAACAAGTGGTAGAACCTTAAAGAATGCATCCAGTAAGGATCAGGCTTCAAAAGATAGCAGAAGACCAAAGAATTTAAAAACTGTGATAAATTCTAATTCAGATGATGTTCCTTTAGCAATTAATTCTTCAAGAGAAGATGCTGCTGATGCAAAGTCCATGGATATGGATATGTCAGATTCTACAGATTCTTCAGGTACCATGTCTAAAGAATGTCACAATTCAGATGGGACTTCCTTATTGAAACATGCTTTCCTTTTGAAGAATGATACAGCACAGGTTGTATACATGGAGCAAGATCATGCAGTGCTGAGTTCTGTCATGAAAGATGATGGTGACAACACCATCGTGGCAAAAAGTGCAGAAAAAGTTAATGAGGTGTCCCAGCCTGATGAACAGGCAGTGGAAGACAGTACAGCTGGGTTATGTAGGCGAGAAGATTACAATGAAGCAGCAAAGTCAGAAGGCTCTCAAAATAGGAAGTTAAAAAGAAAAGAGGAGAGCTTGATGTCTTGCATAACTAAAAATCATGGAGATGTAACAACAAAAGAACTTGCCCCAAGAAGAAAAGGAAGAGAGTGCTTGAACACAGACCCTTCCACAAAGGGAGAAAGAAGCACAAAGATGAATAGTATGGAAAAGAACAAGGTGCATAACACTGACGATATGATCCAGTCTTCCTCTGTTTTAGTGCCTGAAGGAGTTCCTGAGGAAAGTTTCAAAGGCTCTGTTACAGCTGATGGGCAAGAAGGGACTAATGTGGTTGGCATGGAAGACAAAAATGAAAGCAATGCTGTAGGTTCCAGTGCAGGAAGTAGTAAACTTAGTTTGTTGTGTAGCAGCCTACAGAAAACTCCTGCCAGTGTGATAGGAACTAGCACAGAAAAGATCACTGAGAGCACGGCAATGGCAACTAGTACAGGAGGAGAAGGAGCTGAGGGTGCATCACATTCTGAAAAGGACAGTGATGCTACAACCACTTGCTCTGAAGAAAGTGAGGTGACGGTAATCTGCACAAGCATAGAAGCTGATGAAGGTTTCACAACAGGCATATGGGTAAAACGCAGTGAGGGCTGCAGTTTTGTCACAGAAGCAGATATTGGTGACTGTACTGTTGCAGCAGCAGAAGAAGGTGGTGGCAGTGTTGTCACTGAAGGATTAGCAGAAAGTGAAAGCTTCCTAACAAGTACAGAAGGAGAAGAAAATGGTGACTGTACCATGGTTGATGCAGAAGAAGGGGGTAAGGATTCAGTGAAGCCAAGTGGAGTAGAAATTGAAGACAGTGTAAATAGTGCTGGGACGGAAGAAAAAGATGATGCTGTGACTAGTGCAGGCTCCGAAGCAAAGCAAAAGACCTCAGCTTGTGTAGATACAGGCAAATTTGAAAGTTCTGTGTCCTGCTTAGGTGAAATGGAGAGCGATGGAGCTGTAACTAGTGCAGGGACAGAAACAGGTGAAGGGTCAAGCAGTGGTGATAATTCAGGTGAATTTAGGGGCAATGTGACAGCTGGCCAAGTAAAAGACCATGAAGGTACTGTGACTTGCACAGGTGCAGAAGAAAGAGGTCATAACTTCTTCATCTGCTCTGTGACTGGTACAGATACCCAAGGAGAAAACACTATAACTGGTGCATGTGTTGCAGTGGTCACAGACAACAGTGCCACAGCTGGAACTAGTGGTGACAAATCTGAGGATACTGTAAATGGTGAAAGTGCAGTGACCAGCACAGGCATAACCCCAGAAGATGATGCAGAAATTTCAGCAGTCTGCCCAGGGCTAGAAGACAGCAACGAGGGATTTGTAGTTTGTTTGGAAACTGAAAAATGTGAAAGTCTAATGGACAGTACAAGGGCAAAGGAAGAAGCCAGTATCACTACAGTCAGTGTCGGTCTGTGTGATGATGAAGGTTTTGTGACTAGTACAGGCTCAAAAGAAGAGGATGAAGAAGGTGAGGACATTGTGACCAGTACAGGAAGAGGAAATGAAGAAAATGAGCATGCTTCTACTTGTACAGCAGTGGAAAGTGAAAGTGCACTAATTTGTATAGGTGCAGAAGAAGGTGAAAGTTCCATTATCTGCATAGTTGCTGAACAAATGGAGGCTGAGTCAGGAGTGGCTGGCACAGATAAGCTTACTGTTGACAGCATGACAAGTGCAGAGAAAGAAGCTAATTGTGGCACAGACTGCAGAAGTGATAAAGGCATTGTTGAAAGCAGCGTGATCAGTGTAAGTGCTGCAGATGAGGGTGCCTTAGCTGCACAGACAGGAAAGCATGAAGGTACCCTGCTTCCCTCAGATGCTGGGGAATGTGAGGGTCCCATGACTAGTGCTATGGCTGTGCAAGATAAGGCACAGTTTGCTGCTGAAGACAAACATGAGAATGCCATGACTTTCTTTGACAGCAGAGGACTTGATGCCTCTGTAAGTAGTGCAGTTCCAAAGAAGGATGAGACTTCTCTTACTCCTGCTGACAGAGAAGTAAAGGTAAAAGGTGATGTCATCTCTACCAGCACAGTGGAAGATGCTCCTTTACATTCAGCCACAGATGCTGAAGAAGGTCCACTTGCTGTTGCAAGAGTAAATGAAAGCGGGGAAAACTCTGTCATCTTAATAGATGCTGAAGACACAGTGCCTATGTCCAGCACAGCTACAGAGTTTAAAGAGTGTGTGAATACTTCCAGCAGTAAGCAGGAGAAAGATGAGTGCGCTATGATTTCCACCAGTATTGTGGAGGAATTTGAGGCTCCTATGTCAAGTGCAGCTATTGAATATGATGGTCAGCTCCCCTCTGTGAAAACAGAAGAAATAAATGAGAATACTATGGTTTCTGTTGATATGGAGGTTTATGAGGTTCCCATGCCTAGTGAATCCAGCACGGGAGGAGATGATAATGGTGATGATGGAAGTCACCCAACTGCTAGTGGGAAGGAAGAAAAGGATGAGTGTGCTATGATTTCCACAAGTGTTGTGGAAGAACAAGTAATCCTAATGTCAGGTGAAGTCACAGAAGAGGTGATTCAACATATCTCAGACACAGAGTCAAAGAATGAAACATTAATGATCTCTACAAGTACAGCAGAATGTTTTGAAGCTCCTATGTCTAGTGTAGCTGTGCAAGATGAAAACAAACTCACTGCTTCAGAAACAGAAGGAAGATACGAAACTGCTATGATCACTACAAGCATGACAGAAGAGTGTGAGATAGTCTTGATCAGTGCAGCACCACAAGCTGAAAGTCAGCTCATCGTAGCAGGAGATGAAGGTGCCGTTCTATCTCCAAATGCATCAGAGGAATGTAGGGTGGTGGAGACCACTGCAACTGCAGATGAACAGTTTGGACTAACCGCTTTCAATGCAGATGGCAAAAGCAAAGGTTCTGTGATTTTTGTAGGCGAATGTGGAGCTCCTGTGCTGAGAGTTGCAACTGACAATGAAGATCAACACACTGCTTCAAATATAGAAGATAAGGAGGAGGGGGCACTGATCACTCTGAGCACAATGGAAGAATGTGATAGTCTCTTCACCTTCACAGTCATAGAAGAAAGTCAGCTTCCTGCTGAGAGCACAGAAGTGAAAGACAAAAGTGAAGAAATTTTTAATACTGCTAACCAGATTGAATGCATCCTTTCAACCACAGGTCCAGAAAAAAGCGAGAATTCTTTGCTTGTTATTGGTAGAGAGAGCGAGACACATGAGAGTGGGGTGAGGACAGAATCAGCAGCATCTCAGGCCACAGTAGACAGTGAAATCACAGAAACAGATGAAAATGCAGTGAACATCATGAGTGTCGATGAGGCCCTTTGCGTGGAGATTAGTACGGAGGCTGCTGAGAGTCCTTCCCCAGAGGCAGGGGAGGACGAAGAGCAAGCAGAAGATGTTTTGCATGAGGACGTTACATCGGAACTCTCCAGTACAATTTCAGAAGCAGCAAAAGAGAGTGAAGCTGTAAAGAATGTAAAATATAAATTAAATTCAAATGTACTTGTAGAAAGTGACTTACCTGAAATAAGGACTTCCCTGCCTAAGACACAGGCTCTTTCCTTAGCTTCTGCAAATGAAGTGACTGTAAACACCAACCATGGTGAAGTAACAACAGAAGCAGAACTAGGGAAGAAAAGGGACCTCACTTCGTTGCATGTAGAAAAGCTATATGACAGTGATGACAAAACCAGCTTGGTCAAAACAGGTGATACTGGCACTGAAGTTACTTTTCAGAAAAGTAATGCAACCTTTAATTCAGGTGAGGATTTTTTTTTTTTTAATTCTTCAGTTCATAAGTTGTCATGAACAGATGCATTTTACCATAATAGTTAGGAATAACTTGTACTGTTCAAATATACCTCACTTCTTCGTTAGTTGCAGAATGGCTGTTAATACACTTAAGAATTGGTGACAAATAAATAAGTACATGATTCTGGGCAAACAAGACCAACTGAGCACAATTACCTGAGTTGTGCTGGAAAACAAATATTAGAGTGCAAGAAATTACTAAAATACATTGACTTAAAGTTGTCAGCCAATATATACAGTTATTTGCAAGGAGTTATTTGTTATTGTGGAAGTACACATGGGTTTTTGTATTAATGTGTTACGAAATTCAAAAAGTTTTTTTGGAAAAAAGAGGATGCATTTCATTTTGACATATGTTCATCATTTAAGAAAGGTAACTTCATAATAATTTTGAAGGTTGAGATTGGCCGTTCTTAATCATAACTGTAGATTTTCTCTGGGTTGTGGGCATGTTCAGATTCACTATATTGCATTTAATTTTGTCTTAGGAATACACTTGTAATGGTTCTTCTTTGTGTTACAAAGGAATCAGCCAGTTATCCTAAATAAGTATTTTAAGTGAGCAATAGATGTCTATTTGAAATAGAAAATGATAGGATATGGCATTAAGGATATCATACTCTATATCCAGATCTATTTTTCTATGCTAACATTTAAAGTGAATCTGCATGGTTACTGGTTCCTAAAACACAGTGTAATGAACATCCTACTATTTTTAACCTTGCATCTCTTTAACCCTCCCAAGTAGCTGAAGTACCAGTTTTTTTGAACATTAATGAATTGTGTAGATGCTGCAGTGAAGTCAAGGTTGTGGCTTCATTATAAATTTTGGAGAAATTAAACTGTAGAAAAATCTGTTTATGCCACAGGAAGTGGAATGATGCTGGTCAAGTACTATTTTTTAAATCTTTTCCTTCTCATGTCTGTCTTTGCTATAATTTTACAAAATCTATATATATAATGTGTATTTAGGTCCAGTTTATTAAAAGCTGGCTTTATTCTCCAGTTTTATTGACATTTGGGTTAAGAGAGCGGTCTCTGCAGATTTTGGGATTTTAGGAATTTTTCTAGGAAAGATGCTGGTTTAGTAAGCTTGAAAAATGTTATTTGCTGTTTATACAAGAGGCAAATGAGCCATGAAAGTGTAAAATACTGCACAGTAAAGTATTCCTCTCTTGGTGCTTGCCTCACTCCTTGTTGTCCATTGATGTAGCTTTTATAAATGATAATGGTTTGTATTCTGTGGACTGCAACCATAATTTAATCACTTTGCATGCATCGTTGGTGAATTATCATGTTGTAACTATTTCTTTTTGTTTAGGAAAAGCTGTCTAAACAGGGTTCTGAAATAGGTTTCCAAAAGAGCTGTAAAACTCATGTGACTGTTTTTAAGATGTTATAAGCATGCAGTTGTTCCCCTGGGGTATGAAATGGGAAGGGAGTTTTTGATTTTCTGAAACTCTGTTGATGCCAACAGGAGCTACTGAGTTTTCAGTCTCTTTAGAAATTGAGCATTTTCAGTGGTAATGGTTCTAGAGCTGACAGATTTAGACCTAATTGTCACTTAAAGCAAAATATGTCCTTAGTATTAGCTCTTAGCTCTGCATTTATTAATACAGAGGTAGATTGCTGTTTGGAATTTGATCTAAGAAATCTGTTGCTGATTTCTTTTTGAAGGAAAAACAAGAAGTAAAAAACAAAGTTAGAATTCATAAATAAGCAAGAAAAAAAAAGCCAAAGTCAGAATTCATAAGTAAGCTGTGGTACATACTAATACCCCATATTTTCCAACCCTTTTGTATTTAAGGACAACATAGCAGTACTTGTGTTCTTGCAGATGCCAGGTGTGGGTTTTATGGAGATGGTTTGCTGTAAACAGACTGGCTATTGTTTCTGTTATCCAAGGGAAGGGTTTAAATTTATGTGCCATATTCATGAGGTAGTACTCGGAAATAATCATTCTACTGTAGAATGAGATAAATGCATAATGTATTCTGATAATTTTAACATATTTGTATTTTATTAGGCAATAATGCAGCCTTACCAAAGTTGACAGAAGAACTAGAAAGTACCTTGAGAACTGACAAGGTATTTATATTATTTTGAACATTTTTAGTGCACTGTTTCTTGCTTATTCATACATCTTGCTAGGGTTTCTTCCTGGACCTTTTGATTTTTGTGCAGCAAAAATGGAGATTTAAAAATTTAAACTTGAGAACTTACGAAAGAGTAATTTTTCAGATTATTCAGCTGTAGTTTTCTGTGCAACTGGCTTTTAAATTATGGGCTGTCCATGTTATTCTGTGTTAGGAATAATTCCCTCCTTCAGCCATACTCCTTCCGTGATTGAGACATTGAAGCTTGTTTTTTTTAAAATAGGTTATACTGTGTGCATGTTGCTTGATAGTGCCTGCAAAATAGTCACCCACACCCCAGCTCTTGGAGCTGGCAAATGTTGGTTTATTCCTTTGAACCAGTAAACAAACCTACACTGCTGTTCATTGTGTTGCAGCACTTCCTGGCCAGTCTTCAGAGTCACACATGCGTGTGTGTGAGCGGCACTTGCTGCTGCTGTGTTCTGATAACTACAGCCCCTTATCTGCTGTCACAGAAGAGTGGGGCACCCTGGGTAATCCGGGGTGTTTGGGCTCATGGTCACCTATAGCTTGTGTAAGACCAAACCTGGCTCTGTGTGTCTGGGCTGTGTTCCATCGTAGGCAGGGTTTCACATGGTTTAATTCCTCTTTCAGATGCGGGAGGGCATTCAGATGCAGGAGGGCACTCGGAGCCTGCCAGGCTCTGAGAATAAGTTTTTGAGGGAGAACATGCTTCAGAGATTCAAGCATCTGTGAAAGGGTGGACTTCAGGAGAGTGGAAGTCAGCTTCAGTCTGGTGGGAATTATTGATAATTCCACCTGCAAACAGCTGCACTGTTTACCAGCATAACATGGTTCTAGAGTCAGTATAGCCATAATGTAGAAGTGTAGCTGAGTTTACAGTGTTCAGATCAGACTTAATACACTTAACTCCATATACCATTATTTGTGCTATGTTAAGTTTGAGCTGATCTCCAACTTCCTTTTTTTTTTTCTTTAAAAAAAGCAAACATTAAAAAATCTGCCTGAAACACAGGTTGAAGGGAGATCATTGTACCTTGTTATGCATAGCAGATCCTTTTTTTCCTCGTACAGATGAACAGGCTTTCTAGGCTGTTGCTTTTATTTGCAACTCAGAGTAGGTGTTGCACCTTGAATTCCCGAGATCTGCTTTTTTAAGCTAATCTCTGGTACTATTGTTAACTCTAAGGTCAAATCTCAATACTGTACTGTTGAACTTAGCTCTGACTGTTCCTTCTTAATATATGTACTGATGTCTTAATAGTAATAAGAAAGCTTTTGAAGACTTTTATAGCTCGTGATAAGACAATGTTCATCATGACATGCCGGAGTGGAGTGAGACATACTTGTTCTGAATATCTGCAATATTTGTTTATTTTGATTTTATGCTTAGTCACAACAGCCTGAAAGTGCAAGAAGTGAAGAAGAATGTGTGGATCTTCAGACTAAAGAATTGCAAAAAGGTGATTTTTATGCTTGATAACAGTTTGGTTTCATGCTGAAGGGACTAATACTTATGATGGGAGGATTGCAGATTTGTTATATATGGCATATAAAGGAATTGAAGAAAGCCTTCATAAATCTTTAACTCTTGTCTAGGAGTTCAGGGGGCCTTGAATTTGGTTTGTGGGAAAGGAGGGTCAGACTTTTCTTCCAAGATGATATGATGAAAGTAGGAAAGGATTTTAAAATTTGAGATTTAAAAAAAAAAAAAAAGTCGACTGCTAATATTCTACTTAAAATCAATAAATAAAGAAAAACATTTGTCCAGGAAAGATAGAGAAACTTTCCCAAGGAATGGCTTTGTTCCCTATAGGTTTAGAACATCCTGGTTTTAGAGTGCTGTGACAGGCTGTGTGAGGATATGAAAATAGTAAGTACTATAGGACAAGTCACAGAGACTTTACAGAAAATTTCTGTTGTTTTTTTTTTCTTCTTACTCTCCAGAAGATTAACATAGTTGTGGCCATTCACTCAAATTTGAAGAGCAGGTATAAGTAGGTAATCGTCTATGTTAGAAACCTCAATTAGTCAACTTGGATCTGTGCTCAGTGATTTCCACATACTGAAACTAATCTTCAGTAGGACCAAAACTGAAAAGGAATCCATTCTTCCCAAACCCAAATTATGCATTGTGATTGTTTGACTTTCCTGTTAAAGCTGAAACAAACGACTGCTTTGTGCCTATTTTGATGGATTTTGTGCTCCAGATGTGTTACAAAGATGTTTACAGCACTACCAGATGAGAGCTAATCCTCAATTATTGGAATAGCAAGCAAAACTAAAATGAATCCCAAGAGGTACCAGTTACTGCTGCTTATATTGTCCAGGGAGGTTAAAGAGGCATTTCCTCTAACAGAAAGTTGCAGCTGAAGGCCTACATGCTATGAAGGGACATACTGTTAAGCTCACTTCTAAATTTTTAGACATATCAAATAGAAAACAAAAACAGCAGTAAGGTGTGAGCATTGGTATAAAACTTCGGAATTCTTTTTTTATTCTCAGGGTAGGTCAGATTCATATACCTGGTTATAGAGTGGTATATATGCAGCTGAGTGATAAGAGACATGCTCTGCTCACAAGAAAGCAAATGTAAACCCTGAGAACTGGTCAGAAGAATGTAGACTTCAGAACAGCAGATGTAAAATCTGAACAGGTTATTTTGTACTGTGAGGTTTCTTTGAAGTGCCTTTAAAACTCTACCACTTCCCATCACTCGGTCACCCAGACAGACAGTACTTAAAATTTTAAATGTGCAGATTGCACTAGCTGAGATAATCTTGTTTCTTGTAAAATGTTTAACAAAAGTCCATTTGTTGTGTAAATCATGTTGGATATGACATACTGAAGACCGATGCTTTGTAGATCTTGGTAGAGAGTTTTTTTCTCCCCCACAATAATCTCTTATATGTATATATGCATGCATATATACATACAGCTCAACATACGTAAAAGGAAGTTGTTTAAAAGACAAATGTGTGTCCTGTCATGAGTATGAACAGCAGACACAGTAGTTTAGTAGTCCAAGATTCTTTGGAATGTAAACAAATCATTGCTGTTTGAGTGGGTAGGAACTAGCTCTTAATTTGACACTGCTTTAAAAATTGAAAGATGCTCAGTTCAGCAGTATAGCTGTGGAAGAATCGTTGCTAAAACATGGAGATACAAGAAACAAGCTACAAAATACATTAAACTCTATGCCGAAGAAAAAGTGGGTTTATTTGATTTTAGGTTTATGTTTTTGCTCTAGCTGAAGGGAAAGTTGCTTGGAATGTTTTAGCAGCTTTTTTTGATAAAGGTATTAATTTGATACTTTTATGAATCAGATTTTAAGAACACTTGATAGAGCAGCTTCTTTATAATTCTCTTTGTGTATTGAAAGTTACAGAATTCTTTCAAAACTCCCGACCGCTCATCAACTCTCATAATTATTCTCCCTATTTTTGTGATATGGAAGGCTGAGGCTGTACTTCATCAGAGTATAGTGGAGTTTAGCAACTGGACAATTTCCTTATGTGCATTCTATCAGCTACAGGTCTCAGAAGTACAATTATGCAAACTTTAGTTCTCTGGAAGTATAATGTAGCTTAATCACATTCCACTTCATCCCATGATCCAGAATCTAAGATTGTGATGGATGAAATTCTGATTCAAATGCTACAACTATATTTGAAATGTCAACGTTGCCATAAATTTGAAAGGTGACGGTTCCCTTCATTGCCTGTATTTCAGCCATAAAGTGAATCTCAGTTATCCTGTGCTGAGGAATTCATATTATTGTTTTGTTTTGTGGGTATATTGTTAAAGAGAAGATTGGATGTCTCTTACTTCTGACATTGAAAGTAAGTTTTATGTAGTTTCAGGTTCTTTGGAATCCTTTCAGGGAGGTGAAGTAGAGGATACTGTGATACTTTTGCGTTTGCTTAAGTTAAAATTGTGTTAAAATTATTTTTAATAGATATGCTGCAGAGGAATATTCCTTTAGAAAGAGAAACTTCTCATGTAAGTACTGGTTTTTTAATTTATTCTTTAAATCTGTGCTGCTTTTCTCATACTTGAATTTACTTCTATTTACATTAAATATTCTCTAAAGGAAAATATTATTTTTGTATATGCAGAGACTATGTTTATTGAGACTGTGCAGCTGTGTAGGTTGATGTCTAATTATTCTTTCAAATCTACCAGTAAATAAATCTTGCATTGTTATTCCATAGTCTATAACTATTTCAAGACTGTTAACTGGCAGAAAAGAGAAGTTTGACTGATCTCCATGAGATTAGTGGGAAAAAAAAAGGGGGGGGGGATTATTTTTGGAGGTTTTGATCACAATTAGAAACCTATTTTAATGCAGTCTGCTGTCTTTCACAAGAATTTATAAGAGGGATAACTGGAAAACTTGCAAATGTAAAGTGTATCTTTAGGAGCAAAAAAAAAAAGGCATTTAATACAGGTAGCAGGCTGAAATTGTGTTTATGGTTAATTAAACTGGGGCAGTAAATTTTTACTGTATTGAAATGCTGGTTGGCCACATTTCTGATGCTGATGAGATAATTCTGTTGTTCCTGCATGTAGGAGAATGCTCTTTAAATCCAGAAATATCCTGTGTGATTTACTGTGATAAAGTACTTTTAAAACATGTAGTAGGGTGCTTAATTCTGAGACTTTCTAAAGTGAAAATATCAGTCAAAAATTCGGAAAATACGGCAGTTTTGAAGTTTTTTTGATCGTACTGTACTATCGTAGGAGTGTTACTTGAGTTCTAGGAATAAATTCCTTTGTAATGGCTGCTTTCCATTTTAATGTATGTTGTGCTTGGAAGTAGCAAGTAGGGAGAAGTTTCTCCCTTCTGTGTTTATAAACTTCATGGAAAAAAATAAGTTGTCTTTCTTTGTGTTTTGTGTCTAGGTGGAAAACTTGGCTACCCAGATAACTGAAGAACATAGATCTAGAGGAATTCAATGTAAATCTCCAGAAACAATCGATGAAAAAAAATGTAAGTGATACAGAAGTACAGGAATTTGTGCAAAGCTTTTCTGTGGCAAAACCATGTTCTACTGTGTCCAGGCCATAAAATGGTATTTTTGAGAAAAGAATAGAATTGGGGAAATTCCAAACTCCAAAGCAATTTATATTCCTGAAACAGTTTCTGATATTTCAGTTAATATATTTGGTAAAAATATTGCAACAAATTTAATTACTGCAAAGAGCATTATAGTTGTTTTTTAAATCATAGGTGAGGAAACATTTTTTGTTTACTTTGTAAAATAATTACTAATGTTATCCTTCAAAAATAAAATATTAGGAAGCTGATCATCAGGAAAATCTAAACTTTGTGGGGATGCATGCTTCATTTTCTTAGGTAGAAAAAAATAAATTTTAGTGTAGCCTTTTATTTGTCTGGAGCAAAAAGTGAAAAGGAATATAGTCTGTTGAAGGGCATAAACATTTCTAAATTAAATTTAGATGCAGTTAGCATTAAAATAAGTTTGGCATTTTGTTGATATAGTAATTACAAGACTGACAGTGTAACATCTCTTTGAGCTCTGGATTCAACTTTTTATGTCTTTTCAGCATCAGAACAATTTAGAAAAATTTAGTATCATTAATAATAGCATTTTTTCATAAGAACTTTTATTCTTCTTCTAAGAATTGTGATCTGATCAAGTGAGTGATCAAAAGTCATGCATTCATTAGTGTCCCACATGGCGTTAATTGCTTTCCCTGTCTCTGGATGAGTTGAAATTGAGGTTGGTGTTCTATTTCTTGATGTGTTACTTAGCAAATTTCAATTTTGAGCTTATCTTTAAAAACAAACAAGCTAACAAAATAAACCACACTTGTAACATACAAGAAACATGTAATTCTTTTCTGTTACTGTGTGGTCTTCCCTTTTCAAAGAGTGGTTAGAATAACTTTCTGTTCATCTTTTTGGTAGTAAGAGGCTGCTTTTCAGACTTTTGAATCTCAGTATAAAGAGATTCTGGTTTTATACCAGTGAGCTGGTATAAAAGTGACATGAAAATATGACAGATGCAAAAGGCACTTTTTTAACACTTCAATTGTCACTTGCTTTTGCAGACAACCAGCAGATTGCTCAGGATGTGCTAAAAGATGATGAACAAAGTCAGTGTTCCAAAAGGAAACCTGGTAACGTCAAGGTATTTTCAAGAACTTGTATGTTCTGCAGTTGTAAATAAGATGAAAATTTTAATCATAATTTCTTTAGCAGTTTATTTTAAGAGTTGTTTGTGTAATTAGGCTACTTTTGCATTGTCTTGAGTACAGAAGAACTGACTAGCAGATGGTACTTTTCAGTGGGGATGACAGTTAAAAAAAAAGTCAGGGGTCTGTGTTGACTCTTTGAGGTGTGGAAGACTGAGAGGACTGAGTTGCACAACAGTTGGGAGCTTGGGATCTGATGGAATATTGTTGGATGCCAGCTCTCCAGTCAGTTCAGTGTCTACATGGGCATACAGATCTGAGCTCTTCGGGAGGGTATATTGCACTTTACCTGGGTTCTGCTAAATCAAAACAGGAATTAGGACAAGATAGATGTTCTTTTTAGGAGTTTTTAAGAGTTTTAAAGTTTTTAAGAGACAGTACAAAACCTTGATGAGTAAAATAACTACTGCAGTATCAGGGTGGGGTGTTCTTTTAGTGTAACTGGCAATGATTTTTAATGTGTAGTAAAGCATCTTTCCTCTCTTGTTTCAAAATAATGCAGGAAGTTATTTCAGGTGATGCAGCAGAAGTGTCCAAAGAAATTGATGTAACACAAACACCTCCTAGAAGTACTGCGGAAGAAAAAGGTAATTAAACTGCCCATTATGGCACATTTTCTGAACCCATATTGAATGTTCATTTCTTTTCATTTGAATGATTTTTGAGAGAAAGTGGGAGCTTGATCCCAGCAAATACACTTGCATATACTCTCTGGTTGATTTCTGCTCTGTTACTGCTACCAAATAATGCATTAATCTCAGTTTCTTTAACAATGAGAAAAGTTTTGATGTTTTAGCTGTTACCACCCATTCGCTCCATTATTGCTTCAGTTTGTATCTTGGGTAGAAAAGCTAATGGGAAATAAACAGGTAGGTGGGGAAAATAGAACAATCAGCATTGTGTGATAAGAACATCTACCTCTGACTGCAAGCAAGGGGTGTCCTCCATAAAAATCCATGACATAACCATCAAATTAGTTTTGTTTCTTTCTGTAAACAACCAGAAAAGAGTGCAAGTTGCACTGTTGTAATTTATTTAATTGCACTAAAATAAATAATAAAAGATGGCGTGTCCACATAATTAATGTGGCTTTGATGTTACTTCAGTCTGCCTTTGTGGGAACAGTCTGAGAATGTTGCCTGATTTTAGTTTGACCTATTAATAGTTTTGTTTTTCATGCGAGCAAGTTGACAAGTCTAAATCTGTTCTGCAATGTGCTTGTATCCTCAGCTGCCTGTTTTATGGAACATGTGAGAAAATGGAATAGAGGCTTGTATTTGTCCTGCCATTTTATAGTGTGTCACAAGTGTGAGCTTTTGTTCTTACCTTAAAATAGAAGACCCTCCCTAACTCCTCTGGTGTTAGTGGGAGCATTTTGGCAGACCAATACATTGTTGCTACAAGGCAAACAGTGTTGATTTCTGATGGGTGTTTTTAGGAATTTTGGGCTAAAGAATGAAATAACGTTTTCAGTGTGGAGGTTGTGGCTTTTATTATTTCTTTTGCCTAATAAAACAAAGGTATACAATTTGTTTGTTTTCTTTTCTTTTGTATGTGTGAAGATGAATTTAACTTTGAACAGGACATGTCTGAAAAGAAAAAGCACAGTCCAGAATCAAATGAAAATTCTCCAGAGGTGAGTGGTCTTACTCATGTTAACTCACTGAGATAGTGCAGGTTCACAGTACTCTGTCTTTGTGGTACATAACTACCTTGTATTTTGTTGACAGCCCTATTAAAATTGTCTTCTAAAAGTACTAAGGATTTATGTAACTCTGTCACAAAGTACAAACTCGCAGACCATAAGACATTAATATCTCATTATGGAAGTAGGACTAAGTCCCTTCCTAGGCTTAATGGTGCTTACAAAATGTCTAGAAAGCAATTATATAGAATTACATTGTATAGAAATCATGTTTTCTGAAAACTATGTAATTGATGTTGACAGTTTAGTCATTAACAAATACAACTTGCTTTTAAAAAATATTGTCTGTCAACATTTTTTAAAGTCTTTGTTATCTCCTAGGCATGTATTTGAGATATTCTACAGTATGGGTTATAAACAAATGTCTGATCCCTCGAGATTAAAATTTATGCTGGCCTCTAGAAATAGACACTGATCTCAGAAAGGTGTTGGCTTTCATCGTTTGGGGGTTTTTGCCTTAAATGTGGAAGTAGAAGGAAATTTAAGGAATACATTTTTATATTTGTTCACTCAAGGCTTGAGTCTCTAAGAACCATTCTGGGGGAGATACTGCTAAACTTCAGTAAATGCTGAATGAGGCATTTAAGCTTTCCTTGAATATAAGAGAGTCTTATTGGGGATTTTGCAATCTGAGCATCTGACTTTTTTACTTAAAAGTTCTCTTTCAAAGCTTAAAACTTCAAAGGAAGGGGCCCTTTTTTGCTAAAGGTCCTGTTTGTATAAAGAATATCAGTAATCTGTGTATTGGGGTAATTAGAATATGAACTGTTTAAAGCACTTGCTCAACATACAGCATGTAGCCTGTGCTATATGGCACTAGGAAAAGGGGCTCATGGGATGTAAATTCTGGAGTTCTTGTAGGGGGTAAGCCAGCAGCATTTGTGAGACCAAGTGATAGAGATTTTGTGGCTAGGGGAGCAGAAGGCACTCCATTCTCAGACATGCTTTGTGCCTGAGTCAAACCACTGAGAATTTTGTATAACTAAGAGTTGTCTTGTTTCTTTTCACCTATATTAGTTGATTTCGTAGCAGGCAGTGTCTCTTGCAATTAAACTTTCCTTATCTATTTTTTAACTGAAAAGTACTACTACTGCCACTGTCACATTATGAATTCAGTTAGCAGTCTTTGTATTGTATTGCTCAGGTGCCAGTGGTCAGTGACAGTGAGTAAAATATTTTTGTCCTTTATTTTTAATAGGAAAATCAGCCTGTAGTAGTGAAACGTAAAAGGGGACGGCCTCGTAAATACCCTCTTGAAGCAGTACAACCTGGTGGTAAGTAGCTCATAATACCTGTGTGGGAAAACAAGGATAATAGTGACATTCAAGTTCTGAACTCATATTTCTTCCCTCAGGTGGGGAGTCAAAAGCTGATATGAGCACTGGGAATGTAAGTGCCTTTATTTTGTTTGGGTGCATTTAAACACAGTATTTCAAGAGCCATTTATCTGTTTAAGAGTTAACAGCATTTCAGAAACATCTTGTGGAAAACTTGATATTTGAGTTCAGTCTAAGCAAACAAAACTTATTGATAGTATCTCTTAATATAGCTGAACATTTTAAGCAAAATATAGTGTTAAGTCAGAACATAGCAAATTACCTATCAGCTTCACACTTAGTTCACTTAATACAAGTGTTATCCTAGCTAGCAAT
This sequence comes from Motacilla alba alba, assembly GCF_015832195.1. Taxonomy (NCBI): domain Eukaryota; kingdom Metazoa; phylum Chordata; class Aves; order Passeriformes; family Motacillidae; genus Motacilla; species Motacilla alba. The sequence continues at coordinate 14,138,401 of NC_052019.1, read as the reverse complement.
ATATACCTGTGTGCAGGGTGAATTTTTGGTGGTGTGCATATGTGACTTTTAGTTCGTGCTGTGAGTAATTTTGGCCTGAAGAGCAAGGGTGACTTTATTTCAAAAATGAGAGGTTTTTTCCCCCTCTACTGAATAGATCATAATAATAGCACATAGGATCTTTTCATAGCTGTAAAATAAAATATTATGTAAAGCAGTTGTATTACACCTCATGCAAGCGATAGAGACATACTGGTGAGAACCTAGGAGCTCATGAAACACGTCTGTCTTCTAAAGCTCAGGGGTAGTTTTATTTCCTAACCCCTGTGAAGGATATTCACAGCTAAGAAGGTGGTCTGTTGGTATTGTTTCTGCAATCCAGTTGGATTGCAGCACAGGGCAGTGATGGGTCAGGCATGTTTGTGGAGCACAGCCAGTTGGATTTATTCTGGTTAAAGGCTTCTGTCTAGGGAATGCCTCTCTTTCAGAATCAACATTATTGCATAGAAAAGGGTGGATTTTAAAAATGAAGTTGTGTTGAAACACTGGTTTTCTTCCTGCTTGCCTGGTGACGCACCAGGTGGCATGGCTGTTGGAAATCTTGGGAATTTACCTAGTTTATGGATAAAAGGAATTATTGTCTCTGCTTCTTCTGTCCTCATATTTCAGGGAGCCCTTTGAGTCCTGTCCCTTCTTACAGGTTGGCTGGAATTCTGTTTCAGGATTCCTAGTCTTTCCTGATGGATTTTTTTTTCAATATTAATTTAATTAAATGTAATTTGAACTGGTGTGGATTTTGGTATTTGATTTTTCAGTTTTGGTGTTGTGGGCTGGTTTTTGTTTGGTTGGTTTTTGGGGCATTTTTTAAATCACCCTCAGAAATAGATGTACCATGGCCCCTCAGTACTGGAACAGAATCATCTTGTTCTGGTTCAAGTGTTTAAAGGTCTTGTACTTCCTAGTGGTGAGTGAGGGGTTGGTGTGAGCTGCAGGCTGGCTCAGGGAGGAGTGATACCTGCCCTCCACCTGAAACAGGAGGGCATGGCAGTTTCCCCAGGGCTGCTTTGGGAACACATTGCTACTTTAGAGGAACTATAGGCATCCTGGTGTGGTCATTCAGTGGTGAAAGCACTGAAGTTTTTGGGCAGTCATCATAGGACATTGTGTAATTATATATAGCTTTTTCTGCATTCTGAGTAAATAAACAATTTCTAGTGACTTTTTCTAAAGTGAATGTACTAACTTCTTTGTTGATAATTAAATTATTGGAAATGTGACTGAAACTGCTTTTATCTTTTGTGTCTTTTATTGCAATGACTTTAGTGTCAGGTTACTGAAAGTGCTGTGATTTGTTTATGGGCTGATTTGTTTCAGTTATTTTTCAAAATGGAAAAATGCATCCTACTCCTAAACTACAGTACAAACTTTGTGTGCTTGTTAGTGTTCCTGTTTTCTAGATTTACAGATTCATTCTACATTGAATGTGAGCAAGTTTCTGTGATAATGTGATGCAATGCTGAATTTTCCTCATTTTATTTAAATTTAAAAAAACACTTTTTTTTAATTTCAGCTGCAGTCTTCTACCTTTGCAAATAGAGGGAAAACACCTCAAACAGGTAAGCAAATTATACTTGCCTCAATATGTAAAACGAAAAGATGGAAGAAATGGAAGAGGGTTTTCACAAAAATCATGTGGGTCCTTCTTCATCCTGCCATCATCTCTGGCAGTCAGTGTTATTCATGAACGAAAGCATCTGACGAAAGAGATGAAGACTTGTCCCTAATTGCTACGTAGTTTTCTGTTCCAAAAAAGAGCAGCTTGATAAGAACTTAATTTATAAGATGAAGCAGCATTGCTCAGTGCTGAATAATGCATTGCAGAATGTACCAAACAATTGAGTAGGCTAAGTGCATGGCAGAGCTTCAGAGGAAGGTAGGTGCCCCATCAGACTGGCTCTTAGTGATTATTTTCCATTTCTGCATGTTTTCTTTCATACAGCAACTACCAATCACACTTACTACATTGCATTTCAAATTTTAGTCACATAATTGTTTTATCTGTGGATTTGTATCTAAAGATCTTAGCGGTATCTTGAGGGGATATTTCTTTCCCTTTTCACCACTGCTGTAAGATCTTTGGAACATGGTTGCTTAGCTTGACTCAAAAATGTCATTCAAGTGCTTCAAACTAAAATATAATCAAGTGAAATACTTTTCTGTTTCTCTTTTCTAATCTTTCTTGTGTATAGAGTCTGAACTGCACTGGTTGTTTAAATGTGTCTTTTTAATTATGGCCATTCATAAAGAAACTTTAAAAAGCCATTTTAGGAAGCAGGTGAACTGAAAAGTAGGTTAATTTTTTTTGTTTGTAAACAAATGCAAACAGGCAGAAAATTTGAGAAACCAAATCTTCAAAACAAATCTTCTGGAGTTTCCAAAAGCTTAGGTTTCTACAGATATACTAATCTGGCTGCACTGAACATATGGGCTGTTTCCTATTTTCTCCACATTTGTTAAAATGTCAGCTTTAATCCATATGCTTCAGAATTGTCTCTGGAGGGTTAGCTTGTTGTGTGGTACTTGACTTCTGTGAACTGCAAAGACAACAGACAAAAATGTGAGAATGAAATAAAAGTGTGTTCTGCTTTGCTTTTTATTCAAAAGCACAAACACCTGACTGTGTACTTAAAGTTTGAGTGTGTTGTGTAACATTTCTGTTTTCTGGGTAAAAGGCTGTTGCTATCACAGCAATGTTCAGAGGAGTATATAAAGGGGAATGTACTGTTAATTTTTTCCTCCTGTATCAGCATTCATGGGCATAAAGGAGTTGAGAACCCCTGGTGATGAAAAGGAAGTCAAGTTGAATCCCTCTGTGCAGTTCACTTACTCTGGTACTTTCTGGTGTTCTGCATAAGGATTTGCAGTAGGAACAGACCCACATATGGAGTGGGATGCAGAGTTTTATTTTTGGTCACTACAGCACATGCAATTAAGAGACACAGGTTTTCTGAAGGTATCATCCTCCCATAACACTAACACTGAACTTGAAACTAATTACTTAGCACTAATCAACAGTTGCTGCTCTAAAATAAGTACAATTTTTACTATTTTTATACTTATCTTTAGGCAAAATGCTACATTTTTGTATCTTACAGAGGGTTAGCTGTTAAAGGCATGTCATGGACCTAGATGGGATTATTCTTCAGTCAAAAACCCCTTTGCTACAGATTTGCCAAAGTGAACCAGAATTATGAAGTATCTCTTTTGAACTCAATAGAACCAATACATGCTGATTGTATTATGTAGGTGCTTATGTTTTGTGTAGAGCTTAATGCAGTGGACAGTCTTTTGTTTTATTTCACTTTTTTTTGGAAGACTTGATTATATTTCTGTTTTACTTCATTTGCATGTGTATAAAAGTTTTTCCCCATAACCTTACGAAGGAGTGCCAAAAAGCTTGTGAATTTTAGAATATGTTTCTGCTCTTTGAGATCTATTTTAGATCCTTTGCATTGTCATTCTTTTGTTTGTTTTCTCCGTCTAATTGGTGAGGAGTTTACACTTTGTGTCCTCTGTTATTTAGCTTTCAGAAATTAGACAGCAATTTTATGGCAGGGGAAAAATATATAAAACTTTGCTTTTATTTAGGTTTCTCTTTTCTGTTGCTAAGGGTTTTTATCCTTGCAGTGTTGGAGATAATTCCATTTGACAGAGTTCAAAAGCTTTGTGAAATAATCTCTCTCATCACAGAGTTAGGGTAGAAGTAGTAACCATGGAGAGAAGCCAAGCTGAGACATGGGATGTAGGGTTAAAAATCTGTTTTAACATGTATAGGCTAGCCTGTAAAACTTACTGAGTTGGAAGTAAGAAGTATTTCATCAGAGGAAGTCATGTAATTCGCATACTAGAAAGTTTTTAAATAGTGTCTTTTTGAGCTTCATCTTGGTACGAATGCAGTTAAGTACTAGAACAGATCACCTGAAGGAACAGTGTTCTTGGAGACTTTCAAAACTGGACTGAACAAGATCTTGTGCAAAATCAGATCAATTCATTTAGCCATGCTTGGGACAGGAGATTAGACTAGGTGACCTCTAGAGGCCCCTTCTAAGCCAAATTTTTCTGTGATTCTCTGATTGGTTGACAGTAGTTAAAGGGGGTAAGTATCTTCTGCTTTTCCATTAAAACAAAACAGCATATGCAACAAAGCAATAAATATAGTCAGTCTTATAAAGCCTTAGTACTTAAAAATTTAATAATTGTCCCAGTCTCTGTATGTAACAAAGTACAAGAAAGCTATTTTCTAAATTAGAAAGAGACTTGAAATGTTTTTAGGGCAACTGTGATGTTTACACAAAGTTGAGAGAGTATGAAAGAATTCCCTTTTAAATTAATTGGTAAAAGATTTGAAGTTCAGGATCAAGTTTTTGTTCTTTCCTTTCTTTTTAGGTACAGACATATCTAATAAGAAAGAAACGACAAATGTAAGTGTGATTTGTAAATTTACAAGCAGTATGTAATGAAAAATGTCTGTCTTTTGTGTTAAGTAAATAGTTCTTGACTTACATGGTTCCATTTTGTTTTTTCAGGAAGATGAAGCTGAGAAAGCAGAAATGGTTGTGCGTAAAAGGGGAAGAAAGCCCAGGCGTTCTCTGGTTCAATCAGAGGAAACGGGTAAAAGCATGAGAAGCTGTGCTGCTCCTAACAGAATAAGAAAATACTGCTGTGCCTTTGTTTACTAATAGCAACAAGATAAGCTTTATTCAATTTTCCTTTCTTGAGGAAAAATCATTGAATTACAGCTAGTGTAAATATTATGTAAATATGTGTAAATTGCTGTAATCTCATGTCAGAATTGCTACATCCCAGATGCTTTTATAAAGCCTCATGAATTTTCTATGAATTCTGGCTATGAGCTGTGTAAGTAAACTGTGGTGAATGTGTTAGCAAGATTAAGTCAAACAAGTGTGAATTAAAAATGTTGAAATATGAAGGAAATGGAAAACTACTTACTGAAAATGGGACTTGTGACTAGAATACCTTTTCTAAATTAAGTGTTCATATCCTTTTGGAGGCCTTTTGGAAAATTATAGCATATGTGTGAAATTTTAAATGGACAGAAACAATGGAGCCAGAGAAGAAACGTCGGAAATTGACATCTTCTGAAGATGAGCTAAAAGAGCAAGAGGAAGGTGAGGAAGAGGATGGTGAGGAAGATGAGGACACACATTCTGGGGCCACAACTAGATCAGCCACAAGATTAGAGGCTCAAAGGTAACTGTGTGGACACTCCAATAACAAGCTTTTTTCTACCTTGTTTTTGGTTGTTGCAGGGTTTGTTGCAGGGAAGAGCTTGTGACTTCCTCTTTTTGCCTTTTTCTGTTTGTTTGTTTGTTTTAAATTGTTAAGAGCTTCCCAAATAATTTTCCTTCTAATTCTAGTACCACTCCCTAAGGAATGAAGAGACAATAGGTAAGGTTAAGGGAAATTGTTAGGGTCACAAAAGGCATATTTGAATATGTAACAAGGTAAGAATTTATCCTATTGGCACTCTTCGTCCTAGTGGTGGCTCAGAATTTAAGTCTAAGGCCACTTAGTTCTGATGGGTAAAATGGGACATGGGAGTTGATTGTACAATTCACCATTTGGTATTTGGTGTTGGAACAAGGTGAAAATAAAATTATCCCTGTCTGTTTCTTTAAGTACACTGTCCAAGTTGAATATGTGAATCTGCAGTACTGGAGAATTTTATTTCTAGTATGGTGATCTGCAAGCTTGGAAAGCAATCTTGCTGTGAAAGACAGGTGTGGGTAGCAAGAGTTCTGTTTACAGGAAGCTGTTCTTCATCTGCCTTTTTGCAGGCATACTGAATTCTAGCAGAGCTCATCCTCTTGATCTTTTTGTGGAAACAATGAAACACAGCAGCTTTGGGAAGTTTTGATGTGCGTTGCTGTCTTTCAGAAGAGAATTGGAGTACAGGCATTTTTATGTTGGTGGTGGGATTACTTTCAATATCTACTTTCGATATCTACTTCCCTCTTAAGGATATTATGTTATATTGCATATAAAACATATTAGCCTTTGGGCAGTACTTGAAGCACAGTTGCCACAGTGCTCTTGAACTGATAATTTCAGAACTGAATCTGAAAGTAATTATGTGATTCTTCATTTACATAAAAACTCTGAAGGTTTACCACTACCACTTAGTAAACAACAGTTTTATTTTGGTAAAGGCCTAGGGACTTCCTTTAGTCTCACACAATTGTTAACTCTAAAATTGTAATAAAGGTTTAGGTTTTTGTGGGTTTATTCTGCTTGCTTGTGGAAACATCTACTTTTTTTTATAAATTTGGGGTTGTGTCTCAGATTTCCAGTGCTACCTTTCTGGCTCTGATTGCAACAAAGCATTTCTACCTTAAGGTGCTGTGTGCAGTCTGTATTTTATAAATAGCATCTGGGAATAAGTCTGTGGAAGAGGATGCTTCTTCATATTCAGCATTGCTGGATTTCTCTGACTTAAATCACCTCTTTTCTAAACTAGGAAATTAATCACCAATAACCAGTTTTTCAGGTTTCTGAACCTGTGGATACCAAAGCTTACATGAGTGAATTCACACTATAGGACGTTCTTTTAAACATAGACACTTAGGTACAAAAATTATTGCAAGATTGGGAATTTATTGGTTTGGCTTTGGTTTTCTTTGTAAATAACAAATATTGTCAGTAAAGCAATCTTTTGATTCTACATTTGATATAAAAATACCAAGCTTGGCTTCGCAGTGGGTCTTGAAGCAGGCAAATATAGTTTTTTCACTGTTTCTTTTGGAAACTTTGATTTATTTGTTGCAAATACTGTGCAGTCTTGATTATCTGCACTTGGAATGCAAGAAGAAATTTACTTGGTAAAAGTATTTTGTTATATATAAATTCATCATTCTTTTGTATTACAGAAAACAGTCCAGCAAGCCAACCACACGTGCAACCTCTAAAGGCAGCAGTCCAAGTTCAGTTTCTCCTAGAAAACGACAGAAACTAGCAGCTAAAAAAAGATCTCCAAGTGATACAAAAATTAATAAATCTCCTCCATTGACACAGTAAGTATTAAAGTTGAATCTACTTTGAGGATTTGTTCTGGAAGCCACTACAGTGATCCTTTCCTTATATGTAACATACCGCTTCAAAATCTGAACAGCAGACTAGTTTTGTTCTGTTCTCATGTGAATTATAAAAGCTTTTAAAGGATTTTCTTTTGTTTACATTTTTTTCTTTTTCTTCCTTTATTTGACATTTGGAAGACTAGATTTTTTTCTTATATCCTTGGAAACCTCTTGGGAGAATCTGAAAATGCTGTTTATGTAGTATTTTAACTTCAGCTGTGATTCTTTCCTGGGTGGGGGGTAAGAGCATTGGTAGTTCAGGTTAAAACTAAATATGATGACATGATTCTAATGCTTCAAAGATCTAAGATCAGCTGATAAAAATAGGAAAAACTCTGAGAGACCTGATACCAAGTTTTGAATATATTTCCCTTTCCCTCCTTTCCTGGTATACTTTGTAATTTGTAAAGCTGAGATCATAATGCGGAATCCCAAGGGAATAAGTAACAAACGTGATGCACAGTTGCTCTGCATCGTGTAGTTTACCTGTAAAGTGTGTTGTATGCCAAACTTGTGTAGCTGTCATCCTTTCTGAAACGTGTCTTCAGGCTGAACGTGGAGAACTTGTGCATTGTGCACTGATGGCTGTCACAGTACACCTCAGCTCCATTATTTTGTGTGGTTAAGAATGGCCAAGAGTTTAAGCCCATTTACAGTTAGTTGCAGCTGAAATATGGTGAGCATATGGAAGGGTGTGTGAATGCACAGGGTAAGGGTATGTGGTGTCTGCCCTTTACTCCCTCTTGTGTCTGCTGGGCTCTCATGAGACACTGTTGCTGCTATTCTTTGTGAGACAGGGGACAGGGTAATGAAGTCCATTATGTTCTGTTTTAAATCCATAAATCTTTTCAGAGACAGAGAAGGAAGAAGTAGAATTCTAGCCCCAAATTGTACATGTGGAGCACCTTACAACATACAGAATTAGTACCCCATATCTTATTAAGAAGTGAGTTTTAGTAGAAAGCTTTTATATAATATATCAGAGATGGACAGTTCATCAGAGATGGACAATTTAGTTCAGCCCTCTGAGTAGAATTGTGCCTGACCACTCTTCATTGTGGAAATAATTATTAATATGCTTTTCAGGTTAAAGGTGCAGTCTGCCAAGCGTAAAAGGGAGGACAGCCCAACAGTGGTACGGAGAAAAGGCCAGCAGAAAGCAGAGGAGATGCCATTGAAGAAAGCAAAACGATAATCTTTACCAGCCAGTACTGTTCTTGGAAGAGTCAAGAGGAAAACAAACATCTGTGCTTCTATTTTTTTTAAAGCAAAGGGATTTGCACGTGCTTGTTTCAGAGCTCTAAGTTAAACAATGCAGTACTTTTAAGTTACATTTTAAACAGCTTTATAAACTATTGTTTATACAGAATATTATGTACATTTATTTCAGATGAAAAATAAGTTTACTTTGTATCTGAATGAAAAACAAAGTAGTTATATATTTTATCACTGACTTGGAAAGTTGGAGTTTCCCAATGTGACATGCTAATGCAGATGCTTCCAGCCCATAAGGCACCCATGTGCCTACTAATACTTTGTACATAAACTTGTAAAAATAGGTTGTATTTTACTCTGTGTATGAATCTGATCAATGATGGACATTTTATTTATTATATGGAAAGCATTGGTCTGTAAACTTTAGTATATATCTTAGGGTTTTTTAATTATATATTTTACATTCTATGCAGATGTCAGTAGGAAACTTCCCCTCCGCTCCCCTGGAGCTGTCTAAAATCTGAAGTTCTCTAAAATATGCTCAGACAGTTGGTAAAATATTTTTCTCGCATGCATTAAAGTAGTTTAGCATAGTGAAAGGGACTTGGCTCCTTTCTGTTCACATTTGTGGCAAAGTACAGCATTTAAAATGTAATCTTACTAGATTATATTTTCACTTGGAAATTTACTACCAACTTCAAGAAATAAATAGTACTAGGTTAGATTTATTCACAGTCAACCAATACCACCCTGAAATGAAAGTTTTATTTTGCAACTAAACATGTGTTCTTTCAGTATTTCTCTTTTTCAACAAAGAGGGACCCATTGAAATCAAATGTCACTTCTTCTAACTATAGAGCTTCAGCATTTTATGTTACATTTTATACACAGGTATTAAAAATAGAAGCTGGTATTATTGCCAGAATCTTTTTTTAATGTATATTAACTCTGGTAAGAGCAAATGTTCAAGTGAAGTTGTATATAAAGTTAAACTTTTCTTATGATCAAATGTGTCTCTTGTTATGATGTGATGAATTGCCAAACAATCTGAGATTATTTTAAGTGTTTTGTTGATATTCTGGTTTATAATTAAAAATATATTTTGGGGGTTGGAATTTTACTTTTTTTTTCTTTATTTCTCTTTTTTTTGTGAGGTTTTTTTTTTTTTTTTGAACTTGTTGTAAGGCAGATGTTTCGGTCAGATATTCTGCTAGGTTTCTTACTGAGATTTTTGTATAAAAAATATAAAATGTTTGCCAAAAATCTGAGTTGCCATATTTTATTTTCCTTTAATTGTTTTACTGGGGAACTTGTCTTTACAAATGTGTCTGGTTGGAGTCATGTCTCCATAAACTTTACCTGGTTAGTGTCTTTAAAAAATGTTCACAGGTGCTTATATTTTAGATATGTAAACAGTAGGGAAAGTCTGTTTGCCTGCCTTAGGACTCTATAAAAGTGCTCACATAATACTTTTTTAAGTAAATTAATCTGAAAGAAGAAAATATCTTAGCTCTGAAAATTAATTCCTTTTACTTTCTGCCTTAACTCTGCTGCCATAGTAATACATACCTTGCTAGCATACTGATTGATATATTCCTGTATGTTACTAATACTGATGTTTATGCACAGTTGTAGGATAAGTTGAATCTTTCCTTTTTTCAATTTTTTTCCCTTTGCCCCCTGCAGTGTGCATGGACCAAAGTTATATATTTTGTGTCAGCCTTTGTTCTGTAAGACTAAACAGGCTGAACTGCTTGTTTTTCCATGGGTGCTTTCCAGACTTTAGGTGGGATTTGGAGTCCTTCCCTGCACCTGTTCCACTTGTTTCCTTACACCTGAATTCCGTAGTGAGGTTGCTCAGGAGGTTCCTAAGGAAGCCTCACCACTGCACTGTACATTATTGTCACTTATTCTCTCTGCTGGTTGTACCTGTCCTGCTCCAGGACAGTTCATATTTGCCTCTTTCACAGGCAGAGCTCTGCTGAGGGATTATAGTGATTGACAAAGCTCTGACTTGTGTCAGATCCTTTAAACTGGCTCATGTCTGATATCTCAGTGGAAATACAGAGCTCTGAAGAGCAGTGGCAGTCTCTCAAAGCTAAGCTCCTAAGAGGTGGCCTACTGTCCTTTCCCCTAGTGATGGATAACATTAGGAATAACATCTGGGAACATCTCGTGTATGGAATGTATCTTTGATCAATGATTAAGTTATTCTGTAATATGAAAACATTAAAGGAATTATCTTTCTGCAGGACAACCCCTTAAAGAGAGGGTAAAAACTGCCAATTCCATAGACTTTCAGCTAATGAGTATTTCACTTGCTGCCACCTTCTTTCTTGTCAACAAAATAGACATTTATACTAGGCCACATCACTGTCAATCCCTCTTGGGAATTTTTTCCCAATATTTTTTTGCTTAGTTTTTTCTAAGTGTCATCTAAACTACTGTTGCACTTTACAGGAACAGTACTGGTCTGCTGTAGTTAAGCAAAACTTGAGAGGTTCAGGTTGCCATAAGGAAGAGTTTCTTCACTGAAAGGGTAGTTAAGCCTTGGAACAGGGTGCCCAGGGAGGTGTGGAGTCAGGTCCCTGGAGCTGTTCAGGAGTGACTGGACATGGCACCGTGCTATGGTTGAGTTCACATGGCGGCATTTGATCAAGGGTTGGGCTCAATGGTCTTGGAGATCTCTTCCAACCTTTGTGGTTCTATGATTGAATGTTCACAACTTCCAATTTTTTGTACCTTCTGTCTCCCAGAGCCCTTCTGAGCACAGGACAGGGAGGGGAAGAAGAATCTCTTTTCCTTGGTGCATGCAGCAGGAGTCACAGTAAGGCCGAGTAGTAGAGAGAAGAGTCAGGCACAAGAAGTCTGACGCTGGTTATGTGGATGATTATGACTGGATTTATTGCTGATACAGGCTCTAAGTATTGCCAATGTAGGACAAGCAGTTTTAAAGGGTTTATATATGAGCAGGAAGAGCTAGAAGTGTTTACACTCTTTGACTTTGTAGAATCCACAATTATAATACAAGTACCTCTGGAGCAACTTTAGAATTTTATCTCCTTATGTGACAGTTCCTCCTGCAATTCTCACCTGGTTTTCATCTTGGGACTAAATCATATATATGGCCTATCAAAGACAGCTGCAAAGTGGGAGAGGGGGGGAGGGAGGAAGACTATCTTTTGCTGCAGTCACACACACCCTCTTCAGAAGTGCGGTTTGTACTCGAGCTTGAATCTTGACATATGTATAAAGCAGTGACACTTTCCTAGCCCATGCAAATTTAGAGAGGTCAGGAGAAAAATCCTATCCTGTATGCATTGTGTGTACTGTGATGAAACAGAATGTCCTGAAGTGTTCTGTGGAGAGATTTGCTCAGGGCCATTTGGTGCAATAACATGGCTCAAATTCAATCCCAATCAATTTCTAAACCACTTGGCTGGCTTTTATGTTTTAGCGGCTGTTTGTTCTTCCAGTTCCATCTCTTGGGACAACTTCATTTCTCTGAATATTAAAATACTGAGTGTGCAGAGATGTGCTGGTGGAAGACTGAGTTCAACTCCTCTCAGAGTTTTACAGAACAGGACCTTGAGTCCTGCTTGCCATACCTCAGCTGCCTGTGTTACCAGCTGGCTGTTGGCTTGTTCTCAGGATGTCTTCATATTTCTGATGCATTCTACTTAAAGGCTATTTACACCTCTTAACTCCTTCAGCTTGAAATATTATGGTTTTATGTATATATATATTTTTTATGTATGGTTTTATGTATATGTATATAGATTTTAAATCACTCTAATGAATTTTTTTTGTTGTTTTTGTGGTGGATTTTTAAACCAGCTAGAGGGTCACCAGTTACAAGTTTGCAGTTTTCATTTTTAGGTGGGGTCTTAGGCAAGTTTTAAGTCTCGTAACTGGTGAAATTTCCCTCTAGAGCCTGATCCAAAGTCAGTAGGTGCGCTCAGCAGTTGGGGCAAGGTTTTTGCTGATGTTGGCAGATCTCTGAGTGCCTCAGTTTTCTATTCCAACAACTTCTCCAGTAACACATCTACTTCTCTCTTGAGGGAGGCAGGGGATAACCTGTGACATCCATCCCAAATACACATCTACTGTTTCTTCTCTCCCAACCAATGTTCCAAGACTATCAGAACAATCTCTGGCCCTGATCCGTCAGAGGCTGCATAAGGTCCTGAGCTGCTTTAATGTCTCCAGAAATTCAGTAGAAAATTGTCCCCATGACACTTGGCAACCCAGAGCAGCAGGTGCTCCTGGTCGGAGTGACAATCAGCAGATGTCCACTGTGAAGCAAGTCCAACACCAGCTTGGGTGTCTACACCTGAAAGTGGCTTAAGTCTGATACCCTTATCAGGTTCTGTATTAGGAAAAGATCATTTGCCACCCCAGACTTTTGGTACTCCCTAGCTTTTGGAAGAGGTAGTGGCACCTCTGCAACCCTGAGCATCACTGGTCTGAAGAGAGAGTGTTGCTGCCCTGAATCTGGGATGCACTTAGAGCCTTTACAGATCCTTCCAAAGCAGCATTTGCTTTCCTTGAAGCTGTACCTTCAAGGTTCATATTGTAAAGAGTGAAAGTAACTGGTTTACTTTTATTCTCTTCCCAGTAAAATTTTCAGTTTTAAGGTTTAACAGGACCATCCTGACAAAGGTGACTGCACATTCATACAGCAGACACCTACTCCAAACTCTTGATAACTCCAGTATCCTCATAATTGCCTGCTCATTCATTTTGTATAGAGCTCAGAAGACTCATACCTTCAATTTTAACAACCTTCCATCTATTTCATTTGCTTGTAGCTTCAGTTTGGAGGAAATTGCCCATGTCAGCCTTCTGCAGGTCTTGGCAACTTCTTAAAGATACTGTGCTCGCTTCTTCCAGTATATTCCTTGTCCCAGCGATGTACGTCACACTCCATTACTTCCATCAGCTCCTCAGAAATCTGGGGCCTGTTTCAAACAAGGTGGGTTTTTTCCTACTAAAACATGAAAGTTTAAACACCAAGGAAATTCTATCTCCATTCTAATCTCGGTTTCAAGATGTTTCACCAAAATTCCTTGAAAGGGTATTTCTCATTTAAACCCACTTCCTCTTTCAAATCTCAGCTTTTTAGTTATCCTTGCTGGCTTTGTGAATAAAGTCCAAAAGAAAAACATAATAAAAATAAATGTCTTGCTGGGAGTCCCTGGATAGCTGTATTTAAAGCTAGGAACATAACACTCTTGCCAAACAACTGAGGAATGAAAATATGATTTGAAATGGCCGTAACTTAGTAGGGCATGAATAGATTTTTGGCACCGACTGTCAGAGGGGTGGGGTTGCATGGTCAGGCTGTGACTACAAGACACTTTTCACCTTCCCTTTTCTGCCCCTTTGCCAGTGCCTTTCTCCATGCCAGTGCTGAGTTGTACAGCCACAGACTGCTGGATCAGGGAGCTTGAAATTACCTCTACAAAACAAAACTGCAGATTAGTCTTTAATGTGATTGTTTCATTAAACCAGCTGCTGATGAAACCGGGCAAATACTGCTGCCTGCACAAAGATGTCCATGTGCCAGAGAGGGGCTGTGAAATCACTTTCCCATTGTACCACGGATCTGAGTGCCCTCGTGTTGATGATCATTCAGGTGCACCATTAGCTCTCCCATTTAAGGCATTTATGGTACCTCTCTATCAATAAATGGTGTATAAGTGAACAGTAATAAGTGTAATGAGTGGTAGTTCACTCTGTAATAAGTGAACAGAGGTAATTTGTGGGCTTTATCCTTTCCAGTGACAAAACAAAGAGGCTTCTTGAAAGAAGGATAGATTATGCATCACCGAGGATGAGATTTTTTGTTTTGTGTATTCGTTTATGGCTGACTACAAATTATCCTGACAATTGAATGGCCTGTATCTCTAGCCTCACCCCAACATCTCGTATCAGCAAGCTCAGGTCCCCTGAAATGTAGGAAAGCTGTCTCAGAGCCCTGGCCCCTGGTGTCACCAAATACACTGACAATATCTATGCTTTCCACTGGGAAACAGAAACCTTTCTGTCAGTTCAGTTTGGAGATCAAGTACCTGCTGCAGTCCTGGCGAGCTCCATTTGAGGCTTTTCCTCGTGGAAGGACGATGCTTACATGTGGCCCCAGCTGAGCCATACACAAAGTGCAGCTCTTATCCAGCTTAACTAGCTGGTGGGAATATAGCTAAAGTAGAAAAAGCTCTATAACATATTTCAGAATAATTTGGGCCCTCACAAACCATGTGAATAGACCATAAATTGAGCCATATTTTTAAATGCAGCTCCTTTGCTGATCACGCAGCTGGACAGCACAGGCATTGGCTGTACCTCTGTATGTGTACTGAGGATGTAATTGAGAATGAATAACAGAGCAGTATCAAAGGTATCAGTCCTACTGTCAACTGGAGAACTCAGCCCTTCAATGATGTCTTTTTCTTTTCTAGATTTCATTGTAACATGTCACACATGCTGTGCGATGATTTATATGAGTCAACATACATTAAAATGAATGAATAAAGAGGAATACATGAAAGAAAAATGCTCTGTGATCACACTCATGATAGTCCAGCATCAGTTCCAGTATATAAACTTGAAAATGTTAAAATTAAATAGTCATTCCCGCTTTGGTGCCCAAAGCAAGCAGAGATTTGGAATGTGACTTTCCTTTCAGACAATGATAGGTTCACTCTGCTCTTTTTATATAAACAAGAGCTAAGGATTGCTCAGTAATATAGTGCTTATTTAACTCTATTTATTCAGGATTTTTCATGCTAAGTAAATAGGCAATATAAGGCCACTTTAAAAAGAAAAATAAAACTTATGATAAAACTTCTTTCAACTAATTTTGAACTTAGAACTCTATGTGGCCCTCAATGACAGGAAATATCCTCTTGGGGAAGCCCTAATGAAAGTTAAATTGTAGTCATCTATTCCCAGCAAAATTCCACCTCCTTTCCTGGATCAGAGGAGGACCTGAGGACAGAGACTGGCATGAAGTGGAGAAGAGGAGCCACCAGATTTGAGCATGAAGGGTCATTGAGCCAGGGGGGCCCTGGAGGTTGTGCCCTTTCCACACCCTGCTGCCGACAGCGCTGGGTGGAGCTGGACCACCAGAGAGGGACTGGAGGCTCTGAGAAGTTGGTCCATTTCTTTATGAAGGTTTGGCACCAACACCTCTGGAAGTCAGCCACAGGACAGCCTCTCTCATGGGGGGAGGAAAAGACTGGCTGTTCCACTGGGCAGGCTGCTCCAGGTTGTCCCAAGTATGTGATATCTAACCAGATCCCACAGATACTCAGTGATGGCAAAGCACACGCCACCCCCATGTCACCCAACCCTTGCTGATGATTAAAGATTTTTTTCTAGCCTGAAATTCTCTGTTGCAATTTTTGCCTTTTGTTCCCTGTATGACCATATCTCTTTAGAGTGAGGTCCCACCACCTTAAGACCTGCATTTTGCTTGATCTAGTTTTGTTATTTTTCTGTTTTCAAAAACCAAAGCTGTAGTTGTTGTCAGCTTGCAGTGACTCATATATTTTCCTTCCCACTTTTTCACTGAAAAAAAGGCAGAACAGTATGAAACCCTCAATTTAGGCAGAAGCATAAAGCAAAGATTTCTTCTGTTTTGAAATAAACACATAAATAGGACTGAGTTCTGCATTTAAAAAAAATACAAGATTGGGAGGTTTTTTTTCATTATAAAACATCTATGGTGGGGGGGTTTTCATACAACAGCTTCAGATTTTTGCCCTGCAGTCATGCTTTGCAGGAATACCTTGGTTTGCCTTAGCCTGGAGCTAGCAGACTCAAGGATCCTCTTCAAGTACATCCAAGAAAGAAGAAAGGCAGCTGTGCCATGTAACACATGCACAAAGCTTTGCAGTCACAGACATATTGTGAGCTTCACTTTTCCTGCATGAACAAAACAGTGTCCAGTTACCACTATCACCTCGCGATGAATGTTCACGCAGTTTTGTTCTATTTACAGAATTGGGGAAGTTTTTCTTCTGAAAACAGCAACAGGCTCAGTGTGTAAGTGATAAGTACTTAAAGTACAATTGGTTATTATTTCCTGTGATGATTATACACCACAATGGCAATAACCCACAACTGAATAATCATCACAAGTGAGCACCAAGCCAAGTAGATGCTACCACAGAAAAGGATGTGGGGATGTTCTGTATTGAAGCACTCTATGAGACGGAGAAGGAAAATTCTTCCATTCCTTCATAGTGGTCTCCCTTTCAAGGAAGCAGTATAATGGGCAAGAGAGGTACTCCACTT
The DNA here is from genome assembly GCF_015832195.1 of Motacilla alba alba. Classification (NCBI taxonomy): domain Eukaryota; kingdom Metazoa; phylum Chordata; class Aves; order Passeriformes; family Motacillidae; genus Motacilla; species Motacilla alba. Next base: position 14,121,752 of record NC_052019.1, on the reverse strand, counting down.
TTTCACGTTCTCCTAATTCTTTTCTTAAGACTTTTCCACTTGATCTCTTGAGATAACAGGATTGTTCAAAGACACCAGTGAATAGAGGGCATGCTTCACAGATCTCATTCCTTCACTCCTCTCCCTCTTTTCCCACCTTTCTCAAATTTTCTCAGCTTTTATCATCTATTTTCTTCAGGGGAAAAAAATGGAAAGTAACCGGCAGCTCTAAAAGGAAAAGGAGTCCAATTACTTTGGTTTTCAATCAGTCTTAAACTGTCCCTCTGCACCATGTCTTCAATTCTCAGGGACCAGGGGAGAGGAATGGTCTGGAACCAGTGCAACATACCCATTGGACCAATATTTGCTCTGTGCTGGCCCAACAACTAGAGTATTTTTTCTTGGTCCAGTTGGGATCTAGCAAGGGTGAAAATACTAAAATATACTGACAAAAAACTTTCAGCCTATTCCAATAATGTGGCCAGAATCATCAAAAGCGAGAGGAGAAGATCCTGGTGCTGCTGAGCTCCCATTTGCCAGTAAGGGAGCCAGCCCAGCAGGTCTGAGGTCTCATTCAGCTGCTTTTGTGATTTTCCCAGCCTTCTCCTTCTGTAAAATGCCCACCTAGAAGGCAGGTGCTTATTGCAAAGCAAGGCCAAACTCTGGGTGCTACAGAAAGGGATGCCCACTCTCCACTCCCAGCATCAGACCCTGTGCTTCTGAGCAAGTCACTCAGGAGCTTGTGGGCACAAATTGTGCAAATCTTCTCTAGAAAAGCAATTGCTGGGTTGCAATTCGGTTGGGAAAAAAAAAATTGTTTTCCAGGCACAGAGAGTCCTACGACAGCCACTAGATGGCAACGGGTGCCTGCCAGGTAAAGGGCGGGCAGGGCGCACCCGGGCAGGCACAGGCGGGATCCCGCTCCTGCCGCGGGAGCGCCCAGAGCCCCGGGCAGGCTCGACAAGACCCACAAGGGCTCGAGAGAGGAGCAAGGCAGGGCTGGCGTGCTATGGTCCGGGGGCCACCACTCCTGGATATCCTGAGCCACCCATCCACGAGCTCCTCCTGAGCTGCTGCTCTGCACGGCACAGGCAGGATTCGCCATTCTGAGCAGAAATACCTTTCTTCAGCTCTGCATCCATGAGAAGCATACCATGTGTAGCATACCATGCATAACTCCAAATTCCAAGTGTTTTATTTCCAGATGCAATATTAAATTCCATATAATATGGGTCTATCTTTATAGGCACATCAAACTTCTTCAGGAACAGAGCATTCAACTTTTTTTTCTCAAGTGTAATGAGTTTGATTTGGTGGGTTAATAGAAACCATCCATTCCATTCCACCTAATTTAGGTGCTTCTCATTTCTCTTATATGCTAGCCCACTCATCCTAGCACTCTTCCAGACTAATTCCCATCATCCTCAGTTCTCATCTGACCTTTCTTTCACTGAATGTCCATTTGTTCCCATCCATGAATTTCAATTTTCCCACAGGATGCCTCTCAGACCTCATTCTCCTCTGCATTCTGCTTGTTCTTTTCCTTTCCCTTCTCCTCACCAGTTTGTTGCACACCCTTGAATCACACAAAATGTAACCTCTCCCTTTGCCTTTTATTTCTTAAAAAGCCCTTTCTTCAGCTCCATTCTTCCCTCATCTCAGTCTTCTTGGCATGACCAAGAACTTTCGTGGATGAAAAAAGTACACTGAGGTACTGACACTGAGCCAGGCTAGCCTTTACCTAAGGGGCCTTTACCTTATTTGTACTAGCTTCTGCAAGTCAATATGATGAGGGAAGTTGTGTAAATATCAAATACAGCAATCATAATCCCCTTTTCCTTAGCCATCCTTATTCCTCATTTCTTTCAGTTAACTCTGAAGTGACTGGAATTACCTTTTGGGCTTCCAGGATGCAGAAAACAAGAACTGGGACAGACTCAACATCAAAAAGCAGCTGACCCAGAAGTTGGGAAAAACCTGTTCTTCAAGGAAATTATTGAACACTCTCTGGCTCTTGGAGAAAATGCACAGGGGACTTTTCTGTCAGCTGGGGCCCAGATGCTGGGGCACATGACAAGGGATATGTATCTAAGCAAGCTACAGCTTGTAACAACCCATTATAGTCATAAGTAGATCTTATCATGAGTCTCAGAATCAACACTTTCTGAAAAGCAGTTTATTAAATGCAAGACTTTGGCACTGCAATGCTCACAAGCACCACTACCACATACCATGTCCAAAGGGCTGGGGCTATTGGAGCAAAACAGTGCACAGATCCCTGCCATGACACTGATTTGTCTTTTCATCTCCACAACTGCTAGACTTGCCTCCTCCTCACTGAAAGGATCTCACTATCCAGGTGTTCTGACATTTAATATACCCTCTGTAAAAGCAGCTGTTACCTTACACCAAAGCAGGTTATCTGAGCTGCCCGGGCCTGCTTCGGAAGACACCATGAAGAAAGGAGCCCCAGGAGCTGTAGGGGTGCACCTGGCTACATGCAGGCCAAGGACTGAGGCATTTGGGGTTGGAAAGTGGAAGTTCTTCCATATCCTCCACTGCAGGATGTCCACTCTTCCCTCCAGCATGCTGCTGCTCTTCCAGAGCCTGCCAATAGCTCACAGGGATTCAGGGTCAACATTCAGGTCTTATGCTTGCAGAGGTTTATTACAGTTAGATGTCAAGGAGACACTAAAATAGATAAATTAAACCCTGTGAAAGAAATATGGTTGTACATGAAGGTCCTTTGCCCACGGGAGATTTTTGTTCCCTGCATGATGACTATGGGTAAAGTCAGAGGTATGGATCTCCATGACTGATCCATAGACAAATATACCATCTTGTGCTTGGAAAGCGTAGTCAGCCAGACCAAATCATCACAACAGTACAAAGATCTTGGACTGCAACAGTTTTGTTGCTTATTTTGCAGAAGACTATACTTTAGACATCTTTTTGGAGCTATAAAGCATAGCAACTCATTTTATTGAGTTATATTTCCTGGTGAGGGAGCATATCTGGTGTAGAACAGTCTTTGGGAGGTGTTGCACAAAGTGTACAGTATGTGAAAGAAATACAGACACATCTGAAGTCCTCCAGAGATATGAAAGAAGAGTTGATAGCAACATTTTCGACTAAAGCCTGTGTTTTAATGCTTCCCACAGGCAGCAGTTTACTTTGGTCCTGTACAGGGTTGGAAACCTAAGAGTACCTGGATAAAAGCACGGGGTTGTTAATCAGCTCTCATAAAATACAGATGATACTATAAAGCACCAGAAGGTCACACCACAGACTACCCTCCTTCCAAAGCAGAGAGAGTAGAAAGCTCTCATTTGTCCTGCCAAAAATAACTTCATCCATAGTGTGGATTTCACAGTTTGCCATCTTGGAAATATTCCTTCCAGACAGCACTCCTCTACTCTGTTTCACTTGCAGGCATATTTCTGCATTCTTTAGTTGTGAAAATCCTGGAGAAATAAAAGTATTTTCTTGGTTTTCCAAGGAATCCATAACTGATGTTTTGTCCACCTACATTTCTGTCCATCTCCCATCACAAGAGTTTTTCACTAAGTCACAGGAATCCTTTAGTACAGGATGCCTTTCCAACCATCTCATTTACACTTGGTCATGTAATGGGTAGGGTACAAACTACTTTTCTTATATTATAAATTTTTATTTGTCATCTGTGACCTGCCTCAATTTTTTGTTTTCCGTTAGGTAAATCCCAAAACATGTCTAAAATAAATTCTAGAAATGGCTACTTCTATGACAGGAATACCCTGAGAACCTACTCAGGACACAGCATAAAATTCAGAATATCTAAAATTAGGCAAAAAAAAAAAAAAGAAGAAAGAAATTCTGAGAGGACAGAATTTAGCATCATAAGGGGAAGACAGGGTGCTTATTTGTAGTCATCCACAATTGACATGCTCAAAGTCTCTTTCCTTTAAGAAATACTTAGAAAATAAGAACAAGACCTGTATTGCCTACAGACAACTTGTGTCTGTTTGATTTTTTTGGTTTGTAATTTTCAAGCAGCCAATTAAATCTGCAGGTGTACTGAACAAAAGAGAGTCACTAATTTAGTTGTGAAGTTTATGTAAGTATTTGCATTCTCACTGAGCAAGCCAAAAAAATTAGTAATTTAATGTAAAAGCTGTGTTCAGATGAAATGTACAGTCACTGTACATACAAAATCATTGCCAGTGGAAACAACTCACACAGTGAACCTGCTAATTGCCCTAACTCCATAAACTCAACCCTGGATCCGAGCTCTCCATGCTCAAACTGCTTGGCTTGGCTGCTCCACTGCAGGTCACTGGGCCAGGCCAGCACCGTGAGCTTGCAAGGCAGCTGCAGGCATGGTGCCTTGTCACACAGCAGGCAGAGCTGGGCTCCTCCCTCCCAGAGGGGTCACAGAGCTCTCAAGGAGGCAGGGGTGCCCTCCTCACATGGAGTGAGACTCTTGGTCTAAGCTGCCTGGCTTCCTTCTCTGCTGGGCAGCAGAATGGGCACTCCTGGCACCAGACCCGTCACTCGGCGCAGCTGCTGGTGCTCTGACACCTCTGGCTGCCCTTCCAACACAGGAAGGCAATCACATAGGCCTGGGTCCAAAATAGCATGGATATTCCACAATTGTCTCTCCACAACACCCATGTTTGAGACACTTGAGTCAGTACAGGAGCTCCTGAGTCAGGTCTGCTCCTTAAAGCAGCATCCCAATAGCCAGCACTGCATGCAGGAGGCTGCCCAAAACACACACAGAAATGCCACATCCCATCTCCACAGTTCAGGCTTCCTATTCAGTGGGAGAAGGATGTGAAACAAACAAGTCCTTGATCTCAAATTCTGAAATTTTTGAGCAATCAGTGATCTGTGAAAATTTATAAGTCCCAAATGCTCCCAGATTTTACCTTTGGTGAGTGTCTGCTCCTGATATGAATAATAAAGAGATAGAAACACTAATATAAAATTACTACTGAATTGCTATCAATAAAGAGGTGACTCCTAGACAAAGAGGTAAAATCACTTTAGAAATGTAAACAGTGCCAGTATCCTGAGAGGCTCATTTGACTTACCTAAGCATCAAAAGCAATAGAAATATTTAAATGCTAAACACCCCAATGCAGCCATTGATTTAGTTACCAAGTTAGTCCATCATATGTGGAAAGTGAGCTCAACTGCTTCAAACAAAAAGTAGGAAAGGTTATTATTTCTATGTAGGTGGAAGAGCAGTGGTAAAGAAAACCTGGACTTCATATGATGTACCAAATAAACATCAAATGATTAATCTGTGCTAGGAGTGTTCTTAAAAGCCTAGAGACTTGCACACAGCAAATACATGTACTGTAATGTGGTAGATAGTCATTAAAATGTTCTACTAAATAAGAGGGGAAATTCAGAACAAGTAAATATACTGTATGGATGGCTCACACATACATGACATTTCTACTTCAATTTTTCTCCCAGGCACTGCAAATAAAACAGATTAAAAGCTAAATACAGGGTCTGCAAAAGCTTTACTTGATGACTGTGAGAAGCACCTGGCTATTTGCATTTGCTGATTTGGTTTTTATTAGTAAAACAAGCTAATCTTACCCAGGTTGTATTGCTATCCTACAGGTAACTACATCAGAAAATAAGGAATATATAGCCATTTATGTCTTTAGTAGGAAACCTAGAATAGAAATAAAGAGACAGTCAAAGAGAAGATTTATTTCAAAAGCTGGTGGTGCCTGAAGGCTGTTGTGGGACAGGTCTCCCAGTGTGTACAGAACTTGTTGCCTCCTGGCACCAGACACAACCATGTAGCTCCAGTCCTTCCTGAGAGCATGATGCGGTTAGACAGCCCACGTCTTTTCCTTTTCAAGGTCTTGCAAGGAAGAATAATTCAGGAGAAACTGCTGTGCAGTGAAATGAAATGTTGGTAGGTTTATTTTCATGCTTGGTACTCTGCATGCCAAGCCTTCACTTGTTAGTGTAAAGATGAAGCAACAAGAGGGAGATTTGGGTTGGTTTTCCCAGAAACAGCATCTCTGAGCAATAAAACTGGGAGAATTTGTGTCACTTTATATATGCAACCAGCAAAATTCAAGCATTCTTTTCAGTTTGGTTATAAACTCCTGTAGAAGTGTTTTTGTTTGAGCCTCACAGCCCTAAAGGACACGGGCTTTTCCCCATATAAGGAATGAAAGGGATTGTACAGCAACTATTAAAACCTACTGAGCTAATTTGTTAAAAGGCTGTCACATTAGTGAGAATAAAGTTCTCATTGTCAGCATTATATTTGCACATATTCAGTTGAATTCTAAAAATCATTCAAATTTTTCTCTTAATTGTGGAAGGTAAATCCTTCTCTCACTCAAGTCTGGAAGCATCCTACAGCTGACATCTCAGCAACAACACAGGATCCTGGTGTCAACTGCAAAAAGCAAATTGAAGACTGAGTGTTGCAGCAGTCACTTATATGAAATCCCTCATGAAATACATGGAGAAATCTTGACAGGAGAGTGATTTAGAGATGTACAGATGTCACCTACTGTGTAGTTACAGTTACATTTATTGGAAATAAATTGTTATGATTCAAGAAATAGAGTCAAAACCTGTTCATAAGCGGATGACCTAAGATTTTCCTGCAAAACCAGCAAGTTGTCCAGGATATGTTTGTGTGCCTTTGTTGCACAGCCAGAGAGCAACACAACTGAGGAAAAAGCCATTAAAGAAATCTTTCCCATTACCAACAAGGGATTCAAATTCCTTACAGAAGGAAGCGCTGCTTGTACCCACCTAAGTCCCTGAAAGACCCAGCAGGAGACTCAGCAAGGATTTGCATTGCCCTGAGTATATCAGGAGGCAAACTAGTTTGGGGAGAGAGCTTGTGTCTAGAAAAAAATCACCTCTAATAAGGTATGGCAAAAGTACTACCTACCACCATGCTGCCAAGAGGGCTACAGTGTGTGATAGCCCCTGGCCATGAAACTCCTTGGCCTGCCTCAGAGCTGAGAAGAGCTTGGAAGGCAGAAGTGGTACTGCGCAACTTGGCTCTGCCCCAAAACTGGCACATGGAGATTACACCACTAATTATTTTCCCATACTGGGCAAATCCTACCCTGAAGGAAAAGCTATAACGTTTCCTTTTCCCAGTGCTCTGTACTCCTGCCCAGGGGATCATCTGGGTCTTTTTATACAACATTATATGTTATGGAGAGAGTCTGTGCTCTTTACAAAGGCTTTTTTAAGGTTTTGCAGCCACCTTTCCTTGTGCTTTCCCACGTGATAAAAAGGCTTTCATAAGCACAACATATCTTCCCCCATTTCATCACCCCACATGTCATATGCACTGCTTCTGTGAGAGGGCTGCCTCTCACCTGGCAAGCAGGACGGCTCAGGTGGCTGAGAGAAGCCACCTCACACGGCAGCCAGGCCGGCTCCCCTCCCGCCGTCCCGCTCACAAGCCGTGCTTTGTCACTGCACACCGGCCAGCGGGGCTGTGCCTTGGCACCCGTGTGTCCGCACGGCCCGGCTCCTGCCGCCCCGGCCCCGCGGCCACCAGGGCCCGGCCGAGCGCAGCCCCGGGGGCAGCCCCGGGCCGGGCAGTGCGGCCTGGCCGCCTCTAGGTGGGGCAGCCCGGCCACTGGCGGCACCGGCACCGGCACGGCCCGCGGAGGGACAGCGGGGCGAGCCGGGCCCGGGACAGCGAGCCGGGCCCGGGACAGCGAGCCGGCCCCGGGACAGCGAGCCGGGGGTCTCCGGTGGGCGCGGGGAGAGGCAGCTGTGGGCACGGCGGGTTTGGTCTTTTCCCGCTGAAATGCAATACACGTCTGAGAAATGGTGGATCCGTGTGTTACGGTAGATCACGGTGTATTAAGGCTTGTGGCCGCTTCCAGACGGCGAGGAACGGGAGGTGCGGAGCTCTGTCAGGGGTGGAGGCAAGGTGGGAATCGGGCCCCCTCAGACATCCCCGTTTCAGGCGCTGCCCTGCACTGCGTCCATCATGTCCACTCCGAGCCTTTTACAGCGAGGAGAGTTAGCTGCCGGTTTCTCCGTCGCACACTCGGAGGGGGCCCTGTGTCCCCCGCACGCCGTGCTCGGGCAGCCTGTGCCGTCCGGCGCTGCCCCGGCGGAGCGCGGCGGGAGCGGCGGCCAGCCCCACGCCAGGGAGACGCTCTCCCCCATCCCTCCATCCATCCCTCCTTCCCTCCCTCCCGCTGCCCGTCTCCCCGGCGGGGTTGGGGGCCGGGCGAGCCGGGACCACCCAGCTGGCCCCCGGCCGCCACGGCCCCGGCACGCCGGCCCTGCCCGGCCTCCCGCCGCCGCTCCTCTGCGCCTCACCCCGCCGCCGCTCGCTCTCCTCCCGGCCTCTTCCCCAGGCATTTCCTCCCCCAAACAGAGGTTTGCTGATCAGAAAGAGGGTGCAGAGATCGCCCGAGCAGGCGGAGGAAGAAAAAAAAAAAAAAAGAAAGAAAAAGAGAAAAGGAGGTGGGGGGGGGGAGGGAAGAGCTGAGTAGATTAGCAAATAATTACAGCCACTGTAAACCATATGTAGGTATTTTAACAGCTTGGGCACGAAACTGTGTAAATCAGGGTCTTGCTGGGCTGGAACTCGGTGTGCCGGAGCACGGCGGGAGGCTGCACCGGGAGAGGCTCGCCCTTCGCCCGCCGGCCCCCGGCAGCCGCCCGCTTTGCCTCGCTCCGGGCGCTCTGCCGCACCTGAGCTGAGCCCGACAAAAGAGACTCCCTGTTCGGAGCTCCCCGTCTCCGCCGTGCCCCGAACCCCCCTTCTGGCCGCCCACACAAACCACGACTCTCAAGACCCGCACCTCCAGTCCTTCCCCTTGGAAGAGCGGAGCCCTTTCTCTGTCCCCGCGTCTGAGGCCGCTCATCTCTTCTGACATCCCAGATTTCATCTCTTGGCTGTTAAGGAGCCTTTAAAACACTCGTGCAGGACACCCTTCCTAGCGCCCTAAGTATCCCCCTACGTATATTCTCGTAAGTGGATTTCTCGCAGCTTCCCTAGATGCTTCTTGTTTACCTCCAGCTCTTAAAAATTCCCCTTTGGATATTTTTTTTAATGTATCGTGATACAGAAGTCTTTGGTGGCAAAGCCATGGCTTTCCTGGGAAAAATTTAGGTAAAAGGTGAGTCCAAGCAGGGTTATTAAAATGGTGTGAGTTTGTTAAGAAAGATAAAGACAGTTCCCGCTTAGTCATGCAGACGCGCTCTCTCTCTCTTTGCGTTGTGTATGAAAGTGAGATTATTTATTTTATTTATTTTTGATGTAAAAGTTATGACTGAAAACATCCAATTCGTGGCAGAGTCGTTGAAAATCAATTATTGTCGCTTCGTAGTCTACTGCAAACCGACGTTCATCTCTGTGAGATCAAGTAGGGAGGTGTTGGCGGTGGCCACACGCCTGTGGAGAAGCCCGGTGACACCCTGAGAATTCAGTTCACGGAGCAAAGCGGGTTTGCGGTATCTTTTTTTTTCTGTGCTTTATCTCCTTATGCTGCCGCGTTCACCCAGCACCAAACACCCATGTTCGTGAAGCGCAGGCGTTTCATTTCTCGTGTACTTGCTTGATACCCTTGCCGGTATTTTTATTACCTCCGAGATTTGGAAAAGAGAAAAGCATAATGCTTGGGGCATATTGTTGTTTTGGCAACGAGTCGCAGATATACGATTCACGTGCGTGTAATAGTTTCCAAAGTCTTCCTGTGTAGGGCCGTTTTCTTTGAGGGAAAGCATCGTTCAGGGAAAAGAGTTTAATCTGTGAGAAACTGCTTTCCTAATACGGGCTTTATAAGCCACATGGACAGAAGACCGTACTTTATATAAACCCGACCATGTTTTTAAACAAACGCAATAGTGAAAAGCGCATTTTTCAAACCGGACGAGGCTGATTTGCGATTACCCCGACAGCGCGGGCGGCCGGGGGCTTGGGCGCTCCTCCCGCCGCACGTACGGCCCCGCACCGGCACGGGGTGTCGGCCCCCGACAGACCCCGAACAGGCGAGTTCCGACGCCCTTCCCCAGCGGCACGCAGCCATGCGCGCCACACTGCGGCGTGGGTCCCGTCCCCGCGACTTCTGCCGTCGGGACCGAACCTTTCCCCGGCGCTAGGCTGCAGCGCTCTGCTGAGGCGCGGCGAGGGGGGAAAACATCTCTGGACTACGACCCCGCACTCTCCAGGTGGAAGCCGCCACGGAGAGGGACCGTCCCTTCGAGGGTCTCCTGGGCCGCGGCCGCGGGGGAGGCGGGGGCGCCCCGCGGGCCGCAAGGGGTTAAGGGACGGCGCGCCCCGGCGCGCGCCCCGCGGAGCCGCATCGGCCCGCGGCGGGAGCCAATGGGCGGGCGGGCCGCGCGGGGGCTGCCCAATGGGAAGGCGCGGGGCCGGCGCTGTCGGGCGGCCGTGAGGGATGGCGGCGCCGCCGGCAGAAAAAGCGGAGGGCGGGCGGGGGCGGGACAGAGCGGGGCGGAGGCAGCGCCCGTGCCGCCAGGGACCCGCGGCGGCGCCCGGCGCAGCGCGGTGGCCCCGGTGGCCCCGGCCCTATGGGCGGGCGGGCCGGCAGTGGCGCAGAGAGGCTGCTCCTGCTGGCGCCCGCCCTCCCGGCGGCAGAACAGGGCCCGGCACCGGCGCGGCGGCGGCCGGCGATGCGGTCGCCCAGCTGAAGGCGCGGCACGGTCCGCTGCTCGTCCGCGGGGCTTGCCCGTCGCCGGGCCATGTCCGTCCGCGGCGGCAACGCCCTGACGCCTTTTTCCATCCAAGCCATCCTCAACAAGAAGGAGGAGCGCGCCCGCCACGCGGCGGGGCGGCTGCCGCTCCCGGGGGCGGCCGGCGGCTGGCGGCTGTGCGGCGCCGCCGAGGATCCGCCGCTCCCCGCGCCCGCCGCCCGCGCCCCGGCCCCGCGCACGCCGGCGGGCTGGGACTCGGACTCGGCGCTCAGCGAGGACCCCGAGGGCGAGCGGCGCTCCGAGGAGGAGGGCGCCGGTGGCAGCGCCCGCCCCGCAGAAGCCACGGGCGGGGGGCGGCCGGCGGAGGAGGAGGCGCAGCCCCCGGAGGCGGCGGAACGGGACGCCGCCGGCCTCAGCGACAGCGAGATGTCGGCTGCCGTCTCAGGTAGGGGCGGCCCCGATGGCGGCTCCTCTGCACCCGCGCGAGGCGGGCAGGAGGGTCCCGGAGGGCTGGGAACGGGAGATGACCGTGGCTCTCCGCCGGCTCCCCGGAGTTGTGCGACAGGCTCGGTTGTGCCAGGGGGGGAGAGAAAACCCGAAACGCGTCCCGCGGGGCGAGGGAGGGCGGATCGGGGAGGGCCTTTGGCCCGGCTGAGCCCGCAGCTCGCCAGGGCGCCCGGCGCTTAAAGGAGAGCGAGAAGCCGCGGCCGCCGGCGGCGGCTGTCCCGGCGACGGGGCGGGCAGCGGCTTGGCGGGCTCTCGGCTCGCCCCGTCGCTGCGGACTGGCCGCAGGGAGCGCGCCTGGCCGCCCGTGCGCGGGTGCGGGCCCCGCGAGGAGCGCGGATGCCGCTGTCCCGGTGCCTGCCTGCCCTGACCGCCGTGCTCTCGCCCTGCCCGCAGATCGCAGCCCTCCGGAGGAAGAGGACGGAGCGGGCAAGTGCGGGAATCTGCTGCCGGGGGAGGAGGAGGCGGCGGCGGCTCCGAAACCGCGGAAGAAGCGCTCCCGCGCAGCCTTTTCCCACGCGCAGGTCTTCGAGCTGGAGCGGCGCTTCAACCACCAGCGCTACTTGTCGGGGCCCGAGCGGGCCGACCTGGCCGCCTCGCTGAAGCTCACCGAGACGCAGGTGAAGATCTGGTTTCAGAACCGGCGCTACAAGACCAAGCGGCGGCAGATGGCCGCCGACCTCCTGGCCGCCGCCCCCGCCGCCAAGAAGGTGGCCGTCAAGGTGCTGGTGCGCGACGACCAGAGACAGTACCACCCTGGCGAGGTGCTGCGGCCGCCCTCGCTGCTCTCTCTCCAGCCATCCTACTACTACCCCTACTACTGCCTTCCAGGGTGGGCTCTGTCCACCTGCGCCGCAGCTGCCGGCACCCAGTGAGAGGCACACATACACAGCCCCACGGCCCCGACACCCCCACCAAACACACTGGCAGCCAGGAGACCCATCTTCCCTCTGCCACCCCCCCATCCATCAATCCGTCCCTTCAGCTTCTCAAGTCCAGAGCCCCAGCTGCAGCTCTCAGTGCCTCGGACAGTATTTATTATTATTTTATTGTTATTTTTATTATTAATATTTTTGGATGGTTCCTCACCCTCTCCTCTTTCAACATAGGACTTCTTGGCCACCCCCACCCTGACCCTCACCCTGTCCCCATCCCGCCAGCCGAGGACTCTCTCGATTCGGCACAACTTGTTCATGGTATCCATGTTGTCAGTGTATTTGGTGTAGACTTTTTGTTTGTTTGTTTTATTTTGCTTCGGATGGGTAGAGACTCGATCTTGTGTGGAGAAAAAGAGAGAGAAAACAAAGGAGAGGAAAAAAATAGTACAACACGCAAAACCAAATGCAACTCAAAAGAGGAGATCAAGGACTCCCTCAGTGGATTGTAAGGAAGATTATTTTTGTCGTCTGAGTCCTTGGTCTTCCAACTCGTTGCAAACTGAGTGTGCCTTGTATGGTGCTGAATGTATGGAAGCCTCTTTCAGGTCCCCCTGCTCTTGTTGCCCATGTTATTCCTGTACTCCATGATCCCTGGCAAAGGATAAATATGTCACAAAAGGGTGAGACTTATATAGAAACTCTGACTTCTTG